>NW_024609846.1:163481397-163953410 GCF_016920785.2 Ixodes scapularis
AAATAAAAGTTCCTGTATCCCGATCTCCAGAGTCACCATAACCCCAAGACATTGTTATGCACCGTCTTGAGCTTTTTTTAAATTAAATTTGAATCAAGTCTGAATCAGCAGAAATCGATCGCTTATGGCGCATTTACACTGGCAGCGGTTCACCAACCGCAAAGCGGACGGGCCCGTTTTCGACCGCAAAGGCGGCTGGAGCGGCGCGGTTGAGCCGCTTTTGGCCAACCGCTTCGGGACCGACTTTCTCAGCCGCCTTTGCCAGCAGCGAGATGACTAGCCAATCGCAGCTCGGCGCTCATGTGACGTTCGACTGGCGTGTTCGCCTTTGAGGCAACATGACTTCCGCCTTTTGGGAAGCTTCCAATGAAGCAACAAAATCAACGATGCGATGTAATTTTCACGCAGGTAACGAGTTCGCAGCGATAATAAGTAAAAATAATACACGGTCGGTCCTTCAAAAGGGCTTTGCTCGGATCAGATAGCCCAAAACTTCAATCCCCCCCCCCCCCCCCCCCCCCCCCACAAAAAAAAAAAAAAAAAAAAAGAGAAAGAGAAAACACTTGTCGCCGCGTTTTGAATTTCCCCGCAAACTGAAGATACGGCTCCGATCGCCCGAAGTGACAGGTTTCTATGACCGCCTCGTTGCTCGCGCAAAACTCGGAAAGCTGTCAATACGAAGGGTGAAGCGGATGTCAAATGCATAATCACGTAGCACCCAATTTGGTTACGTTGGTGGGGTCTACTACTCTAGCGTCTCACTCACGTCTCAATCAGTCGGTCAACTTAAGAAATAAAAAAAGTATGTACCAGATGATGAGAAGGTAATCCGTAAACGTTTTATTTGAGCTTTATGTCAAACAAACACCATATCCAACCCATGATACCTCACTCCGACGAGGATATATCCGCCTCAAAACACAATCCACACGCCATGAAGCACAAACACAAACACACGGGTGCAACAGCATCAGACCGACGAAGACATATCCGCTCCAAACTACAACCAACTCGCTAAATAATTAGAAGGTTCTGACTAATGACTCGCCACGAAGCACACAGACGCACACCACTCCGAAGATGGCAAGCGGGCGACGCGGGGAAGCGGGAGGACAAAGCTGGCTTTTTAATTTAGAGATTGAGGTCAGCCTATTCACAAAAGAAGAGTCCACATCGAAAAAAAAAAAAAAATAGTTGTTCGGGTATCTTCGAGGTCCGGATGCGCGCAAAAAGAATGCTGCTATGCGAGCTCTGCCGTGTGCGGCGTGTGCGGGGCTTTCCGAGAAAATATTTCGGATTTGGATCGAAAACTAAACTGGATTTTGGATTCTAAAACAAGGTTGCCCGATGGAAGTCTGGTAAACTCTCGAAGAAATGGATCTACCGAGTAACCGCCAAAAGCGGCTCGGTGTATGTGAACGACGCCGCTTTTCGAACGGTATTCGCAACCGCTTCGCAAAAGCGCCTCAACCGCCACTGTGAATGCGATATTACTGCTTATATTTCGTGATGGGTTGCAGGGTTGCCGGGTCATGAAAATTTTCTTTGTGGGGGAAAAAATCGCATATAAAAGTCGAAAAATTATTTTCAAGCATGCAGATGCTGAGCCAAAAAATAGAGTTTCGACTGTGGGTGAAAACACACTGTAGTGGAAACCGCGACTAAAATATTATGCAGTGTTTGGCAGTAGCGTAGCCAGGCATTTTTTCTTGGGGGGGGGGGGGGGGGGGGGGGTGTAGTCAAACGGAAGGAAAGGGGCTCAGAAATCTCTTCTCCAGGTACGTCACTGGGATGTGGTGACTGTTGACCAACGTGAAAACAAACATACACTGTATCTCCAGAGACGCCGTAATCGCAGTCAGTTGTGCACTCTGCTGCAATTACAACAGCCTTAAATTTTACGTTACAAAACAGCGCCTACATAGTTCCAATAAGAAAGAGGAAAGGGGAAAGGGCATGGAACCGCGGAAGATCTCACACTTTGTGCCTTTCCTCTATGCCGGAGAGCTCTCACTTTAGGAGCAAAGAAAATTATTATCCCGTTTTAGTAATATTTCTTACCTATTTAATATTTTAGGTTCAATACACATTGACGAGACACACATCTTTAGCAAGCAGGAAGAGCCTTCATTAAAAAATTATAAATAAAAACACAAGCGAAAAAACGTGTGCGTTTTATTGCTTCAGAGCCTCTTCCTCTCGAAGAGGGTAAAATGGATGTAGCAATGTGCTCAAGCAGACGACCAGCGTAACGATACGCCACTGTTGTAACGAGCCACCGAGTTGACCACGGCACCCGAAAGGGAGAGCGGAGCAGCTGGGGAGCGGCGCGCCGTTTCCACTCTCCGCCACTTACTCTGCTCATCGCGCCATCTAGGGGCACCCCGGAGAACTAAAGCAAATGTCCGAGAATCCTGGCCTTGAATGCACCTATGCCAGTCAATCACCCAGCGGAAAAAACGCGGAAACTGCCTTTCTGCGTTTCATGACGACTGGTAATAACATATATGTTAGCGGTGAAATCATTTCCAAAATAATTCGAGATAATCTGGCTTTTTTTTTTAAGTTCGCGGTTTTTTGCGGTGTCGTCAGGCTTAGTAATCAGCGTGAGTCAAATCTTTTTTTTTTTATTTTTCTTTTTATTTAGAACACACTGCAGGCCAAAGACTGGCCCAAGCTGGAGTGGAAATAACAAGTAAAATACGAATAAGCACTTTCGAAACCAAAAATAAAACCGACCGATATACATATTCGAGGCATATACCAATAAAAGCAATGTAAGAGAGTGAGGTGCACATTACTGACACGCAAGATATTTATACAGAAAAAGTAAGCACATCTAAGCAAAAATAACTATCAATGGCATCACAAAAGTCGGCAGCCTCAAAAACGCTAGAGGGCAGAAATTTCCGATCCGAGATGCTCCGGAAAAAGAACGAAAATTTAAAACGATTAGTGCGTGCAAAGATTGGTGTTAATGAATATTGATTGTGGTGCCTCGTAGGCCGTGTCGTTACCGGGATTTGGTGATTATGTGCGCCAAACCATGCATTGTTTCGTACCATACGAAATAAAAAAAATTCGCCGAGAGAGCTTCCTACGCAGCTCAAGTGTAGCTATGCCATTCGCTTTTAGAAGGTGTGATGGAGAGTCTAACCTTTTAAATTTTCTATTGATGAATCTAACCGCGCTCCTTCGAACCATTTCTAGTTTCGAAATGTTCTCTTTTGTGAATGGATCCCAGACAAGGCTAACGTATTCAAGTTTCAATCGCACGAAAGTGTTATAATCGAAAAGTCTGACACGAGATGGTGTTTTGATTAGGTTGCGCCTAAAAAAACCAAGTTAACGGAATGCGGATGAGCAGGTGTTATCGATGTGTGTGTCCCATCATAGAGTCTTACAAATCGTTAGTCCGAGATATTTATACTCCGAAAATTCGCGCACAGGGGAGCTGCAGACATCGTAAATAAAATGAAGTGGAATTTTTTTAGTTGGTAACCCGTAATAAAACAGTTTTTTCCAGATTTAATTTTATTTGCCATTCGGCACACCCATCTGCAATTTTTGAAAGTGAAGAGTTTAATACATACTGGTCGGATGACCATGTTATCTATTTTAACAGAACACAATCATCCGAAAATGTCTAATACTTACACTTTCATCGATGACTGAAACAATATCATTAATGTATATTCGAAATAACAAGGGCCCCGGAACGCTGCCCTGGGGTACACCCGAAGTTACGCGCAACTCATTTGAAAATTCCCCACCGATATCAACAAGCTGTTTACGCCCTTGTAGGCATGATTTAATTCATTTAACAACAAAAATCAGAAGACCAACATTTTCTTATTTAAATACTAATTTTCCATGAGGGACCCTGTCAAAGGTTTTACTGAAATCCAAGAATATTACGTCTACCTGACCAGATTTATCAAGACTAGTGGAGAAGCCGTGGACCGTGGTTAAAAGCTGAGTTATGATCGAAAACCCCTGTCTGAAACCATGTTGGAAGGGAGACAAAAGGTTGTTTTCCTCCAAAAAGGAAGAAATAAAGTTTGAAATCATATGCTCCATGAGTTTGCAACATGTACACGTGAGAGAAACGGGACGGTAGTTTGTTAGCGATAATGGGCCTTCTTTTTTGAATAGAGGGACGACACGTGCTAAGAACCAGTCATTCGAAATCATACTGGTGATGAACGAGGTTTGAAATATTATTGTTAGAAAACGTGCGTGACTCTGCATACCGTCGAAGAAAAATATTTGGAATCTTATCGGGGTCTACGCCGCACTTTGTTTTAAGAGTTAACATTGACAAAACACCTTGATAAGAAATAAAATCAGCATTCATGGGTGACGAAGAACCCCGACATTCATATTCGTCTTTTTCTCGGAAAACTGACTGAAAATAAAAGTTGAAATAATGAGCAATTCCTCTTTTATCTGAAACAAGACTGTCATTATTCATTTTTTCTTTTTCAACTGAATTATTCTCTTTGGCCAGGTATCTCCAAAATTTTCAGGATCACCTTTCAAAAAAACCGACATATCATTTACAAAGTAGCATTCTCTAGCCTGTGCAACTGTGCTGGTTAACTCAGTCTGTAACTTACGTACCCTTTCGGGATTACATTTTCTTTTTATCATTCTTTTTAGTCTACGTCTGAGATGAATGATATTTCTATCAATCCACGGATTGGTTCGTTTTGGAGACGTGTGTTCATTAGGAATGAAGTTATCTAAGCAAAAGGCGCACATAAGCTTGAATCTTTGCCAAAGAACCGATACATTGGAATAATTTATTTGGAAGTCAGCAAACAGGAACACGTTGGCGTATAGACTGTTTCGTTTACACTTGTCCCAAGCCACCTGTTAGGCATGTATGGTATGAGCGGCGAAAAAATATTAAAACATTTCGACCTGTCAATAGTAAAAACAAAATAGAGGGGGGCAAAACGAGAAATGTTGACGGTTACGCTTGTATCCTAAATTATTCTATTGACGTGGTGACGGCAAAACAATATTTTCGCCCATACTGGAAGTGACAATTTTTAGGATGGCATCACCCTTGTGAGAAAGGTCCCTAGGCCACTGTACACATACAGGCCCTCCTCCGTTTGGGTACAGCTCCTCCTCTATGCATACGAGGTTACCAGTTTGGATATAAGTCATGCATGAATACAGAGAAACCTGTTTGTGTCCGGTCTGGTGTGTCCATAACTTCATATGGATTAAATTGTTCCACCTGAATACATTTTATACAATTATTTTATTGAGTAGTTATCAATGGTAAAACGTACATTTGGTATCGATATACTTCAAGGGTTTGATAGAACACATCACAATATAATTTTTGTAATGTTTTCCTTTCTACTGGAAGGAAAACACCGTATGTAGCACCTTCTTGGTTGTCGTAGATCTAATTGCAGTTGGCCCTTGCAAAAAATCAATAATATGAACGTAATAGCTAAACTCCTCCTTTTCCCCCCTCCCCCCCCTCCCTCCGCCCCCCCCCCCCCCCCCCTTCCGGCGACAAAGAAGGTGCTTGATGCGTAACATCTTTTGATTATTAATGTATGCTTCAATTTTTCGCTGTCGATTCTGCTGTACCACGTGTGTGCTTCCAATATCTCTTTCGTTTGGATAAAAAGGCTATTTATGGCCAGTATGAACTTGAAATGTATATGAAGATTGTTGTGTATAATACGAGCAACCTGCCGCCGCTTTGTGGAAATCCTACGGCGCCACTTGGGTGGTAACGCTATACCGCCGTCCCGCCGCCGAGGCATCGGACCAGAGATTGGATGACCCGAGCCGCCTGTGACGTGAGCAGGCTTGGCCGTACGCAGATATCGTACCGCTTTTTGGAAAACAGAGCTACATCGCCGCCGAGCAGTACAAACTCTTGAAGAAAAATATGCCCTGGAAGTTAGAAAGGAAGCACCAGACTGATTTTAATGCAACTAAGGGCTTGATTCGCTCCTCTACTGTACTTGCCCCTTAGGATAAGACTAAGCCTCTTCTCTGGTCAGTCGATGTGTCACTATACTGTGTTGGTGCCGTACTTGCCCGAAAAGATGAACTCGGCAGAGAGGCCCTATACCTTTCGGATCGGGAACACAAGCAGCCGCGGAAACAAATTACTACTAGATCGACAAGGAGGGCTTGGCGGTAATTTAGGGAGTCAGTCATTTTCACCTCTACATTGCAGGCAGACACATGAGAGTTTTAACAGACCACCAATTTCTGCTTGGCATCTTGGGAGAAATGAAGCAGGTTCCCCAAATCCTGTCACCCAGCATGACACCTCAAACTTGTTACATACGACTACAATTTAGACTACAGACCTGGACAACTCCATCAAAACGCTAATGCGTTTTGTCAACGAGCCCTGTCCACCAGTGGACGTACTCAGGTTGGCGTCACCGTCAAGTTTCGAACTGTCGCCACTTAAACTCGCTGAAATGACCCGACACGATCCTCTTTTGCCCTAAGTGCTCACAGCTATTTCAAGTGGAGAACAGCATAAACTGACAAGGCATCAATTTGCACCGTACTGCAGACTTGGCACAGAACTTTCAGTGTGACATGGTTGCTTTCCGAGAAGTTTCAAAGTGGTCGTTCCCAAAAAGGCGAGGAAGAATGTGTTTGACTTGGCACGTGCAGTGACCTAGATTGGCCTTCGCCAAAGCCCCTTGTGTGCCACTTGTGGCATACCTTCGGCTCCCAAGCTCGTTCAAAAGCGTCTCTTTTACCTCCTTCCGAATGTGCACGTTGTTTCATTCTCGGAATCCTCCAACCCAGTTTTCTACTAAGTTTTCCAGGGAGGGAAAGTGGTTTCGTGGACACACTCTCGTATTACTTGTGCTTTCTTCTTAACCTTCCCAATATTTTTTGACAGTTTGAAGGCTCAGCAACTCCGCCCCACCCTTGACTGGGAAAACAAACTCCTTGCTCTTGGTTGCTGAACAGCGACAGGGGCTGCTGTACTCTGGGTGATGTTTCTCCTGTGCGTGCACGTTTGTCATTCATTCGCGTGCTCATCATCCATTCTGGCTGCCTCATCAACTTCTATTCTGGCTGCTAGGGATATGCGATGCCGGACTATGTGTCATGTCCGCCAAATCGCGTCGATGAATATTACGAACTTATTGCAGATCGCGTCATCAGCCGAGCCTGCCACCAAACTAAAGCACGCCAGTTGCCATTTCCACGATACCTGTGTCCCCTTTGATCTTAAGGTCTTTCGGTACCCATTATGCGGCATATCCCGAATTATTTCAAAGTAAACTCCGATTGCAGCAGCTAAGTCGCTTCTTGAAAGCCATAAAGATAAAAGCAGAATATTATTTTGAGCGAAGTAATCACAGGTAGAGCACACCCTTTTGACTTCTTTTTTATTTTTATATGACCAGCTTGCAACCTTCTTGCCGAGTATATATCTTCGAATGTAATTCAATTTTTTTTTCAAAGTATGTCTGCTTTCCTTAAGATTGTTCGTTGTAAAAGTATCCTAAACGTTACTCTAATTTTATTTTAAAAATGTATTTAGCATCTTATATATTAGATAGTTTGTTGAGTATTTGGCTTAACACGGGGCAGGGATAATTCCTACTTACTCTGTTTGCAACACGGCTCACGAGGACTGCTCTAACCACTAATCGTAACCACTCCTTGTATAGTCAAACCTACTCACGTTTCTAAGGTGACACCAGTACTTCTGATTTGGTATTTATGTTCTGCAATCTATTCTTCATCAAAGCAATAAATTCGCTGTAAACAGATAATATTATCATTCAAACAGGATAATGTGTATAACGTTAATAGGTAGCAGCCGTACTTGAAAAATAGTCTGTTACAAGTAACGGATTACTTGTAACCTGTTACTTCTTAAAGTAATTTTATAATTGTCACGTTACTTTTTTTTCGGAAGTAATTTGTAATGTAATTTTGTTATAAAATAACGGTAACGGATTACTTTTATTACTCGTTACTTCTTAAAAATATGAGCATAATACAGTAACTGGAGCAATTCGAGCAGAACATTCACGAGCATAAGGAGTGCAAGTTCAACAAAATAGAAAACATCAGGAAGAGGGGAATAGCCGAAAAGAAAACACAATTTTCTGTATGACCGATCACTAGAACCACTAGAAAAACGGGCAAGGCATGTACACTCGCCGGCGATATGAAAGTGAACGGCGGACCGTCGACTGGTCCGTGCTATCAGCGCCATGACGATTTCTTACCGCGCTCTTCGCCGACATTAAGTCTTTGAACCGAGTGCTGCTTTCATATCTGCTGCTACTCCCTGCAGAAAGCGTAGAAGTGGGTTTCGATTTCGGCATATCTTTTTGTGGCCGTGGCTGGTATAACATCGTTGCAACGCGACGCGGTTGATAAAACATTCCACAGATCAAATAATATTGTGTTATTTTTAAGAAGCGGAAAGTATAAGTTACTTTTTTATTTGTTCCGCAGCCTTCCGGTTTAGCATATATCACAACAAAAAACTACTAAATCACATTGTCTACCAATAGCGCCTGAAAACCTACCTCCCCAATCTTCGCGCTTTCTGCGGGGAGTAGCAGCAGAGCTGAGAACAGCGCTCGATCCAAGCGCTTAATCTCGGCGAAGCGCGCGATAATAAAGCAAGTCACCCAAGCAGCCGCGTCATGGCGCTGATAGCACGCACCGGTCGACGGTCCGGCGTTCACCTTCAAATCGCCGGGGGGTGTACAAATATACGAAAGACAAAGATCAAGTACGACAATGCCTAGTAGACTCTCCGTCGCCTTCCATCGTGTTTTTCTTCTTCTCGCGGGCAGGAGAAAGCTCTGCGTTTATTTATTTTTTTGTCTTCGAAACCGTTTCACCCTTTCGCACTCGCTCAACGTCTCCCGCCACCTTCATAGACACCAAGCGCGGGTCCTACCCCCTCGATTCGCGGGTTCATGACTCGCGCAAGGGGCGATGTAGCCCCTATTAAAAGGACAGGCGACGAATGTAGCCTCGCGCTAAGGGGTCGAATTCCCTTTGTTTTTGATTTTCGCTACTTTATTATAGCTCGCTCTTGAGACACGGCTGAAAAGCGCCCGGCGCGAGGCTAAGAGCATCGTCTTCGAGGGTACGGACGATACTTATTTTCGTTTACTTGTCTCGGCATGGTGGTCGAGTCCACTCCTTACTTTAGTAGCAGTCAACATAAAGCGGAGGGGGGGGGGAGGGAGGGTTAGGCCATTTAAGGAGTGCTGACAGAGAGAGAGGACGCGTAAAAAAGCCGTGATCCTCTATTGTTTTGAGACCGATGGCCACAGCGTCTTCCGCTCTCTATGCCCTCCCGTCCCCTCGACTCCACAACTATTGCTATGAAAGTGAGAATTGATAAACGATCGATAACCCGTGACCGCCACTTTTTCTCTGACTGGTCGCGTTTTCGGTCATGGAGTATATGTCGTCTCTATGGCAATCTCCTAATTCTATTATCAAAATTCATGGCATTAAGGAGAACGGAAACCTAGACTTTAAGTCCATACTTTGGCTGCCGAAAACACATTATCATCAGCAAGAACAACAAACTCCAATCTACGGAAACACATCGAGGTAAGCTGGGACACCTACATTCTGCATTGGCTATGCACTGTAATGTTAGCACCAAGTGTTTCTTTTCTTGCGAATACGAGGCGAAGCACCCGAGTCAAAAGGGAGCTTTCGTAGATCGCTTCTTTTGCTCCGAATCATGTAGCGGAGCTCGTAGACGCTGCTACTGAGCATGCGCAACGCTAGCTTTGTCTGCTCAATTCCAGGGATCATTTACCAAAGCAGCAAGCTAGCGGGATGGCAGGTGTGGTAGCAGCTTTCGGTGCCTTGTCAGCTTACAGGTGAACGGAGTGCACCTGCACTCTTTCTCTTAAATACAATATTGTATTTTTACAACTACTACCATAATACGGGCGTATGAGAAATGAGGAGTAGTGTTACGAAGCATTCTTTAAAAATATCAAAATTGTTTCTATTGCTTTCTGGAAAAGCGTACGGAAAAACTAACACCAAGGTAATTTGTAACGTAACGAGTAAAGTAATCAGTTACTCAGCAGCGAAAGTAATTTGTAACGGGAATCCAGTACGTTTGAGACTCGGTAATCTATAATTGTAGTCCATTACATTTTCAATTAACAAACACAAGTCTAGTACCAGCCTTACGTATCAAGTGCACCGTTTTTCTGAAGTACTGTCTCACATTTTTCCAAATCTATTGAAATATGAATTATTAACAATTTGATTAGTACCTCTACAGAACCGACGTAAGAGGCGATGCCATGGGCCAGGGCAGGGTTGATGGTGTACTTCGCGATGTACCGCTTCACCCGGAAGTTGTCATTTTTGGGAGAGTCCTCATCGAGCTTTCCCCTGAAGAGTCGCATCTTGTCCGCCGTCTGCCACGTCCTGCTCACCACTTCGCCGATCCTGCCCATGGCCTGGGAAAGTGGGTCATTTAAGATGAGGTCAAACATATGCTGACAAGTGAACGCGTTTAATTTGCACGATATAATATGTAAAATACATTTTTATGGTATCGAAATTGTTAAATGGCTTCGCGCACAAAAAAACTATATTAGAGCGCAAAATGTTGCTGATTATGATTATGAAGAGTCGGGTACTCTAACTGAAATACAACGGCGGTATGGTCTTATTTGGTGGAATATACCATAAGCGATCCCATAATGGCAAGTGTAAAATTTTCTTGAAAAAATGCGCACATTATATGTTAGAAATAAAACTAATTCCTATTTGTACTTCTAAACTGTTCCCGATGTAGCATCTGAAGCCATTGTATGCGAAATTTCTAAGAATGTATCTTATGGTACATTAAACCGCATACGAGATATTTTCACAAAACGTGCTGCTCACACACCGCTATAAAACTATGCAAATATGTTGGTGTTGAACAGCGGCCGAGATATTAGAAAGGAAACACATAAGTGACACCACGTACTAGATGTTTCTGACGCAGACTAAAATATATATTTTTAATTCGTTAAATGTGTATCAGCATTTAGGCGTATATGGGCGTTTCTCCTCTTCTAAAATATATTGCATAATATGATTAAGGCATAAAAATTCGCCGTTCTGTAGGGCCTCATGTTTTACTCTTACTGGTGTACTGGATTACAGGGAAAGAAATTTCGACTTCCTGCTTAAAAGAAAAACAGAAAAAAAACTAGGCACTTGTAGTTACCTACTTCTAACGAAACATTTCAAAGCTAAAAGAACTGTGATTCGATAAAGAGAGGCCAACAATTACTTATGTAATAGTAAATATACTAGCGCGCCAAACGGCATTCAAATAGCACGATTCTCGCTGCACCCGATGTTAACAGGACCCCATGTCCTACAATGCCTCACGGCGTAGATATTTTTTTTTATTTCATCGTAGCAAACTTGAGTATCAGAGATGTAAAGATAAAATCGAATTCGCAAAAACCACTACCGGCTGGTGATTCCTTAATCCTATTATTTTTATCACAAAATACTGAGTTTTAAATATTCAATTTCTGAAGCTTTATTTTATATTCAAGATTGTCCTAATTAGTACATTATAAATAAGAAATGATATACTGACATATTTGCTTTTGTATTAAGAAACGTCATTCGTCGTAGTTAGCCGTCTTCCCTTAAAACGAATACGGGGTAGAAGAGTTCGAGGAAACAAATGAGGAACAGCTATGTATATTTGTCTAACAAAAAGATTTGCTTGAGAAACTTGTCCGGTTACTATGACTTTCAAGGAATACCATTTTTAGGCTTGAACGTATATAATCTAAAATAAATATTCATCCCTCCGAAGCGTTTTTTCAAATATTCACAAGTGACATAATGTACACAAAATATGGTGCATCTGAGGTCTAATAAGATCATGTAACGTGTTTTGTGTGAAAAATTGTCAATAAAGGGCGTAAAAATAATTGTTTTTAATCTTGGCCATTTTGGCTATGTTTTTTCTCAGTTTTGGCTATATTTGGACTATAACTCCCAGCCGTTTGGCGGTTTTTGGGTAGGACCATCTTGCAACACCGCCGGATGGTTGGGCGGCGAATTGAGTCCCGAACGTCGCTCGGCCCACGTCCATCACCAACTCGAAAAAAATAAAATCAAGGTTCCCGTTTACGCGGAGAAGGTGGTTGAACAGCGAAGCAGTGACATCACCTGCAACGATTTCCTATAGATCATAGACCCTTACATGGCAAACGCCACCAGGCGGTGCTCCAGTCTTTGAAGTCCTTAAGGACTTCCGGTTTATAAAAAAAATGAACGACGAGTTGACATTGCAACGACGCTACCTTAACACCGGTGCTTGAACGTTCAATCACCAATTCTCCAGGTGAACGCCAAAAGAACAACGGACTGCAAGATCTGCTAAACCTTTCCGAGTATACTTGTAAACCAACTTGCTTCCTCCAAGATGTAATACTGTACAGCCGAAGGCCCTCATTAAATCTCCAATTGCGTTGTCCGTGTAGCATTTATGCTTTCTAGCACTGGTATTATAAGCAAGCTCGACAGGCTTGCAAATACGCTGTGACGGCAAGTCGCGTACGGCGCAAGCGGCAGTTCATATTTGTAAACAGCAAAAGGGTCTATCCCAAACGACTGGCGAAAGAAAAGTACATACACTGTACCAAAACTTTTTCTTTATATATGACGGACCTCGTATGCTGCCGTGGCCATGGCAGCTTACGCAACCGCAATATTTACCGAGAAACACATGCAGGGGCGCTGCGTGCTTCGCAATGTTAGCGGAGTTAGTGATGTCACTCCCCACTTTGTACTCCGCACTTGAGGCGGCAGCTTATGCGACCGCACTTTTTACCGAGAAACGCATGCAGAGAGCGCTACGTACTTATCATCTATCCCGTGGTTTTGACACTTGTTTTGTGGTTTTCTCATTGGAACAAGTGTCAAAACGATAAGATAAGACAAGGCGCGCACGATCGGTGGTAAGGCTCGAGCGCGGGTTTTATGTTGACTACTGTTCTCTCGACGGACACAAAAAAACCCGACCAACGAGTCATATACAACTTCGATATAGAACGTTTCGCGCTCCATGCAGTTGATCTCGACCGCCGTACGCTGATAGGCAGCCATCAATCGGGTGGCCACATCAAAAGATTAGGCATTTGGAGAATGGCATCTTGCAAAGGATGCGTTTGTGTGTTAAGCACCTTAATATAGCGCAATCAATGTTCCCGTGTGATCTACCAAAGGTCGAATGCGGAGAGTTTTGATCCATTGCATATGTGTTCACCCGATAAGGCGCCTGAAACGCATATCGAATTATATCCAAGGAAATGTAGACGTATAAGCAATTCAATGTCTAATCAACCGCTCTGGCCTTAGTCAGAAATGTTTCCCCATTTCATAAACTGCATGTCAGCGTTAAAATAAAAAAAATCTAAGCAGAAAAAAAGCGCTAACCAGGGCATCGGATGAGTAGATGCTGATGGCGCCAATATCATGAAGAACGTCCTCGGCAGCGATAGTCTCGGCTCGAATTCGCGACTCCGCGAAAGATAGATCCTCCTTGATATTCCTAGTAAAAGAAGAAACAGATCATTTATTTTACAGCTTTGTTGACTAATACTTATTGCCAATTGTCTTAACAGGTATCGAAAGCCCTCAATCAATCAGCCAAATGCAGATCTGACAAGATTCAAGCTGTAATGAACAAAATGCGAATATGTTCTAAAAGTATCTTAGATATAATTACGCAGCACTTAAACAAAAAAAAACATATTTTAATTTAAAAAAAAACTATCTTGGCATATTGATCTGAATTTAGTGAATATTTATATACACCTACTAAAATACCGCTGCCGATATAATGTTCGATATAATAATTATAATGTAATAATTCGCTTTATAATAATTCATCTTCTAATGATGTTTCCAATATTAAACAGTGATGAAAAGATGTTGCAATATCAGTTTGGCTATTGAAGACATTTCACAGACATGTATTTATTTATTTACTTGAAAATACTGGCAGTCCCAAGAGCGACTTTAGCAGGAAATGACAGAAAATGCACGAATGCGTGCATCATCTTTGGGATTTCAAGTTCACAACGTACACATGAATGCTATTGAAGAGTGCCTTAAAATTACAAACCAGAATTCATATCTATCATAAGCATACAATTAAGAAACATTGCAGGCCGTCCATGGTTATACAGTAAAAAAGTTAAATATAGGTATCCTTTAATCACTTATCCCTGTGTGACAAAGCATTTAGATGTGCTAGGATTTGGGTTATTGTTGCGCGGTTAGTGATGGAATGATCAAGTTTGTTCCATTTTCTGCTGGCTAAGAAAAAAAGAGTACCGAAAGCAGTCATTCTTTAAGGAATATTCTGACGAGGCTGTGCTGCGTTTATGCCGTGTTACCCTAGTATTAAAAAAACTAGTCATACATCTATTTATTAATTTTAAAGGCATTTTGAAGAAAAAAAGTAAAAGAATTTCAGCCTAAGCTGTTGAGCTCTGTTAGCGAAGGCTAAAACCCTTCGTTTTGTTTAAGAAGTTCGGTTTGAGAGTCCGCACGGCTGTATTTATTGTACATATATCGAATTGCCCGACGTTGTATCTTTTCCAGTTGAGATATGCTGGCTTTTGTGTGAGGGAACCAAACAATATTAGCGAGTTCTAGTATGTGCCAAACTAGGCTAAGCCAGAATATTTGTTGCTGTCGTGGCCACTAACAGTGACCTTTTCAAGTACCGGAGTCTTTTGAAGGATTGTTTTCGTACATAGGCAACATGACAATTCCAACGTACGTCTGAGGTGAATATTTAATCTCATAACCTGTAAAAATGTTAGTTAAGGTAGGCCGTCCGGAAGTTAATTTTTTTTTAATGAATAAAGATATGTTAACGTTCAGATTCATTTGACACTCAGAGAACCAGTCATTTATTAATTGAACTGGGTTATTCAGAACTATATGATCATCAGATGAGTTCATCTTCAGGTATATTATACATTCATCGGCGAATATACAAATATTTGCAAGAATGTTGTTAGTTATATTATTTGTGAATGGAAGGAAGATGACTGGGCCAAGGACAGAGAGCCCTAGCTGTGGGACACCAGACATAACTTAGAAAAGACGCTTCAAACTTTAGTTTTAGGTATAATAGGTGAGAAAACAGGGTAAAGGTCTTGGCAATATTTCCCTCTTTATTTTAAAAATTTATAATAACAAATGCACTTAAAAAAACTGAGCAGAGGTCAAAATGACACAGGTGGGTCATTCCATGTCAAACGTTCTAGGCGATGCGCTCGACCACCCTAGATTCCTAATAAAAAAAATGCATGGCCTTTTGCCGCATTCTTCGTAGCCATGCCCTAAACATTTTTGACGAAAAAAAAGATTTGATGGTGTGAGCGCAGTTTTAATTTTTAAAAATAGCGTGAAACTAGGTTCACTCTATAATTTTTGAGAATTAGATTTTTTATGAAACACCCAACATCATTTTCTTAAATCTGCATGGCTTTCGACTTGCGGTATGGTTGGGCTTTTGCAGTTTTGTTCAATTTAAATATTCTTAAAAATACAATTTTTTTTAAAGTTTAGCATTTTTGGTAGTTTATTAAAAATATCCGATTGCTCCGGGGATTTGATCGAACTTTCTACTGGCTGCCCAGCAGGTATATAATATATAAAAAAATGTTTAAAGCAATCAATTAAATATCTCGCAGTAAAAAATCCTGAAGTTACCAAAAAGTGTGTTTTAACGGATAAACTGCCGTTTATTTCACCCTGAGGTGATCCAAGTAAAAATGCAAAATATGGTGGGCTTAGAAGAACAATCGATTGTCTTTTGATTCTGAAAGTTTTATTTAAAGCGAGAGAACAATTTTTGAAGTTCAACTCTCGCACCGCAACTCGGCGTCGGTTCTTAACGCCTCTTCGCCGCACAGCACGCCACCGGCGACGATAGCTGACACGATTAGGTCCAAAGAAAGAGTGGAGTTTAGTGCCGCTTCCCCTTGTCCGTCTTTTCAGATGCAAGGGAAGATACGGTGGGCATCGTGTTGATAATCGGAGGTGCCGCCAGTACGTAGCCGTAGCAGGCCCGTTGTGCCCTTTGTATCCGAGGGCGGCTCCTCACACTCCGAAACGCGATGCCTAATCGACGGGCGGCATCAGCTGCCCTGGACTTCTCCTAAAAGGCAAACGCGACAATATCGCCGCGAAATCTAGCCGTCATGCACACTGCGATTAAAAGCGGAACTATTCAGCGACGCAATAATTTGCCGTTTCAAAGCCGATTTAAACACAAACGAGGCCTGAGCCTCCAACGGTGCATTCGTTAACACCACATCGCCTCATCGTTTGAGATTGCCCGTTCACGGAGCTTTTGTGTTGCTGTTTTAAATAATGTCCTGACGTTGACAATAGAGTGATTGCAATTTTTATGTAAGAAAGAGCAAGCTTACTGGTGGATGCTCTGACCCGGCAGCGCTGAGCACCTGCTGATGTAAAAACACTGGAAGACTACAGGAGGACACCGCCGCGCAAAACAGTCAAAACAGGAAAATCCATAAAGCAACAAGAGTGGAAAAAAGCTTCTTCCCACCAAGATATTCCCGACAACTCGAAGTCCTGCTGTCTACCTGCGTGTGCAAACCGTGACACCGTCGCGCGCTTTGCCAGGCTCGACGGTGGCGTGCTGTGCAGAGAAGAGGCGCAAGAAACGACGCCAGGTTGCGGCGCGAGAGCTCAACTTCAAGATGTTTTTTTTTTTCCTCTTTAGAACAAACTTATTTTATTTAAACTTTCAAGAACAAAAGGCAATAAACTCTTCCGTAAAAATCACCACGTTTCGTATTTTCTTTGGGCCACCTCAAGGCAGAATTGACGGCTCTTGCAAAGGCAAAACGCAATCTTGCACAAATTTAGTTGTTTTTCTGCATGATAATTAGTTGTACAGCCTGAAACCCTTTTTTTTTTCTTTCGTGCAGTATACCTACAGGGCTGTCAATAAGAATTTTACAGTCACCTGCAGCAGCGAGATAGTTTGTAAGAAAACTATCAAAAATATTAAAATATTACATATTCCTTATATTTTAATTGCTCCAAACCAATATTCATGGTGCTTATTACTTAGCAATCCAAATACCACGTGGTTTATAGGCAAACATATTTCACCCTTCCATAAATATATCTTACTTCTCATGGAGACGTAAAATATATTTATGGAGAAGTCCACGTCGCCTGACACATTGAGAAGTCCACGTCAGCTGCTGCCGCCCGTCGATTAGGCATCGCGTTTCGGAGTGTGAGGAGCCGCCCTCGGATACAAAGGGCACAACGGGCCTGCTACGGCTACGTACTGGCGGCACCTCCAATTATCAACACGATGCCCGCCGTTTCTTCCCTTGTAGCTGAAAAAACGAACAAGGGGAAGCGGGCAGTAAACGCCGTTCTTTCTTTGGACCTAATCGTGTCCGCAATCGTCGCCGGTGGCGCGCTGTGCGGCGAAGAGGCGTTAAAGGGGTACTTTACCGATTTTTTGAGCTACCTCAACTAACTATATTTTCTGACTTCCCGGCCTTTACTCTCTCCGGTATGCTATTTAGAATCGCGAAATTCATAATAGGTATTGTGAAATCGGCAAATGAAAATGACGCAAAAACCAACATTCAAATATACGCGCACTTTTCAGTGCCGTGACGTCAGTGGCAGGCAGGCTTGCCAGTCGAGCAAGCAGCCAAAAAATAGAATATGCCAATCATTTGTTCCGTGCTAGAGCTCGGGTACTGCAGCGAGCTTCCCAAGCATTCATTTGACACCATGAAACTGCTTCGAATCAGTTTAAAACTAAATCTACAGCCCAAAGAGTGAACCCCTGCCTTCCACTGACGTCACTTTCTCATTGTTGCCAGTAGAGACTTCGAGCTTGAAGAATACGGTGAGGACCAAAACTGTAAATTCAATAACTTCGCAAAAAAACAATATTTTGACCTAATATTTGGGATACTATTTTCACGATGTTTTTTGGTTAGTTTAGCAAAATTTCAAGCAAATCGGAGACAATGAAAAAACCAGTGGAGTACCCCTTTAAGAAGCGACGCCGGGTTGTGGTGCGAGAGTTCAACTTAAAAAATTGTTTTCTCGCTTTAAACAAAAATTGCATTGATCAAACTTTTAGAATCAAAAGACAATCGATTGTTCTTCTAAACCCACCATATTTTGTATTTTTACTTGTACCCCCTCAGGGTGAAATAAAGGGCTGTTTATCTGTCAAAACGCACTTTTTGGTAACTTCACGATTTTTTTTACTGAGAGATATTTAAGTGATTGGTTTAAACATTTTTTATATATTATACACCTGCTGCGCAGCCAGTAAAATATTCTATTAAATCCCAGGAGCAATCGGATATGTTTAATAAACTACCAAAAATGCTAAACTTCTGAAAAAAATGTATTTAAAAAAAATATTTAAATTGAACAAAACTGCAAAAGCCCAAACACATCGCAAGTCGAAAGCCATGCAGATTTAAGAAAACAAATATTGTTGGGTGTTTTATAAAACTGATTTTTCATAAATTATCGAGTTATACCTAGATTCACGCAATTTTTAAAACTTAAAACTGCGCTCACGCCATCAAAACAATTTTTTCGTCAAATATATTTAGGGCATGGTTACGGACAATGCGGCAAAAGGCAATGATTTTTTTTAGAAATTAAAAGTAGTGGAGCGCTACGTCTGGGACGTTTGACATGGAATGAACCAGGTGTTACCTCTAACTGTCTGGAGAAAGACTGCTCAGAGTTGAACAGCTTGCAAAGAAAATGGCCAACGAGGCTGGGGTTTTGGGTGACCTTTTTCTTATAAGACACCAAACGCCTCAGCAAGCAAAGTTACCCCAGGGATTGTGCTTCTTTTTTTTTTCAGATGAATCCACACAGGTAATACAACCCACGCCCTAGTAGAACTGCGATAGTGTAGACAGCCCATATCGTTGCAGACAGATTGAGAGGAAGTAAATTCGCCGCAACAGACAGTGCAATTTGAATCTAACAAGAGAAAGCAAGCTAAATCCCAGTTGCTTAGTAGAAACTGAAGCTCAACATAGCAAGATGGGTGCATGATATGTCAAGCAGAGCCCAACAGAACTTGAGGTATCTATAAATACGAGGTTGACGGTTCGTGCACCACTTCAAATATGTAAAAGTTAAAAAGCTTTTAAAGGATAAAAGGACAATCATCAGGAATGAGGCGGGGGTACAAAATCCTGATAAACTGGAACAACTGGGATTGATGTGACAGAAGCCGCCATTGGTGGTTCTGAAATAAACGGCTGTTCAACACGACTCTGACCTTTACTCCGTTCAAAAGGTGAGCAAAATTAACAAAAAATATGATCAATTAAAAAAAAGATATTTTAAGCTTGTCAAAAACAAGTGTGCCTACAGACGTCACTCGAGAACAAGAAATGGCATTTAAAAGTTACGCTCCAGTAGATAAAAGCGATTAATGTTTCTCTATTCTTTACGTTCTCTATATCCTAAAAAGGAACTATGGTAGATTCAGTTACCTCTGAGCGTATCCTGTGGAAAACAGAGGGAACGTTTTGCATATAATAATCATGCACTTAGTCCTACAATGGGAAATGGCAAAAAAATGTTGGTTTATTAGGTCTGCTCATTTGTAGTTGGCACAAACTGATTTTACAATGTAGACATTTGGAGGTTCAAATTATGATTTCCATGAAGCTCATATATTTGCCTTCGAATAAATTGACGAACCCTTTGCAGTGCTCACAATAAGGCCGAAAGCGAGTTAGCACCCTATTTTTTTATAATTATGGTTTATTTTTGGAGAGCGCCTGGGGTAATCGAAACACTGTAAGCATAGAAATTCAGTACTAGACCAAATAAATATATGAGAGGATATATTTTGATCAGTATATCAAAAATGTAATGGAGGACTGCTTCTAAAAAAATGCTTGTTGATATTGATTTTTTTATTCATTAACACCGTTAGATGAGCTACCGACGATTCCTATTTCAGTTGATATCACTAATTAATACTGGTAACATGTAATTAACCAGAAATAATACAATATTATCTAACGTAGAGCGCAAAAAAAGCAGGATTCTGTGGGCACGCCATACCCAAGTAGGCGGTCAGACATACCTGTCCAGATGATGACAGATGATAAGCATGTCCAAGGCCTCGTCCACTGTGTTCTTTGTGTAGGGCCGAGTGGGGTTGGTGGACGAGGGAATGACGTTGGGCTCTCCGCAGACGGCGATGATGTCGGGCGCATGACCCCCGCCGGCGCCCTCGGCGTGGTACGCGTGAATGCAGCGGCCGGCGAAAGCCTCCAGCGTCTGCTCCAGGCAACCGGACTCGTTCAGCGTGTCCGTGTGGATCAGCGCCTGCGCAAGAATGAGCGATAGGGGCGCGATACAAATACACTCGCAGTGGACCGGAGCTATCCACAGCTAGTGAATGCCACTCACTTTTGCTTTCGCTTTATTGCAGAGTTAAGGCTGACCCGCACAAATGCATACACAAGGTATCGAGTGCACTGTGCTCGTTTGCAAAAGCTTACGGCGGCAGAACACAAATAACAAATTAGTACACTGGCGCCATCTTTCAGGCAGCCCTGGAGATGGGTATGACTATAAACTGCAGGTGTTGCAACATTTGAGATAGCAAATGCACCTCTATTGGACACGCCGACTTGCAGAGTCGGCGGGCTAGGTCTTCTTATTTGTTTGTGAGAGAGCTTGACAACAGATTTCTTTTTCCTAAGATACCAAACAGACATGTTCCTACGAGGTCCGTTTAGATAATATCATGAATGCGTGTTCGGTCCACATTTTTCCTTGCTTGATTTCTATGTAACTGCCAAGTGTGTTCAAGAAAAAAAAATCGCACAAAAAAGATTTGAGACAACATTTATTTTTTGAGACAAACACTCAAGGACTGCATCGGAGCTACAACCCCTTTTGGCGTTTTTCGATTTTTGACAAGCTGGACGGCATGCACTAGGCAGAGTACAAATGATAGTAAACTCTAATTTTCAAGGACGTATATTTCTCAGAAAGAGTAAACTGTAAATTCTAGGTTTCATTAAGATATCTTCCGTTCCTTCCTCGAGAGCGCAAACGGAGATGTGTTTGTTTCTTCTTAGGGACTAGTGTTTGGAGTATATGCGTGAACGAAGCAGCGACCTATTGAACAAGCACAAAGCCGAGCTCGTCAAAAGACGGATGCATATTGATGCTTCCAACTATTGTGCCGGGAGTCTTAGAGTGCACTTAATGAACTTGATTAAAGTGCCGAATTTTTTTTTTTAATTAACATTCGGGCGCAAAAAAAAAAAAGTTAGGATAACTTTTTTTTATATAAAACGTGGGAGAAATATACCCTTTTCTTAAGCAAATCAAGCAACTGTGGTGGTCGTCATTGATTCGACACGAAGCGCGTGATGTAATCCGAGTCGTCGCCGAAAGCTGACACAGTCATCGAGTTCAATACCTGCTCAGAGTGCGCAATCAAGCAATGACGTACAGGTGATGGTGCGGACTTTTGAAAAGGCCTACTGAGGCCATGGACTGCGACAAAAATGTTGATCTGGAAGGTACATTTTTAGCCGCAGTATTTTTTACGGAGACAAGATACTCCAACATGTTTTAATGGGAAAACACGGGGATGTGGTGTAGATTACCATAACAAAATGTTTAAACATATTACTCTTTTTCCAATTGCGCATTGAATTTGTTGTATTTTTTCCTTGAGTTTCTTTGAGGCACTGTCAATAATTTCATTTATAAACTAGATCAACGAATTATATACTGGCGATGAAACCGCGTGTGAATGATATATGGAAAAATCGTCCAATGCTATACCTTAAACAGCCTACAAGACATTAAATAACAAATATAAAGTAGAAATGTCAGAGGAGTGAAATGTGCGCGTTTAGAAGCGCTATTTGTTTGACGAAGACAGTTTAATAAAACATTATTTAACGGGAAGAAAACCATTAGTGTATATTTAATAAAAAGGGATTGTTTTTTGTTTGCACAGGAAGTTGCGGAACGTTTCACCTTGGAACATGTTTGAAGCGCTGTTAATAGGTTTATTTAAAAACAAAATATGCAGACAATGGGCACTTATGTAGATAATATATTAAAAGAAATGTCCATACTATATTTTAAAAACACTGCGATAATAAATCATAAATATAAAATAAAAATGTCAAAGCAGCCAGGTGTGTACGATTTTTACGGGAGATTCATAGTTTCCAGATTTGCAAAACTTGTGGATATTAGCACTACAAACTACACTCTCTTTAAAATATATCAGTTTTCTACCATTTGTACTTTGTCTATTACAGGCCATGAAACTTACCAAAACAAACAAAACGCCAAAATAGGGCTAACGCTCCGATGCAGTTTTCTTGTTGTTTTTTGTTTTTGTTTTTTCTTGAGAAATACAATATTTCGCTGAACTGTTATTCCGTTCCCTAAAGACAATGCGGAATACCGTATAGACATATAAACAAAATAAAATAAAAAAAATATCGACCGGACACGCGTTTCTGATCTGCTCCAAACAGACACTACCTACTGTTGTTCAAAAGAGGCTGCGAAGTACGTCGCCCTTGTTCATTGTGTTGACGACCGAACACGTCAGTGTTTACGTTCACGTATATATTTGAAGAAAGTTGTATGTGCTGATATGTTTTAGCAGCACGGTTCTCGCTCGAATACCTTTCAGGTGATTCCCGTAAACGATTGACAAATTACCTTATTATTTTTTTTTCCTCACCCCTTCGTACCGAACTCTGTACAGTGAAGGACAAGGGCAGGATATCTTAAGACGTATAAAAAATGGTGGTCCCGTCCTGCACTCAACAGGTTTCTTTAAGTTTTACAGTCACACATTGCCGGTTTAAGCTTGGCTAGCTGAAAATGGATTGCCCATTATGTGGTCTGACAACTGCTTACTGTGCAAAAAGCAGGAGACAATTGAACATGTGTCCCTACACTCTTGGGAAGCAGGCTTCTTTTAGGAACTCCTCCGAAGAGCCTTTAAAAAGTACCTTCTTCTATTTCCCTATGGCATTCGCTTTTACCGGTTGAAGGGCAGGACACTGTAGCCTACGATACAATCATTCAGTTGGGCCTACACAGCTTATGGCGGTGCCGCGTGGCCGTGTGTCACGCTGATGTTGATGTACGTCCAGCGTACCAGTAGTATCTGTAGCATATTTGTTGTCTCAAATAATTCGAACAAGTGTGTGAGGCCCAGCAACCTTGTCGTGTGTGGTTGCCATTCCTCGAAGAGCTGCTCACAGTATACGAGTTTTAACATTTTTACCGCCAGCCATATAAAGTAAAGCTGAATAAAAGGTTAAAAAAGCGCGAACAAACGAGGACAATAAAGAAACACGGACGACAGGACAGGCGCTTCACTCTCAACTGGTTTTTATTAACACCATTGTCGCCTATATATACACACTGCCCAAACCACATCGAATTCAATCGCGACAATCAGAGCCAACCTTCCAGAAACACCATCTCACTCTGGAGCAAATACAAAGACGGAGCGCTGACGCAATTGTTTTCTTTCTTTTTTATGTAGAATGCCTCTATAATCTCTCTTTCCGTTTTTTCCTTTGCCTTTCTTAAAAAATTTGTGCCAGTCAGGTCAGGTTTACATCCACATCGCCTACAATGGTCAGCGAGATGGCCCCCCGCGTTGTTAAAGCGTTTTAGACTTTCACCTTGAGCGTGTTCCAAAACTGCTTGTCACTGTGAAAAAGAAGGAAAAAAGGTTGCGTGAAGGAGTTGGCAGCGCACGCGGCTGCCACGCGGAGGAACGGGGATCGATCACCGGCTGGGTTCGGATATTGATTTTAGTAATCTGTACTCTCCTGGAAGGTTCCAACACGTTCTCTGCAGTCATCGGGTGTTCTGGTTCCAAACATTTCTGAGCGTACCCCGTGTATGAAAGCGGTTGTAACGCGCTGCTTCGAGACAATCGCACTTCCGTTGCTGACGCAAGATGCGTAGTACTCTTCTCATTAGTTTGTGGGCACACATTTCACTCATTAAACGTTTAGTTTCAGCTCTATATTCATTTTCTTTCTTATCAGTGACATTCAAGTGGAGGTGCGGAGTAACGTTTGTCCCCACGCAATGTACCGACGAAGACGACGACGAAAACCCTCGGTGAGGACTAGAAATACAAGTGAACAAAGACGGGAGGAATGACGGACGATAACCAGCAACTACCAAAAGCCACGTCAGGCGTCAGCGAGCTGTGACGAATAAAGGTGAACCACGACGACGACTTACGGTGACGATCTACGACGACGATATACGACGATGATCTGCGACGCCGGCCTACAACACCGTCCTACGACGACGACCTTCGACGACGGCCTTCGACGACGGCCTTCGACAACGATCTACGGCGACAGCCTATGACGATAGCGTACAACAGCAGCCTACGACGGTGAACGACGACGACAACGAAGGCGACAATAAGGGCCAACGACGAAAAACAATACTGAAGGCGAAAACTAGAAGAACTTGTCAAGGCAAGTACCCGACTGACTGTGACCATGATGAACTGTGAGAATATCAAGACACTCTGTTGCGGGGTTTAAATATACCGGGTGTTCATTTTTAATTCGAACAGATTTTAAAAAAAAGCCGTGAAAGTTACACTTATGCTGCTTGCGGAGGTGAGTTATACGGCCAGGGGGACATATTATAGAGGGCTAATCGTAACGATCAGTTGGCTAATTAACTAAAATTCGATAAGCAACTTTTTAAATAATGAAAGTAGGCATATGGTTCCAATTAGAAATTGGCTCAGCGTCATCGAAAAGTACTAAATTAGTCATTTTCAGAAAGACTTTGAGCACGTGAGCAGCGTAGTAGTGCACTAAAGTTACCACTCGTGGAGCAGGTACAAAGCTAGCGGTTGCGGTAAGGCGCCCGCGCGATTTTTCCGTCTCTTATCTAGCCCCAGCCTTGTACCTGCTCCACGAGTCGTAACTTTAGTGCAATACTACGCTTGTCACGCGCTCAACTTCCTTCTGAAAATGACTGATCTAGTGGTTTTCGGTGACGCTGCGCAAGTTTCTAATTGGAATCATATGTCTATTTTTACTAATTAAGAAGTTAATTAACGAATTTGAATTAATTAACCAACTGATCGTTACGATTAGCCCCCTATAATATGTCCCCCTGGCCGTATAACTCACCTACACAAACCGTATCCGTGCATCTTTTACGGATTCTTTAAAATAAATCTGTTCGAATTAAAAATGAACACCCTGTATATTTTTATTTCGACTGTGTTCGATAAGTAGCGGGCCACTGCTACTCAGAAGTGGTGTGTAATGCCACTTGCGTGGAGGAATTCATACGCGGCTGCCACGCTGATGAACGGGGATATAAACGAGCTGGGCTCGTATCTTAATTATATTAATATGAGCTGTTTTCGAAATGTCTAGCCCATGCATGGCTGTCATAAAGTGTTGCGGTTCGGAACATTCCTGAACGTACCACGCGTATAAATGCAGTGGTAACGCGCTGTTTCGAGACGGTTCCCTTCCGTCGCTGATGCAAGATGCGAGGTTATCTTCTCAGTTTGTAACCACAAGTTTACCTCACTGAACGTTTAGTTACAGCTCTGAATTAATCTTCTATTTTTGTTCGTGCCACTTTTACTCCAACTGTGCCCACATACCTGGATGTCGTAGTGGTCGGCGACTTGGAGACAGGCGTCGATGGCTGCTGGAGTAGATGCCCAATCCTCGTGAAGTTTCAGGCTGCGAGAAAGACGTGAGGTATGAAAGCCATGCGTCACGCAGTCCAAAGCATGCACTGCATTAAAGACCATCCGCGTCCCGAAGCACGATATACAGATACCCTGAGGAAAATCGACGCACGCGCACATTGTCTTCTTCAGGGCAGTTTAAATGTAAGCTCCTGCCGGCACATAGGTTATGCTTCCGTCTAGCGACAGGCCGCGCAACACCGTATTTATGTGTTTGTGTCTGTATGCAGGCAGCGTAAGCTTACGCTGCCTGCATGTTCATCTTACTACCCACAATAGAAAAAGAACAAGAATTGTTTGTTTTTTTGCTTGTTTTGTTTGTGTGTTCTGGCCTATCACGTTGCTGGCATTGCAGTAGGCGTGGCTGTGACCTAGGCTTCTGTATACTTCGCGTGCTTGTGTGGATCTGTGCAGTGTCATACATGATTATAGGAACGAGAAATCAATGCATGACTCCTGCTTATAACGATGGCTGACACGCGACCACAGTAAGGAGTGGCGTCCAGTTTCTGTTATAAATGGCACTACAGCACAGACACAATGACACTCAAGTTTGGTTATCACTCCTTTTATTGAATCTCAGAAAGTGCAGGAACCGTTCACTTTCTATACTACGCTCCAGCTTAAGTCTAGATACAGCCGACGCTAGGAGGTAATGGCACCAATCAACAAGCATCAAAAGCGTGTCACTAGGCCTTTTCTGTCTATGATTGGTTCACGGATGACAGAACACGTACAGAAACGTGACGATCACCATGATGGTGCCTTTTGACGCTGTCTGCTTGATTCAATCAGCTCGTAGCACCGGCTACGTCTTGACTTAAGATGAATGATATATAAAATGCTTTGTTTCATCTAACGCTAGAGTACAGGCAGTACACGAGCAGATTGGCAAATCAAGCTGCGCCAACCAGTTTCCGATGCAAAGCCTTGCGACGTTATCGACCCGTTTCGTGAGTGTGTTTCCATCGACTGCACAAATTAACTGCAGTTGTGGAACAATGGCTTGGCGCTTTACATATGTGCTTTGTGTTTATATATGTTCTGACCTTACGTGGCTTCCACCCGCCCTTTTCCCAATACCCAGACGACCCTATATGTACAGGAGAATTTTGAACCATCTCAACCCCCCAAACGCACCCCAAATCCTATACATCCGAAGCATCTACGAGGAATGCAATGCGAGCTTGTGCGTATTATACATAATTGTCAGCTGAAGGGCTCCAGCCGGTTCAGACACTTTGACGTCATCAAGCATACGTGGTCCGTGCGAGGCTCATATAGCCGCTTGGACCGAGTGTACATTCCCGCGAGCTTCCCCCTGGCGGTCACCCACTGCGAGGTCCTGCCTCTCCCTGCTCACACGCAGTACGTTTCAGACTACCGCGATCTTACTGCGACACTGGCGGTTCAGGAGTGTCATTCAGGATGCAGCACCTTTGTGGCGCAGAGGTGTGGTCCTATTTCAAGAGGCCACTGCCACTCCAGAGTTGCGGAGCGCTTTGCGGAGACGATATGTTGGTAGCGCCTTTGCGCTGTCCGGCGGGATAGCTTGAAAACCACTTTGCAGTCCCTGGTAGCGTCTACTGTCAGGCAGCGCAAGCTAGCACAAACTGCACTTTTTAACAATATAATCATGCGCATGCGCATTTTGCAGAATGACGGTTCGGAAACTATGCTTATGCAAGAGCCCAGCTGTGCTCCGGACACGTTACAGCCACCTGCTTGCTCCCTTACAACTCACGAACAGCCAGTGTCCACTTTGTGAGGGGTACTCCCGTGAACGATTCCGAGGTACTACGCTACCTCCGCGTGTTCGCACAAAGAGGCGTGACCCCACGCGGGGGACGGCCGGTACCTTGCCCTTTGGCCGCGAGTCCTTTAGGCAGGAGGACTTCGAGAACCTGTTTCGGGGCTACTTTTCTCGTATGTTATCTTCCAAGCAAGGAGGGGCTATGAGCCGCTTGCCTTCCACCGTGCGGCAGTTTTGTGGCGACCTTTCAGGGGTCCCGGCTAAAATGAACGAGATTCTTCTGCGTCCTACTACACGTCTGAAGGTCTCGGTCGCTTTGCATTTCACGAAGGCCGGCTCCGCCACGGGCCTTGGGGTTTTGCCGACTGAACTTTATTGTAAGTTCTGGGACGTTCGGGGGAACGCGCTTGTAAATGTTAATACATTTTTCAGTACTGGTTGTATGCCCGCTTTCTTCAAGCAAGGGAGAGTCATTTTTATCAAAAAGAATTCCGATTTCTTGCCTGGCCCTCAAGCTTGGCGGCCCATCACGTTACTAAACGCCGATTATATGATCCAGCATCGCTACTTTTTTTAGGTGAAGAGCTGAAGCGCTGTATTTTTATAGCTAGCTATATATAGCACGTAGCTATATATTTTTTCAGTAATCACCAGCCGCTTTCAAACGGGCAGAGTTCTAGAACACACAATTTGTCTTGCCTGTCGTTGACACGGGACTTCTTGGCATATGCTTAGTTACGACAGATAGCTAGCGCATTCATTTCACTCGATCAAGCCTAGGCTTTTGATAAGTTAGAACATCGCTATCTTTTCAGAGTTTTGGCGGCCTTTGGTTTCTCTACTCATTTTGTAGATTTCCTTCAAAGTTTGTACTGAGATCAGAGTGACGAACCGAAACCAAACCGAACTGAAAACCGGAGCCTAAGCGTTATTTTTAGCCGAACCGAAACTCAAGCGAAACGAAATCTTTGCCGCCCTCTTGGAACCAAACAGGAACTGAACCGGAAATAAATATAACGGTAACCGGTTCAAAACGGTCCATATAAGTTTTTGTTGTTGTCATTATCACAACATGAATATTTGAGTATTAAAAATTGCTTGAGCTCTGTATTTCTATGTATTGATCATATCGTCATATAGAGGACTGCGATGTATAAGAAATTATGGTTTTTCGTGGAGATATTGTAGTGCCACTATGATTAATCCCGTGTCACGTGGTCACGTGACGTCATGGTGTCAAGGCATGCTGTCAAGTATTGTCACGTCACGTAACCTCGTGACGTAACGCGACTCACTGCGTCAAACAATTTAAATTGAAAACGTCACTAGATCCATTACCGTTATTGACGCCGTAACGTCACGTGACACCGTGACGTAATCGGTCGGTTATGTCGGTCATGAATCTCCGTGCTCATGTTTCGGTTTCGGATTAGTTAGTTTTCTTGCCTTATTAAAAATATACGTGACTATGCAGCAGAATAATGATTCAGTAGTGTTCTGACACAATAAAACATCGCATGGAAAAAAAACTTGTCAGTGTTTTTTTTTTTTAATTTCACAGCCAAAACATGCGTAGCTAATACATTCGCGGTGACCTGGAAATGGACTGAAATATTATTGTTGCTTGATATACAGGGTGCTTCCTAAGTAAATCTTTTTTTTTCTTTTTTTTTTTTAAGGGAACGTAGATTACTGGGTGCTTAGCTCTGTGGCAAGATATTGAAAACGGCAGCCATCTAAAAATTAGAAAACATTTTTAATTCTTTGTATAACTTTCTATAGTCCGTTCACTGTTAAGCTGAAACTGCAGCGATTGCAAAGAGCACGAGGTGCTTGAGATCGCTGCTTTAAGGCGTTCTTCCGCAAAACGAGGGCTCCAGCTTGAAATACACCTAGCAAAGCCAGAAGCGCGGGCTAGCTCGGGCTTGTACCTTTGACTGTAGTCTCAGCTTAAGGATGAACAGAGTATAACAAGTTTTAATTTCCTACCAAAATTGTTTTGGTGGATAATAATTTGCTGAATTGAAGCTCGACGTCAACATGGTCAAACCCTGCAACAAAATATTGATTACAAAATTGGTAGTGGGCTCTATTGGGCGAGCCCGTGCTAAGGAATGTCTTCGCCAAATTCAACGGCGAAATTCATCAGCTAAGCTCTGCCGGGAAATGTATCTGCTAAATTTAACGGGGAAATGCTCCGCGTGACGTCACGGTGTTACGTAATGTCGCAGTGTTATATGACACTGTGACTGATTCCTATAGCATCCTCCATCATCCGCACCGGTGCGCACCATTGCACAGAGGTGCGCCCCGTCGTCTTCAATCAAGTGCACCGGTGCGCACCGGACGTCCTCGAGCAACGTAGCGCACCCTCCCGGTGCGGCTTTTCGTTGCTCCAATGCGCACTGTGCGCCGGGGTGCGGTCCCATCAGGCATTGCGGCCAGGAGCGGGAATCAGTGGCGTACCAAGTTGTTTTGAGTCGGGGGTGGGGGGGGGAGGGGGGGGGGGGGGGGGCAAGCCAGACCTCCCCTGAACGTCTAAGTCTTCCTCGTGTCGAATAAAATCTCCCTCACACATTTTACAGTGATTAGGAATGGCGTATCTATAAACTGTTAAATCCCCTACGACGGAGACAGTGCCCGACGTGCAGCGTGCCAGAGCAGGCACCAGCGGTCCACGTCTCCTCGCCAGGACCAGTCAGGCCATCACGGCCGCTAGGTATCTATGTCTAGACGGCGGATCTCATATTCTTCATGTTAACTTACTTGGTGAGTTTAGCAAACAACTCACAATTGTGAATTTATTAACGCTCATCAAAGCCACTCCATAGTGTTTTCATTCATTTTTTAGGTTGTTTGTTTGTGCACGTTGGATTCAGAGCCCTACGTACTGGCAAACGTGGGCCACACTCGTTACATAAGTGCCTGATCGCAACTTTCTTAAAAAAAAAAAAAAGATTGTTTGTGAAGTTGTGCCTGCGTATTAGGCGCAAAGTAAGTTTGTATGCAAGACCCGAAGATGAAGTAATGCGATGCCAGCGGACGCTGCCTCTATTTTCATGGAGTGCTGGGTTGCATTTCTCGCTCGACGCTCAAACAAATCGACAAGAGGTTCCTAAAAAAATAAAAAAAAAGCTTTCTTGAATGCTGTCCACTTTGCGTGTAGCCTTCAATATAAAAAATACCTGCATGTCTACTTACCCGCAAAACACTCAAAGGACCAATCCCTGCGATCTGCGAAATCTGCTCAGCGAATGATGAGGCGGAACATCCGTTTAGAACTCAAAGTGAAGTCTGCGCTGTGGCATTACGCAATGCAAGCATGACCCTTTGCATTAGCGTAATGCCACAGCGGAGACTTTATTTTTAGGTCTAAACAGATGCTCCGCCTCATGATTCGCTGAGCTGATTTCGTAAATCGCAGAGATTGGCTGTTGGAGTGTTTTGCGGGTGTAGACTCCAACTTTAGAGTGTACTCTATACTTTGTCTCATCTTACGATGGACTAAAGGCCAAAGCCACGGACGGCCAGGTCCAATCACGTTCCACGCTACACTTGACTATGACATGCCTAGCATTGATTAGGGGTGGGCGAACAATGCTCACAACCCAAAAACGCTGCATCATTTCTATAGCTTCGACACTGCAAACAGCTTTTTTTTTTTTGCAATGTAAAATTGTTGAGTCACTCAGTTCTATTTCGATTCGAACCACTGTCCTCCAATCCCAATCAGTGATCCGAGACGCGGGCACTGATACGTGCATCAAAGCGCAATACGCAATTTCTAAGTGAATCGTGATTGGATCTGGCGGTCCGTAGCCTTTGCCTTTAGTCTATCGTAGGGTGAGACGAAGTATAGCAACAAGCTTTTTGCCAACAAGGCAATGAAAAGTGAAACCACGCCATTCCTCTTCGTGACCAACTGGGTCCCATAATGCAACGTGGACAGTCGCAACGTGCAGGGATTTACAAAACCAGCCTGACTGAAACTCTGGGAAAGCTTCTTAATAAAGGTAATTGCCGTACAAGTCTATACTCAATTACACTTTATCTTGGAAGAACGTCCAGCTTCTACTTCGCTCATGCTAAGCAGTAGCAGCATAGCCGCCGACCTACAATTTATAGAGAGAAACTCCACCGCGTTACCCTTCCTATTAAAATATATGAACAGATTTAGTCAAAAGTGCTCAGTTCACCCAGCCTGCAGTCGTAGATAAATGAAACAACATCCTAATAATATAAATAAATCGGTACTACCGAAGGTGATCGCGCCTATAATCTGATGCAGGTTAAGTAAACCAGTAGGAAGCGGCTCCCAGAACGTCGCTTCCGCTCTTGCCATTTAAGAAGAGCGAACGCTAAAGGAGTGCCGTAAAAGGAGGTGAGCCACTCGCATTCTTTTCTGCGTTCGCTCTGCTAAAGTGGATAGAGTGAATGACTTTGCAGCATACCCGTGTATAGAGAAAGTTTGGCCAATGGGAGGCGTGGGCAGAGCCAGGGCGTGCTCCAGGCGCAGAAAGAGGGCTTGGCATGCTCCCTTGGCCGCCCAGAAGCCGAGAAGAATCCGCTAGTGGTGGTGCGCGTAAGAGTCAAATGTAGTAACCCTTCATGGTTTAGAATAGGGTGCACGTGGCGTTTCGATCATGATCGAAACGTCACGTGTGCCGCTCGAACTCGGTTTTGCTCGCACAGAGTGTGACCACTCGGACGGCAGATTCCCGGCCCTCGGCGCCCGACGAACGGATGATGTCGATCGTTCCGCTAGTCGTACTCTTCCACCACGATTTTGGATGACCTTGATTGAAACATCACGAGCACCATATTTTCAGTCACCGAGAGTTACTCCGAAGCACTTATTAAGTTTGTTTCTCGCAACCCCCGCCAGGGTATTATTTCGGGGTTCTGGTTGGCCACATTCGAATTAGTGAAGACGGCTTGGAACACGCCCAGTCCGCTTTCGGCCGATGGCGCCTCCTAATTTTCTCCCATACGTCACAATGAATAACGAGACTCTCTACATATACGGCTATGCTTTGCAAGAGGATCCTGTTCTCCTTTTCATAACCTGTAACAGAGCACATAGGCGAAGAATGTAGTGACATCATACGGTACTTGTGCAAGCGCGCAGTAGCGCGCCTGCAGAGAAAAACTAGAAGCGCTAAACAAATACTACTGTTCGGAGAATATAAAAAAAAATATTCGAAACTTAATAAATAGCTATTGTGTTTTGTCAGCAAATAAAAAAAGAATTTAAGAAAACGAGTACTTGCACCAGTTGACGCAGAACGATTATCTGGACACTTGGTGCTTTGTGATCGTGCGAATTGGTGATGCAGTGCTAAAACATATTACGGTTAATGTTCTAGTTCAAGGCCAGTGCTCGTGACTCACCCCATAGCCCCAGCTTCCACTTGGGATACGAGTTCCGGAGCGAGCCCCTGCGTGTAAGACGTGTTTCCCTTGCCTGAATTGGCAAGAGGGCCAAAGGTAAATGGATGTTGATACTTACTTCAACGGGAAAAGCAAGAAGTAGAGAGAACTGTAACTAAACTCTCCTATTTCAGAAGAAAGGAGAGCATGAATTTTTATCCTTTACTTCTTTTCACCAAGTGAGTGGTGGTTACACTGCATTTATTTTTCTTGAAAAAATTGAGTGATGTTAGACCGCTCTGAATAATTGTCGCGTTGAATTGCACCACAGTAATCAAACTTGTGTCTACGTGATACAAATTTCAACGAATTACGCACCTGTGAAGCCGAAATTTAGTGGCATATTGTCCGTGCTTTGCATCATGTTCCTAGAACCAAAGCGAGAACACAAATTTCAGTCAAATACTTGAATGAAGCATGCTAATGAAAAGCATTTTGAACGAGCATCTTCAGTTATTTTTTGGAATCAGTCATTTGCTGCAAAACAAAAGACAAATTTATCGTGTTCCTTTAAAAGGAGTATTCCGCCCTTTTTTTCACGGTCACGTCTGTGCCCCAAAATTGGCTCAACATGCCAGTACGGTCCAGCACAAAAACGAAATATCGCGTAAACAATAACGTTTTGCGAAGGTATAAAATTCCATGTTTTGGCCCTCATCGTGTTTCTTCTTTTTCAAGATGAAAGTATCTACTAAGCTCGGGGACAACTTTCTGGGGCAATGAAGAGAAAACGGGAAACGGGGGGGGGGGGGGGGGGGGGGGGGGGGGGGCGCACGGATCTGTATTGTCGCGTCCAAGTAGCTCCTGACTTTTTGGGTTTCAGTTTCAGTTAGGGGTCTGGTGTGACTGACACGCATTTGCTGCAGCCCATATTTTCGTACAATGATCGCGGCTACGAGCGCTGTACCGCGATTGCCGAGCATGCAGGCACGTCCGCGTCTATTTCACTACGTTTCGCAGGTTTCTACACACAAGCCAACGTTTTTGCTGAAGCGCTCAGACCGAATTACAGGATAAATTACACCAACAAGGCGTGACGTTGGGCTAATTTGTTCATGATGCACACTTAAAGAAAGCGCAAAAAAAAAAAAAACAACAAACAAAAAACAAGGGACAAGAACAAGAAGTGAATGAACACAACGCAGCGTTGTGTTCGTCTAACTTCTCGTTCTTGTCCCTTTTTTTTTTTTTTTGGCGCTGTTTCCAAGTTTGCATAAATTCCACCATGGTAAATCTCATCAAATTCGATTTGTCTTGCGGCCGACGAAGATGTGCGGCGTCGGTTTAAGAAATGGCTTGAAATTCATCAGGGCTACAGTTTTAAAGGCTTTGATGTATAAACTCTCCTTGTGCTGAAAAATTATAACGCAGGCGTGATACACCGAAATAAGATCACGCACGCGCTATACGGCACAAAGTAAAATTCGATTTGGATAGTGTTCTGTTGCCGCACTCCCTAGGGGGAGCGGGGGGAATTGGTGGAACATTTCATCTCTGACCACGTGTAGCGCAAGTTCGAACTACAGGATCCAAGGATCATAGCCTCAATCCCAACGCCTGCTCGCTTACGCGGGTGAGCTCGCTAACCAAAAGGTATACGGCAACAATGAAGAGTCCCCATTTCCTGTGTCTTACTTGTGCGTACCCGTTGCAAAAGCCTAGCCTGGCTCGTTTTGACAAATGATGATTGCCAAACTTCGCGAAACCCCTATAGACCGTTCCATTAGGGTAATAGCAGAGAAGGTAAAAGAAAATAAATGCACTCCCCCTCTCACCCCATATGACGTCCGCTCCGCCGAGTGGGCTGTAGCTAGCGTCCGGTTGGCGTGCAAACTCTGTTTAAAATCGCGTCATTTTGGAACTTTCAAGCGCAGATGCGCAGATTTTGGTATGCCAGTTGTCGTGTAATATTATGCTAGATAAAAAGCCTCACAGGGCCCAATTGCGCTGTTACCTGCGTGCAAATAAAAAAAAATAGGGAAAACTGTGTCAGATTGGCCGGTCTCTTTGGCGAAAAGTAAATCCGGTTGCTGTACCTTTTTTACTATACAAAGCTCGTACTGGTGTAGGCCTTTAGCGACCATGAGTGGAAGTGTGAAAGAATAAATAAAACGTGCTCTCCTGCCGCAATACACGCAGTATTTGAGGGTAGTACTGCCGGCTGACTCAACTGCTATTTAAGTAACGGAAAAAAGATATGCTAGTTGATCATTTAGCAAAATAGAACAACAGAGATCTATAGGCTGATTTTGGAGTAGCCACAACTATTCTAAGAACGCGAACCACTTCACAACGGCAGCCACGAGCGAGAGTTCGATGTTCGGTAGAGCCCGCCGATACAGCCCCAAGATGGAGAACGGCAAGCTCCCGGTTTGTCGTCTGCTAGCGGAGTCGGGCGCGTGCCCTCTCTCTCGTTTTACCCCGCCGAACCCGCTGAACTTCCCGGATGTGTGGAGAGGGCGCTGCGGTCAAACAAAATGGTGCCGCCCAGAGAGCGCTAAATGGAATGGTCTATAGAGGCGAACAAAACTGTGAGCTGAAGGAAGGCTCGAACGATACACCACACACGAGAAGGACGCCATATTTATTTTGCAAGGAACTATAGAAAACATCCGACGAACTTAAAGGGCAACTCCGGTCCATACTTTCGATTTTGGGATTATGGCTGTTTTTAGTGCAGTCAGCGCCCCTGAATTGCAAGGTGTACTTTTTCTCGTTATTGTGCGTAGTTCTAAAGATATCGACGTCTCAAAGTTTTGTTTGGGGCACGGCCGACAAATCCGAAACTAGCCGCTCGAGGTTCCGGCAACACTGGAAATCAGTGTTGCCGTTTGTTTTACTTTGTGTCCGGCAACACTGGAAATCAGCCGCTATGTGGACGTGACGTCAAGATCGTTCTCGTTCAACGAGTACGCAGGCCAAGCGGCACCTACCTCTGTTGCGCTAGCCGTTTAAAGATAGAAGGTAAGCTGATTTCTTTTTAATTCTGTATACGTGGTGGTTATCGAGCATATGAAGCAAGAGTTAGTGCGTATACCCAAAAGCTAGCGACTGGAAAACCCGCCAACTCGTTCCGTGCCGTACACGGCGGCCGCCGCCGCGCGTGCGCTATGCCGTGCCGTTCTCGTTGCTTGTATACCCAAAAGCTAGCGACTGGAAAACGAGTGAACTAGTTCGGTGCCGTACTCGGCAGCTGTCGGCGCGCGTGCGGTCTCCCGCACTCGTCGCGAGGCTTAAATTGTCATCGGGGCTCCGTGGATGGAGCGGCGTTGCTCTACGCCGCGCTGCCAGTGACGTACAGTACTGGGGGCCCTCCCGCTTTCGCGCTGCGGGTCAGTCCCAGACACGAAGCTTTGAGGCTCTCCGGGGCGGGCCGCGACGCCCGAACAGACGTGTGCTAAGCTGTAGACGTCTGTTTTTTCTTCGTTCTCTTTTCCTCAGGCGCGTAAAAGCCAAATTTGTAAACTACGACACTAATTCACCAGACAAGTTCGTCCAGGTAGTAAATCTTTGTAAAAAAAAACGTGCCGCACTAAAAAAAATATATAAAAAAGAAAGTTTTTGAGTCAGTCATTTTTTTCTCAAAGCCAGCAAAAGTTTTTGTGGGTGATAAAGGAAAACAGAGAAAGTTAGCAAGGTGAGAACACTTTCTTTCCCTTCCGCATTCCCACCCCCACCCACAACAATTTTTTTTTTATTCATTTATTCATATAACCTTAAAGGCCCTCGTGAGAACATTACATTATTGGAATACATAGGATTTTAAGTTTTCGTTCGTAACTTTTGACTAAGGCAAGTGTTTTTTTGTTTTTTCTTTTTGCATTTTTAAATTTTATATTTACCTCCAGCCGAACTCGGGTAAATTTGACAGTTGTAACTTACAAATTCGAACATTCGCGATTTCTTTAAGGTCCCTTGTGGTATTCACAACCGCAATGTTAATTAATACTGCTGCGTAAAGGGTTCGAACGATTAGGAGGCGAATGTTTATATCGCATGAGCTTCACGCGCCGGCTGTTCGCTAGTAGTCGTTACGGACCTGAATACTACGCACGAGATTGCGTAGTAAACAAGCAGTGACGCAAAGCAGAACATTGTGTTCCTTTTCATTATAAACCTCAGTGATTGGAGCTAGTGGTTGTACTCTACATGCCCACCATTCCCCATTCAACAGACATTCAATGGAGCGCGAATGCTCAATCTTCAACACTGCACTTGACAATAACTGTTTTATTTATTGATCTAGATACTTTTATCATGTTTACCTTTTCTGTACATGTGCGGTGGGCAAAGAGCGACGGCAAGGCATCCTTTTTAAGCCTCGACCCCTTCGCTGACAAGCCACAAGCAACCAACACCTGTAGGTTTCGTTCGTAACTCTCCGGCGAAAAATGATCGGAGCAGAGCTTCGATCTGGGGGTCGGCGTCCAACGCTTTCGAAAGTTCACTCGTCGAACAGCGTTCACCCACACCTTCTCCAATTTCCGAACCGTTGGAAACTTGTGAAAAAGCACCTCCGGGTTGCGCAGCGGGTTGTTTGAGCAGCCCACAGCGCTACAAGTTGTACTCGGCATCTTTCGAAGAACAGCTGGGCAGTCTTGGGCGCACCGAGTTGCTCGCTAAAACGAGTCTAGGAGTCCTCAGAAGCAAATAAACAAAAGGCTATACCGAAGCTACACGGGCTACAGGTAAAAGCAACGGCTAAACACGCAATCACAAGCCGAAGTAGCGGTGGTAGCGGCACAAAGAAGCGCGCGCGACGGCTGCGCCGTGCGCCCGTCCGGAACGGAGGAAAAAAAGAACGATGTTGACATCACGGCCCAATGTTGTTTTAGCGATCGGCAACCCGCTGGCCGCCCGCTAAGGAACAGCGGCTCGCGGCGGGTTGCATTTTTATTATCGGTATTAGTTGAAAATGAGGCGTCCCACGGGCGTGAAAATTTGGCTGGGGTCGTATTTTGTGTCACTAAAGCGATACCAGTAATTTAATTCATTTTGAGTTTTGGCCGGAGTTGCCCTTTAAACCGAGAAAAACCGAAGCACCTAAAAAACATTGTTATAAGTGTTGCATACTCTGACAAATAACATAGTAGCATCGTAAAATCAAAACTAAAAAAAAAAAAATTTATATTTCTTGGCGGTTAAGTAACATCCATCGAATTATTTTAACTGGACTATATTCATCTGCGCAGTGAAAAGGTGTGCTTAGACTCTGTAGGTTTGGCTCCATTTCCACAGAACGTTTTCCCCCTAGTAGAGCAACACTGAAAAATTACGCCGCCAGCAGGCACTGGTTCGCAATTTGTGTAGTAGAACTTGTTCCGAACTAATTACGAGAAATTTGATGTTGCGAAACAAATGTCAAGTAAGCTCACCCTGTACTTGTTCAGCAGTATGAAAGAAATGCGCGAGATACTAACTTTTATAGGCTGCCCGCTTGAGCTTCTTGTCTTACCTTCAGCCGCTACACTGCACTGAAATCCGCAGGAAAATCTGAATGTTGGTTTTGGCATCGCGTTCATTTGCCGTTTTCTTGATATCTATTCTCCAGTTAGAAATTCTGAATATCTCGCCGGGAAGAGCAAAGTGCGGGTATTCAGAAAATATAATTTGCGCAAGAAGCTTGCTGTATCCCTTTCAGCGCGACTACGTACAGTCGCGCTGAAAGGGATACAGCGATGACAGGTACGAGCAATTTACGGGTCATAGTGCTAGCCTATTGAGCGACAGTGACACCAATGAGCTTTAAGCGATATTGCGTTTTTCACATACCAACTTATAGTACTACGTGTGCGCTTCTTCTTTCACACGACGGAACACTTCGGGATCACGAAACAAAATTAAAGACTTCGCAGCGAGAAAGCGCTATATAGCTGGGCTCACTCAATGCAGTCCGGGCCTGGGGTGCACGTCGTGGCACGGGTCCCAGAAGCAGGTCCTGACCCTCCGCCGATGAGTGTGGTGATTCCTCCAGCGATGGCCTGCTCGGCCCGACGGTGTCGCGAGTGAGACACAGGTAAGAATTAAAAAAAAGATGAAAAGGTCAACGTTATTCATCAGTGAAATTCGGCCTCTCAAGTACTCTACTCTGAAACTATTCCCCATTGCAGTGTAGTAAAGTCAAACTGAGACATTTGCACTCCGCTTCTTGTGTAAATATTTAAGCTATCGGCGCTTAATGTTTCACTGCCGAGTGTAACATAAAGCTGCTCCGAAAGGCCTGGTGACGCAAACAAAATAGAAGCACGTACGTAAATACTCTGCACATACCAGAAAGCTTACACTTTGTGAGTATGGGAAGCAAGCGGTGGTAATAATAGGTTTGAGAACTCCACATTCATTACCTGGACCAAAATATAAAAAAGAAAGCCAAAAGTTCCCTTTAAGTACACGTCAACCTTATGTGATCAAATCAAGAGATGGCATTGTCGGTTTACGCGTCAATTGTATCAGTGAGATACTTATGACAGCCAGGTAGAGAATATTATTTAGATTTTTTCTGTCAAGATATTTTTCTGCAATAAATGCCACATGCCCCCCCTATTGTAGCCCCGTACTTTGACAATATTAGTTTTAGGTGGACGTCGGCTCATAAAGAAATATCCCTGTTCTTCGATTTGTTTTTATTCGGGCAATGATATGCTCCCAAACATTCGCGTTTTCTCATCGTCGCTACTGGTTTCATTCTCGCAGATTTTCAGCTTGCGGCGGTGCGCAGGTAATTTATGTGGGTACTAAATACACTTTTATTTTATCGCAAACACTGGGTACAGACAGATCCCCGAAGAGATGACAAGCAGTGCTTTTTCACACGGTTACCTTACAAACTTTTGAAATACCTCGACAGAAAAACAAAAACAAAAAATTATATAAGTCCATTCAGGCGTTTCTTAATAGTGGCTTGATACGTCAATAGAACATTTCCTATATATTATATTACTCTATTCTTATTATTATTATATGTTTACAGCCCCCCGACTTTGTTTTCACCGGGAGCCCTCAAAGGATTTGTCGAACCTATGTCCTCCTCTCAATACCCTCCAGCTTCTCAAATGAACACTAATTATTAATAATATTTGTATTATTATTAATAGTAGTAGCAGTAGTAGTATTATAATTTTATTACTATTGTAGTATACGTTCACAATGGCCACTCAAGGCTAGACAGGTTTGCAATAATAAAAACCATAAGAGTTTTACAATATTATAAGTAATACTATAAATGTCATTTCTACTTTGCTATTACAGACAGTGGTTGCACGGTAGAAAATCCAATCCCAGTTGAGAATTCGATGAGCCCTCGGTCAATGATGGGGAAAGTACGAAACTGAAGCTGCATTGACGGTTCAAATGCATTATGGGATACGTGTGTCAGCAGAGTACCGAATGTCGATTGGGCCTACCAAAAACACTGGGAAGGTCTGAACTAGGAGGACGACTGGAGTGTATGGGATTCAATCCCCCGTGTGAAAGAAATGCAGATGAAATTAGGTTTAGGGTGAACCAGAACGCCACTATCATCGCTGCTAAATCCAAGCACCGGAAAGAAGATTCGGCGCTTTCCACCCAGTCTGCGTCCAAGTTTGTTTTAGGAACAATTATCGATTGTCTCGCCTGTTTGACAATCTGTGGACAGATGTAGTGAACATGGGTGTCGATAGCTCCAGCGGTAAGGATGAGTCCTTCCCCGGCCACGACTTCTGTGCCGCAACCGATCACCAAGCATGGGTCCACGCCCGCCATCACGTCCGGGTTACCTGACTTTCCGATGCCTACGATTGTGTTGCCCTGCACAGAGGAAACAAGCAACGAATGCTCGACGTGTGGGACCTCTACTGTTGACGGAGCTATCCCCCAAAAAACAAACTGCATCCTGTAACGTAATGTTCGCGTCACATAGATGTTATACACGACCCTTTCGATAGCCGTGCACCCAAAAAAATGTCAGCAGGATTAACGAAGACATCTGCGCAGAAAGAGTTTGCCGCCAAAACGCTTGGCTCGTTGTTCCTGGGTCGACTTTATTTTCCAGAAAAAAAAACGTATTTTTTAAACGCACCCCAGTATAATAAGGCGCTAGTTGTGTCCATCACCTACTAGAGGCCAACGCGATTGGATACGAGTGCTGCAGTCTTCTGAAACTCGGGACTTCAGCGATTCTACAAGGGTCCCAGTCGAATGCATCACTCTTGTCCGGCCTTAGCCCCGCGCTGGCCTGCAATAGCAGGCGCAGAAATTCCATCAATACAATTCTAGTGTTTTTTGCCCTATTTAGACTAAGACGTCTCGCGCTGTTTGTAACTTTCAATTTTATGACGACAAATGAAAACTCTAATAAATGCTTTAATTTAAAAATCGCCTTTTTGCCGTACTAGTGTTGTAAGGGGAGTGGTGACAAAGAATGGGGACGTGCTTGTCAAGTGCAGGGGTCTCCAAATGTTTTAGATAAGGGGCCGGACTGGAGACCTGTGGCAATCTTGATGGCTGAAGAATATAATAAATGGGCAAACAAACTAAATAAGTAAGCCTAGATAAGAATTTAAATAGAGAAGTTCAAGTTAGAGTAAAATATATATAAAATGAATTAAAGTGAATAAATACCTATAGTACAATGGTATTTCTATATTTATTATTGACTTAATTACGATACTGTGCAATATTTGCTATCCTGGAAACTCACAGGGCGTAAAACAAAGTAACTTTCAAATATTCAACAGAGCAGAAGACTAATTACCCTACCGAAAAATCCGGTAGAACTTTTCACTATCCGGATTATGGAACCGGAAATTTGTTTCTGGAAACCCGAAATCCAGATTGCAGACAAAGGAATAATTTATGAAAACCTAAAATCCAGTTAGAGTCCAGATAGAATCCAGATAAATTTCCGGTTCCATCATCCGGATATCAAAAAGTTATACTGGATTTTTCGGTAGGGTAGGTAGTAGAAGTGGGGCTGACAACATAAAATAATTAGAAATGAGACACTTAGCCATTATACCTTAGAACGCAAAGGAATTGTAAGATTGATACGCAGACATGAAACATGGAATAAAATACGTGATGACAATGTGCGATAAAGAGGAAACCAAACCGCCAGCTGGTTATGAATCAAAACGGATACGAGCGTTCCGTGCGCACCGCGGCAAGTTTGTTTACGCGCGCCTATTTATGCGCCCGTAGCAACAGGACCGCTCGAAGCGGGCCGCGCGTCCGGCCTTTCTGGAAATACCGCGGCCAGCCACGGGCTGGTCAGAAGACTACCACGGGCCGAATCTGGCCTGCGGCGCGGTTGTTTCGAGACCACTGTAGTCTAGAGAAACTGGGCACATATATGTAGGCTGGATGACGCAAATTGTATCCCTGTCAGCTTCGCCGAAATCGCTAGACGCTGCTGCAAGCGGCGTCGTTCCTGCTATATTTCCGTCAGCGCGGAGCGGCACCTGCATGGCTGAGGATCTCGCGTTTGTCAAAGCACACATAGTGAGCCGATTTCGCTGCATATTCGGGGAGGGCACTCGCTTGAACTTCGCTTTTCTTCACGTCGTATTCGTGGCGGCGGATGCGTTCTGGGAAGTTTTGGTTTCCTCCACGTAGGCAGCAGTGTAGTCCCTGGACGGGATGCGGTAGATCAAGGGTCGGTAATCCGCAATCCGTGAGCCAGTTTTATGCGGTCCCCGGCACGACACCAGTAAAGACCCCCCCTCCCCTGTTAGAAAGTGACAGAAAAAGTGCGGCCCTCCGGGCCACACTTTTTCTGTTACTCCCTAACATAGGCGACTCAACGACCACAGGGCCGTTTCGACCACAAGTGGAGCTAAACAGGCACAAGTAGCACTTCCTATTGGCATTGTCCATAGTTGTCCATAATTAGGCAGAGAGTATCTTCACTTTCCTTTTGGCATTCCCCCCCCCCCCCCCCCCTTCCTTCCCCCTGCTTCGCGACTTGCCGTCCGGCCCCTTCCGTGTCGGCGTCGTGACGACTCGGCCCGCCACTGCGAAACATTTACGACCCATGCAGTTGATGATGCCTCGAGACTTCAACTTTTCCTGTCTGTCCTTGGAGAGAGCATGTTAGTAACGGATTGTGGACACCGGCTTGAGAGTAGCCGCGATATCAGGTTTTTGAAGCACGCGTTCGATGGTCTTGCTAACGCATGCCGCAGATGGGAATGGCTGGAAAGTGCCGGGACCTTGGACAGACGGGGGCGGAGCAACTACTTGCAGATTCTATTGATAAATCAGGATCCAGAGGTTGACCTCTTCATGACTGTGAATAAACAACTATTATCTCTCTCAGGATCCACAAGGCTTTAGTGACTGCTGAAACAGTATCATCCTAGATCCCACAAGTTTCTAGTAGTTAATGCGCTCTTGAGACGTGCTATGACAGTAAGCTCGACACAGGAGTCTCTCTGAGAAGTGGTTCGGAAGTTCAAGATAGAACTTCTAAACAACGGCTACTTCAAACGATTCATCAACAGGAAGCAACGAGAGACGTGCCCTCTGTCACGTTTTGGTTTGCGACTTTTAGGAATACTGTTCTAATTTCCGCTTGAATAACCATGAAAAGTATAAATCGGACCGAAAATGATTAATAAACCGTAAATAAAACAGCATAATGGACTTCGCAAGTGTGACGTCATGGGTTCAAACAAACCGTTGCTAGGGTCGTTGGTGTGGACGAATACATGTGGCTAGGTTTCGCTACGAAAACCCGACAGTTCAAAAATCAGGAGTAGGCTATAAACTTCTAAAAATCACAGATATAGAAAGCTTGAATGTCATATATGTTTCGACAGAAGTATGCCGGTAATCGCTTGCTTCTGAAATATTAACGACTGCGACTTCCGGTCCTCAAGATTCTTGACCGCGCAAGGGTCACGTGAGCTCCGCTTCTCCTGGCTTCTCCCGCAGCTTTCGGGGCGTCGCTCCAGTCGATCCCGGTACGATGATCCCCGCGACTGTTTAATTGGTTTGCGCTGCACACAAGCGCCGGTTTTGGCTGAAATTTTGGGCAACATGGTCGGAGACATGCTTGGAACCCAGTTGAATCGCCAAAAAAAAAATATCTGAAATCGCCTTCATTGTTCCTTTAAAAGATTATTCTCGCAGTCATTAAAGGGATTGTCCGGTCAAATTTTGTATTCAAGAAAACAATTGAATATCATTGTTATTGCCTCGAGAGGCATCGGACACGCAATCTCTGAATTTTATATGCCCCTCTGCATGTGTAATTGAATTTATACTTCTCCAATCGCATCCTAGCCTAAACGCTGGTTTCGTTTGCAGCATTGAAGCTGTGACGTCACACAACACAAAGCGAGCATTTCCGTCTCGTCGTTTGCCTGCGAGTGAACGCCGCAGCGTGCTTCGTTTCTGTTGTTGCGCTCGACTTGTTTCGTAGATGGGTGAGATTTTTGTTGCGCGGTTTGGTGCCACAACCACCGGGCAGCTCATGCGAGCCAAAACGTGACGTTCCACACTTTTCCGCGAGACTTGCAGTGACGAGCAAAACGGATCGTCGCCGTGCGTAGGGACTGAGTTCCCATCAAGATCGAGATCCCGCTTATGCAAATATCATCTCACGGAAGAGAGCTACGAGCTGAGCTCTAAGCTGATAGAAGGCTCGTAAGCCGAGGTGTGATGCTGTGCCAATGATATTCAACTACGTCTACCCACACGTCGCCCGAATCGGATCAATCGGTTTGATTATGCAGCCAAACCGAAACCAACAGTTAGGCCATCTTGAAACAATGCCAAAAGTTGTAATTAGCACGCGTCCAGCTGCAGATTCTGTTTGACCAGCGTGTAAAAATGGAGCGCGGCTACAATTCACCAGGCTCGCCGAAGTGACGACATGCATTTGAACGATTCGCAGTTTGCCTTCGAGCGGCGCGGACATCGACTCCGAGGGAACGACCCGCAGCCTCATCACCGATCCAGTGGATCCGCCGATATGTGTACCCAGATGCCGCTTCATGTACAGTGCGCCCCAAACTTAACGCCGCCACTCGAACGCCCAACTTTCGCGTAGCCGCGCTTTCCTAGCGGCAGCCGTTTCAACAAGTCGTTCACGTGAAGGCCATTCCCAGTCTCCGGACCGGGGGAAGGGGAGGTAAAAGGGCCGCCGCTAGGGGCGCCTGACTCTGCGAAACACAAACTCATATCGTCAGAATCGCGTTGTTTTTACATTTTGTTTGCACCTTAAAGATTACTAACAAATAAATTTTGATAATGCATCGGAGAAAGCTTGAAGGCGCTCCTAAAATGCAAACAAAGCGCACAAAAAACAAAAAAAAACAAAAAAAAAACGCGATTCCGACGATATGCATCCGTGATTCGCAAAGTCAGGGGGCCTTAGCGGCGGCCCTGCTACCTTCCCTTCCCCCGGTCCGGAGATTGGGAATGGACTTCACGTGACCGACTAGTTGAAACGGCTGCCGCCAGGATAGCGCCGCTCCGTGAAAGACGGGCGTTCGAGTGGCAGCGTTAAGTTTGGGGCGCACTGTACCTAGGCATGCCGCTTCAGAGGCAAAATCTGATTCTTTGCTTTGCAAGCGCTCCTAGTTTAATCGGTGGCCGTCGCAGTTGTGTTTGCGCGAAACGGCATACGTTTGTACAAAGCTTATGGCTTTTTTCGAGTAATATCCTGCTAAAAGGCGTGATTTTGTATGCACACGCTCGGGAACTACATTAAAGGAACCGCATTTCAGTAGGGTACAGCCTAGGAGACTATAATTCGAAACAAAACACAAGACATCCATCGAACACCGCTTGTTATGCCGACCATCCGACAAACCTTTCCGTTTTGTGACGTCACGCAGCAGCTACGGATGTCAGTCATTGACACTGCCGAAATTCGGGCTGCAGTTTCGTACATACGTTAATGATAGGTTTCGTTAATAGGGGGAGATCATATATCAATATAAAATGACGTTTGTTTGCATGAAGGCTCTCTCGACGTAACGAGCGCAAAAGCTTAAGTACTTCCGGTTTCGATCGGACAATTCCTTTTAAGCAGAACAGCCTTTCATCGCGTTGCATTTCGGAGACAACGCGATAGCTTCGCGTATAGACCTTCTGCTAAATTACCCAAGCGTCAAGGAGAATGCTGGTAACGTAGGTATACGCGCTACATGCTCTCCTTCTTCATATAAAAAAATTCGAAATAAATGACCAAAAGAAAATGGCGTCGTAAACCCGCGCTCGTAAACGCCTTCTTTTGGTTGTTTAAAGGAGTCATGCAACGGTTTTTAACGTTGAAATAATTGGCATCTTCGACTTGTGACATTGTTCACCTTGTCAGAAAGGACAGAAAGCACACCTCTTTCCTTCGAGATGTTGTGATTCCGCCGCGTAATCGCGAGGCAAAAATTAGAATATTCTCCGACCTGCAGCCGCGAGCAGCGGCCATGAGAAACACCCGGCGTGTAGTCAATGGGGGTCTTGTAGAAAGATAGCAAGTTGTGCGAATATCTGCTCGATAAAAGGAAATTTTTTTATAAATCTCGTCGTTGAAACATAAATATAAATGCGTCAAAAGCCTGGTATCATCGACAAAACTTTTATTATACGGAGTTTTAGTGGCGCCATCTATCCTAGGTCCACAAAACCGTCAGCTCTATCTGCTACCACGAACAGCCGCCAGAAGCCGGAGGGGGAGGGCGACAGAGCTGGACGGGTATGGCCGGACTCGGATGAGAGTTTCCTCCTTTCGACATATTGTTCGCGCTGCGCCCGCCAGCACGTGGTCACCCGGTCGCGAGCGGATGAGTTCTCGCCGCTCACTGACGGAGAGAGCTTCACCGGAACTCCGCGCAACCCTCATTGAGGTCACAGCACACGTTACTCGGAAGATGGTGAAGGAGTTGAGAGGTGCCGAAAACCTCAATCTTTGTCCATTTTTAAAATAAAAACTAGGACATGCAGGCAAAAGCGATTTTTCGTTCTTTACTTCAGAAAGGTCGAGACACCAACTCCAAAATTATTTAAGCAGAGCACTGAAACTGTTGCACAGCTCCTTTAATTTGAATATCTTATATGGGCGACGCGAGTGCGTGCGGCGCGTATACTTACATTCCCAGCATTCTCGTTGATGCGTGGGTAATTTAGCATGATCCGCCGGCGAGGAAATGCAGTTTATAGGAAACGAAAACTTCGAAGCAAAAGAAGAGTGAGCGCACAGGCGAGCTGGTGAAAAGGTTAGATAACCTAACCTGATACAGGGAAGGAAGTGAAAGATTCATTAAAGGAAGGGTCAGCACATAACATTTTTCCTTCCTTGTATCGGGTTATGTCCACTTCCAAACAGATCCAAGTGTAGCGTATTTTATGAACGCCGTAAAATGTCGTTCGTGTCTTACATTTTTGTAAAAGGTACGTGTATAGGGGTTTTCAATTATACCCAGAAAGGTTTTAATTAAAACCGCACCTTTATTCTTACTAATTAAATAGTTAATTACACCAAATCTGCTTTATTTAATTATTTTTCCCAGAATCCAAAACGGCATCAGCATATTTTTTTAATGCAATGCACACTTTTAGCAAGAGCGACAGGGCCTTTATATTGAAACGCCCTGTATATCGAAAAAAAAATTAAATATTTATTAACATACATTGTTAAATATCAATAGCTGGTTCTCATTGCAGCACTGTGAAAATCCTTACCAGACAGTTCTTAAACGAGGTTGTTCATTAAGAAATTAACCCCGCCCTGCTGGAGACCAAAAGACCGTTTCATTTGAATGACACCATATGCTTGCTATAATTTAAATATAGATCTAGGCGTAAATAAGGCTGTTTAAAATGTGGCGCCTAAAACTGTACATAGAATCCAACTGAAAGGGGGTGTTTGTTTAAAGACACTTTGATGGAACCCTCACTAATGTATAAAAACGTTTTTTTTTTTATTTTTTTTTATTCTAGAGTAAAAACAATGACACCACGTCCGAATTATATATTTCTCCACGTTCAGTTGATGCAGTGGAGTTGGTCCTGAAATCGTTATTTGAAATCACCGCGTTCACCTGTAACCACGAGTCTCCGGGGTACTCACTTTGATGCCAACGTCGGCTTTCACGATGCCAAGCACAGCGTCGATAATGAGTGCATTGGTAATGACAACGTCGAGAACCTCCTCAGATCGTCGGTAGCTGGCTTGCCCCATCCCGTCCCTGATCACCTTGACAAAATAGTGATACACATTCACGTACCGCAATATGGCGAACATACCGGAGAAAAATCTTCTTGGAGCAATAAGCAAAAATATATTTCTTACCTTGCCTCCTCCAAACATTACTTCATCTCCGTAGGAAGTGTGGTCTTTCTCCACTTCTACTACCAGGCATGTGTCCGCAAGTTTCACCTGAAGAAGAAAGCCACCGTGTATCAATTTCTCACGCAAGTGATTTTTATTAAAACTAAGTTCGTACAACAATCACATGACCAGTGAGCGTAGTCGCCTTTTGGTTCTGCATAAATCAGGAAAGAAAAAGAATTGATATAAAATAATGTCGAGAATACTCGCGTCCGCCATATCAGGAATGCGAGCCCGCCATTCGTAACACCAAAACACTGCAGAATTGTGCAACTTAGGGTGTCTTCATGTACGCGTTGCTTAGGGTGACGACATCTAGCAAATTTGCTCCGAACTTTTTTTTTTCTTAATCGCGTGAAAGAGCATGTCCCTTCACGCGATCGTGGCGCCGGGTGTCTTACGGTGACATTCTGTTCTCGACGATTTCTTTGTAGTTTTCTTCTGAGGGCGTGCTGTCGGCTTCGAGTACTGCAAAGGATGGCATCACCCTATGTTGAGGCACACTAGTGCAACTATCTGAGGGCGACACTAAGGTAGAAAATAAATATTTCCTGGGAATAGACATGCAAAGATATTAAAGTGGGATGCTTCTTACTTTGCACAAGCTTACCGGCACTATACTCCGTCCACCCTTAAGCGGAAACTGCAACCAATGTCACAGCATGAGAGCTCGAGGTCGCCGTTTTGATGCGTTCTTCGCAAAACGAGCACTCGCTCCCGAAATGCACGTTTCAAAGCCAGGAGCGCGGGCTAGCTCGCGCTTGCAGCTTTGACTGCAGTCTCAGCATGAGGGTGAACAGAGTAAACACACAAAAAAAACGGAGGAAAAGGGTAGCAACGGCGCGTCTTCATCCCTTCTACTGACGCGCCCCCAAGCGGACACGAGAAAAGTGGAGGAACAAAACGTTTTTCTCCTTCTCCAGGCAGACGGGAGAAAGCTTTCGCCTTCCCGACTCATCTTCTTTCGGTTTTGTTTTTCGAGCACGTCGCGAACGTTGTTTAATAAATGTTGTTGAGTTGATTGAGCTTCAGCGGCAGCGAAGGCCGCCTGTAATTCCGTCTTCTAGTCCAAACGTGCAGAACATTTCGGTTGGTTTCACGTTTTTGTCACTAATTTTATCAAACGAGCAAACAAAGCCGCTAGAAGCAGCGAAGTTCCGGAGCAGTACCAGCAGCGCTACGTACACTGGGTAAGATAGCCGTCTCCGGATTCCGGGAGCCACGCGGAACTACAGTAGCGGAACCACGCGGAACTGTGTCGACGTTTTCGAAGATATGGAAATCTCAGGAACTGCGTCCAATACAGGCAGGTTTTGCTGCCGACTGCCTGGGTGACTTCCGTGCTGAGTTCGGTCCTGTTTTTCCGATTCCGTGCGCCAACCGGCGTTCAACGTGGTACGGTATTTCTGCCTGCCAGCAACATAGCAGCAACATCGTGATAGCAGTGTTGTGCGTTGTGAACAGAATACTGGAATTATCGCCGATGTGACCGTGTGTTCGCGTATCAGTGCTGTAACAACAAGATGAGATGACGTAAATTGTCGGGCATTGATACCGCTGGCCGGGCCGTGTTGAGGGATAAGGTGCAATCGATCGACATGCGGATAGTCATGTTGGAATGCTGGTCTGAACAGTAAGCTCCTATCGTACAGTGGCCAATGTGACTGCCGGTTGTCTCCTCCCCGAGAGCGATTGTGCTCTGGGAAAAGAACTGAACAGTACGAAATTATGACGGAAAGTGCGTATATTTACAGTGTGGAATTTTAGCATTAAAAATGAATAGTGGGTAAAATTGAAAAAAAAAGCCACCCTTAATTTTGTTGTTTAAATATACTACGGTTCCTAGAGAAACTACCCTCCAAGTGAAGGGCTGGGATGAGCGTTAGAAGTTTTCGAGCTCGCCACGGCGTAGCTCCGTGCACTTAACACCTGCCGCAAGTCGCGGCTTTGACTGCATTCAAGTTGATCGAAAAGCGATTTCTCTGCCCGTGAAGCATCGCTTCCAGCTGAGTGAATATCCGCGCTCTGCAGTGATTAATTCAAGACGGCAATTGCAGCCGTGCGCTGCAATTGCCGTCTTGAATAGAAAAAACAAACACTACAATAGAAATAAAAGCTACGACGTGCCGTGCGGGAAAACAAACTAATGGCTTCGAAACACATTGGAGCGGCTTGATTTATTGGCTTTCAAATAATTACGGCATGCTCGAGCGGTTTCTTTTTATTAAGAGATTCATCCCCTGAGCCATTCAAAATACTCTCAGAGGTATGACATTGCTGGAAACAAATCAACATGATGGGAATATTTTTTATTGCTTAGGCAGTCACCGAGAAATTCTGTACGTTCAAAGCGACCAGTATAAAAGACGGAAAAGCAGAGCTCGGAAGTAGTGACCGGGTTATTGTGCCGCTGTATTGGTGTGCAATGTATGTGTATGCGCTCAATGCGTGTTCACCTGATGCTTGTAGTGTTGTTAATGTGTCTACATGTGTCTATAGTAGAGGATCCCGAAGCGCAAGGTGGCTTGAGGAAACAAAGTTATTTTTTGTAAAACATGAATTGGGCGGTACCTGGGGCCACCTAGCCTAGCTACTTGAAATTACTCTGCTAGACCCTGCCATCTGTTGGCAAGCGATTTAACCTTCTTTCACGCTACGCGATAAACAGCGGCTTCGGGTTTGTTCTTTTGAGAGCGGCTTTTGGTTTCGCGGTTTGGTTTGCCATTCCTCCCTGATGTGCGGTTGACGAAGGAATCGTGATTTGAGGAACAGCAGAGGTAAGACGTAAAGTGTGCGAAGTAACTGGGTATCGGTTGTCTCCGTTTAATATCGCAGTGCTGACGACGAGAAGACCGAGTAACTGCTTTACAAACGCAAGTTTCTGTACCTGAGGGGGAAATCTAACTTAGAAAATAAACACAGTTCGCGGAAAGCTCGTGTTACGCTTTTATTTGCTGCTCGTCTCGTCCCGTACAAGAGACTTAGCGTCGTCGTCAAGCCTTATTGAGCTCGATTTGCACGATTCAGGGCCGCCATAATGGGGTGCAGGCGACGGAGGAACTATTTGCTCCCCTGCTTCCGGGACGATAGTCCCTGAGGCAGGGTTACAAAGGCGTTCATCCCCTTAGGGAGGACTATCGATAACCTTTTTTCTAAGAGTGTAGTCTGACTTATGTATATTCGCACGCAAGGCCACTAATTCGGAAGCTTTCTTGTCGCGGAGTACTTTCGTAAAAAAATTGGACTGTTTCATTCGGATTTTCCTCCGCAAAACTTGACGACGTATGCATTTGTATTGAAGTACTAACAAAGCCACGGTACCCCATAGTGACGATAGCCAAATGCGTCTTATTGAATTAGAAACGGGCACTGCTTGAGCACTCGGCATGGGCTTGTAACAATCAACGCCTCGTCCAAGTTTCGGATAGCATTTCGTGTCTAATCGCTGCTGCGACAATAATAGCCAAACACTGGCAATGTTTGGAGCTCCAAACTTGCCCCGTGCTTCACCAACCCCAGTGCGTGCCATCGATGAACATTAGAGGCATATAATTGCCACCTGAAGACCTGTCCACTTCTTCTGGCTGTAAGTTAAGGGTGTGTGTTGCACTGCTTGCTACTCTCAAATTGTTTCTGCAACTTTCACTGCTTGGAGAGAAAAGCTAATAAGAACTCCGCAGGTTATTAAAGTGCACGATTAATTTTAAGCAGTATTTACTGCAAGTAGAACAATTATTAGAGTATTTTTTAACACCTACAAATTTCTGGAACGTGGGGAAGAGTTCATAGATTGGAAGTCCAAGCGAGTAGTACGACTCCGTATTTGGAAATTGAAACCGAAACGCTCGAATTTTTTGTCGCTGTTTAGAGGATTAAACAATTTCATACAGAGCCTGGCGCCATATGCGACATATTCCCAGTTTCCCACGTTTTTAATCGTTATCGTGAAATACTTATCAGAAAGGCAGTTGAAACACCAAAACGTTTGCTTCTTTTATTCACACCACCCACTACAGCTCTAAATTGGCGGCAGAAAAGCTAGTACCCCTTTTGCCACTTAAACTTAATTAACGTCGGACTATAATATTGACTAACCTTTCAATGATATAGCTTGAAAAGAAAATTAAATATTATTATTGCTAATTCACCACTAGTGTGGCATACACTCATGCACTTCTGAATTTGTGCGGCCTCCCACGGCATTTCCTAATGGCACTACCACGAACTGACATGCTTACCTTATCTCCGACTGTTGGCCCAAAGTGACATATGTAGTTGGCTCTTGTCATTCGGTGAGGTTTTCCTTCATCCACCGTTTTCTTGAAATATTCGGCAGAAATTAAAAAAAAAACACTCTTGACGAAAACTTACAATGGTAGATAAACCCCGATATGGAAAGTCCAAAAAAATCGCTAAGGGTTCAATGACGGTATCAATTGTAGAGTTACCAGATACAATTTCAGAAAGTGTAGTAGCGATACTTATTTGCAGGGGCCCCGTCGCAGGCTTTATTTAGTTCAGGAAGCGTAAGGAAGACAGGTAATATATTTTTTTTAAATTTTATTTTAGTTACGCGCGGCGCCGCAACAAGTGGAATAATATTTCAACCCGCTCACTCGGATGTCATGAGTTAAGTTTCTATTCTTGGAGGCTTTGATGTAAAATAGACCGTTATTTGAAAATTTTGTACAATCATATTTGCGTGACTGGCTATAAAGAGATGAACCTATTATCGAGCGTACCGCACTATACAAACTGCCCTCTGGAGCACACACAAATAATCATAGTATCAAGCAGACCGACTTTTCCACCTGAACACCTGCCTACTCATCATTTGAATTTAATGGAATTGAGCAATACCTACAAACAGTGTACTTCGCTAGATACCTTTAACAATGCATTCCTAAATATTTGGCATTATAATGGAGATGTTGGCTTGTTGGTACGTGACTCACCGAGCAATATACGCCGTACAATATTGAAAAAATTAGAGGAACTCAACACGATCCTGTCCCTCTACATTTATTCTTGTTTTAAGGCTCCTTTTTTTAGAGAATAAATATCTCAAGTGAATTCAAATGGAGAGATTGGCTTGTTGGTACATGATTCTCCAAGCAATGTGCCCCACAAGACAGGGACAAAAGTAGAGGAGCCCAACACGAAGTCATTCGTGTTGTGTCCCTTTACGTTTTTCCTTGTTTAAGGGAGTCGTTTTTTTTTTTGTTTTTTTTTTGTTTGAAGAATAAATCTCTAATGTTAATTAAAATGGAGAGATTGACTTGTTGGCACATGATTCTTCAAGCAATATTCTCCGTAAAGCAATAAACTGAAGTAGAGGAACCAACATGAAGCAATTCGTGGTGTGTCCCCATACATTTATCTATGTTTTAGGATGCATATTTTTTAGAGAATAAATAACGTTAATCGGAGAGGCAAAGCGTTGACCAGGGTATCCTGGGTTAACCTGTTCAAATACAAACCATGAACACTTCATTCTCGTGGACAATTTGACTGGTGTAGGTGCCGTGTAATAGATCCTTTAATGTTTGTCCTGCCCACGTCAGATTGAGCGTTTAGTCTGGCACGTAAGCGCAACCAAAATAATTTCGACCGTTACATGCACCGTCAAAATTACGCACAGTGTGCGTTCGAGCAAATATATGCAATTTTGAATTCACTAATTTTTATCTGGTCAATTCCTAATTTATGTTGTTTTTCAAAGGAGCGTGACTTGGACATTTTTGGCGGCATGCGAACTCACCTGTTTTATGTGGCCAAACCCATTGGTGTATACCCTCTTCATGACTTGTGGAAGATTTTTGATGTCTACATTGCCATCACACAGGTTATTACCTCCACGAACTATTCTACAGGAAAGGGAAGTAGCAAAACTTGTAAGCTGATTTCCAAACAAGATTGAAGCAACTGTATAACACGATATCAGAAATTAATAGCTCAGACACAAGGTTTTAAAGAATCGATTCTAAAAATCGTACTTAGGTTTGGAAAGCTGAGGCCCACAATCAATTTCATTTAGCTACAATAAATGTTTCTTGGTACTAATAAAATCAAGTGTACACTTTAAGAGTGCCCAGTTTTACAAGCGCGGAGGTTATATCTTATGTATATATTCTAATATATGTTTTGCCAAATCTTCAACCTCCGATTAAAGCATCCTTTGTATATGCAAAAATATGCTCGGAATTTATCTTGTGCTGAGAACGTTCAGTGCACAGCAAAGCTTCATTTGTACAAGGACATTTCAGAGTGCAAGTACACGATCCACGAGTTTATTGGTATAAATCAGTATAGAAGTGAATTCTTTGGAGCAAAGGTGTAATGCAAAAGTAAATGATCAACAAACGCATTTTCTACCTATTCGTCGGGTGCTGCGTAGTGAGGTCTGATTGCAGATGTACAAATCAACGTTCTATTCGACAGCGCTGATAATTTAGTTTACGCGTAGTTTTAAACCCCGGTCGTCGAGTATGCTGGTGAGAGGTGTGACGAGAGTTCTACTTACTGAAACCCTGCTATCTCCACAAGAGGAACCGATCGCTCGTCACCAGGCTCGAAACGTACGGAGGTTCCGGCAGGAATGTTCTGTGCAAAAATATAAAACATTAGAACTGGCAGGTGCCAATCTTTACAACGCCGGAAACGTAATTAACTGTCAAAATCATCATGAGACAGCCAATTAAAGGAGGTTCTTTCAGAGTCTTTCCCCCTTATCGAAGGCCCCGGCCGGGGATCTTGAGGGATGATGAAAGAATAAAACGCCTTGAGAGGTGGAAAACTTTCTTATTGGGTCTACGTTTATCGCAGTTCACGTGGTATTGCAGGCTTTCTGAGGGTGCTCTAAAGTCCCATTAATAACTTTTAGGCGTTAATACGAAATTTTTGTTGCCTGGGGCCGGTTCACATGAGTAAGCGAGCTTCTTCTTTGTTGATTTCTTCGTCTGAGCCATGTAAGCCCTTCGTCGTTCGCGAGGAGTCATCTCAACGCAGGCGTATCTCGGTATTAATTCAATTACACTAGTTGAATTACTTTAATTTAGCTCGTGTTCTTGGAAATTTAGAAATGTAAGTTGTTGGTATTGCTTGATACTTTTTTTGTAGTTGAAGGTGATTTATTTATATTTTGGTAACTGATAAAAATGACGGTGACTTTCATCTCCAAAACATACTAATGTATAGTACGCAGGACGTCAAGGGCCTCCGTTTTGATTTCTCCTGAAGCCATAAAACAGTTGTTCCAGGGAGCGAAAAAGAAAATATTCTTAAGTCATTTTCTCCCTAACCTTAGCGGGGAAATTGACGTCATGTGTCCACTTCGCGTGAGGCCAGGCCGCGTGACGTCATGTGGTGTCACGCTATCACCAGTCACCACGTAATGACACCGTGGCGCACCTAAATTTAACGTCAAGGTGTCGGCACAATATCCCGCTAGCAACGCAAAGCACTTGCGTATGTTCTAGAAGAGGCCCGTACTATCCCCCTCACATTAGTGAGTTTTAGTATTGCGTATTGAAGCAAACGCTAGCAGTTAGGGGGATCAGTGGCCGAGTGGGCTAGCGGACACCAGCCTGAAGCTTATGGAGCGAAAGCTCGCGCTGCAGAACCTAGAGATCCTGGGTTCAATCTCCACCCCTGCCCGTTTAGATCTGGATTAGCATCGTACCGGCGTGCGGTCTGTATCACTAAAGCGTGATACACGTTAAAGACCCCAGGCTAGCGGTTATACTGCACTGGCTAAATCGCTCGTCTACAGCGAATGACTCGTCGCAACTTTAAAAATGGCTTACCAACTACTCGTCGTATAAATGTCTGCACAACCCAAATTAACATTTTACGCCAGCAGTGCGCCTTTGACTTAGCGTTGCGTGTTCCCCACTTGGCGTGCGAGAATCCCCAAACTGCGCTTAGGACTGGCAAATTGCGATTTCACGCATACGCAGTGCGGAGCACGCAACGCTAACGTCCAATGCACAGCGCTCTTGTTTGAACCAATACGCAACATAAAAGCTCTATCATTGTTGTACACTCGGGTCAGTGGCGTAGCCAGAGATTTCTTTTTTTTATCGGGTGGGGAGCGGAGGGGTGGCTGAGGTGGCTGGGATGTCCATGACTTGTGGTACAGAGGGGGGAGTGAGAGGGGGAAGGGAGTTCAAAATGCATTTTTATATTTAAGGGTCGGCTGGATTTCGGGCGGCTGATGGCTGGAGCTCCGTAAGGCTTATCCTTCCCTCTTGGCTTCGTCAGTGATTCAGGTACTTAAAGGCTGTCCAGTCGCACATACTCCTGAAGCATTCTTGATGAGTCAGCATTCATGCGTTAGCAATCTATGGGGACAGTGACTGGGAAGCTTGATCCGGTAAAGGTAGTAATTTGATAAGATTCGCAACGTTCGCGTCTTGGTACGTAGTAGAACAGTTTTTTTACGAGAGAAACGCCAATCACTCAGCAACACCTCCTAGTTAAGAAAGCCCGAGTGCTGAAGTCTCCTGCTTTACTAGAGAAGATCACCGAAAGGCTGAAAATTGGAGGCGACTTCGGCCTGAGCGTTGGGCAAGGAGTCGTGCTCTCACCGAGTTTCACATGGGCTCCAGTTGAACGCTGACGCTACACTGGGCTCCAGTTTGTGGCCTACGGTTGTCCTCTTTAGTGACGAAGGAAAACCCTTAGGCTTGGTTAGCTAGGAGGTGTTGGACTGAGTAACAGCCTGTCGCCCTAGTCGCGCCACTCAAGGATCGTCAGCGGAGGCTTTCACTCACAAGCAGCTTGTGGTGAGCATCAAGTGTAGTGACATAGCGTCCTATATACTGACGACGTCTGGCAGATCGCAACGAGAAGGTTCCACCGAAATGGAAACGGTGGAGCGGCAGACAACGGATGAGAGGAGAGCTACGTGACTGGCACTCCGCAGCGGCAAGACGGCGAAATACACTTCTGCCGAGCGAAAAGTTGCGTTTGGGTGCTCTGTGCTACCAGATCCTCGCGCTCCAAATCTACGACCTGGCACTCTATGGCTCCGTCGTCAAACTGCCAGGCTTTGTGAGTATAGAGGAGGCTATGGTAGTGATGATGAAATGTGGCCGGCGCTTTTTGAAAATTGGATTCCAGTCAAAATGTATCTCAGTTTACCACACATTCGGCACTTCACGCCGCGTCTTCGCCATGTTGGGGGAACCACGCATATATTTTGAATGCCCAATGAGTGTCTGTTCATTGTGTATTCGCTACAACTCACTGATAATATGAAATCATGTTATTCACCATTGAATAAACAAAATGCACGCGCAATATTTCATAGGAGTTCACAGGAGCACCGCAGAAGTAGACTGGTTGCTGTCTGCTTCAATTTGCAACCAGAAAGTCGCTATACACTAGAACCGTCCAAACACCTACCGTATAGTACGTGTTCTTGTCTTCAACCGTGCTCGCGATAGCAGGTGAGTCGTTCGCTAACGATGTCTTGCCTGCTCCGTGATACCGAAATGGGATCTTGCTCCCGCGTTGACCAAACTCCAAACCTTGGAATGCGTCTTTGTCTGGTGTTTAGCTTCCTTTACAGGGCACGCAGAAATAGTACTCCGAAGCTGACAACGAATTGTGTTAGAGAAGCCAGCGGCTCACTGTTTCGTTCGTAATGATCCTTGCTGTCGGTCATACAAGTGTTGGTGAAGAAGGAGAGAGTCCGCAAGAATCGCTGTCGTCGCTGCGGCTAAACCTGGGGCTACAGCTTTTGCAGACCGTTCGACTGAAGAGCGACCCTCGGCACAACAGGCGTCTGCCACATTCATCCCCGCTGCTGTGGCACCGCCAATATCGCGGCCATCGAACGGGTATTGTGCCAAATACTCGCCAAAAGTATATGAGATAATTTACTAAATACCTATTTGAAAATGTATTTAGATCAGCATTGGAGTTACTTCTAGTAGGAACTATCTTGAGTAGAGTACAAATGCTTTGAAAAAGTAATTAAATTACATTCGAAGATACTTGCCAAGTTTTTTAAAGCTGGTAATCTAAGAATAAAAGGTCAGAAAGGGGTGCTCTATATTTGATGACTTCTTTGGAAGGCGAATTGCGCTGTGTTCGTTTAAGACCCTCAAGAAGCCCCTTGGTTGCTTTAATTCAAGTATACTCGGAAGTAATTCGGGATATGCAACATAACGCGTGCCAAAATATTTTAGAAACAAACGGGAACCGTGTATTATAGACATGGCACCTGCCGAGCTTCAGTTTCACGGCAGGCTCGGCTCATGGCGCTTTCAGTTCGTAATATGCTCCGCCGCAATTAAGGGGACATGTTCGGCTTTGCATTTTCATAACATATGATCTTGAAGTTGATCATACAGCCATGTTTGTTGACGAATACGCAAGTGAATGACAGACGTGCACGCTCAGAAGAAACATTTAATTCGATGACAGCAGCCTCTGTCGCCGCTGATTAACAACCAATAAAAAAAATGTATATAAAAGATTTGAGCAAGTTTCATGAAACTGGAACTCAGAGTCACTTCTTGTATGGGACACTGCTAAGTGTAGGCTTTGAAAAAGGACCCTACTTTGGGGAGTTGTTTCTTCTTTCACAGTGCAACGATGCAACATGTTTTTAACAGAAATGAATGCCGAAATAGAGTATAACAGGGTACCCAAATTTTTAAAAAATCGAAGGTGGTGTTTTTTTTTTATTCGCATTGGAATTTTTCTTTGTTTGATTTTTTTCCCATGTTTGCCTAAATATATTGTATCTATTGTGTCACTCAGATACCTTATTTATTTTTTCAATAATAGCCATATATTAGTAAAATAATGTCTGCAAGTTATGTAATAATGATTAAATTATTTCATAAGATACAGATTTCCAAAGTTTGCCATTTGTCATTCGAGCAGGCATGTTCGGCAATTTTTAGAAAACTAAATAAATTTTTAATAAATATTATTACTTTATATTACAAGCAAGTTGTACCCATAGTTTGTTTGTAAAAAGTTTTAAAATTCTCCTAAGTTTATTGTTTTAATTATTCACTTTCAAACTTGCCCCCTCCATCAGTGCGCGTTATTGCAACTGTCCACCTCTCCCTGCCTTACGATTTTTCTTGTCTCCAAATTTTTTTTCTGGTCAAAACTAAGTGTGGATTCGTTTATACCAGACACTAGACAATGTCATATAAAAAGTGAAAGTCGTTTACCACTCCCTGTAACGCCGAATTGGAGCGCAGCTCTTGAGGAGGAGGAGGGGAGGGTACTGAGGGCCACGTGTTCTCGGGGGGGGGGGGGGTCACGTGACCCCCCCCCCCGAGGGCACGTGACCTTGGTGGGGTCACGTGGGGGCAAACACGTGCCCCCTCAGAGGTCACGTGACCTCGGGAGGGGGTCACTTGACTCCCCAGGTCACGTGACCCGGGGGGTCACGTGACCAAAATTTTTCCGCTAGATTTAGCGGGGAAATTTTTTCCGCTAGATTTAGCGGGGAAATTTTTTCCGCTAGATTTAGCGGGGAAAGTTTTCCGCTAGATTTAGCGGGGAAATTTTTTTCGCTAGATTTAGCGGGGAATTTTTTTCCGCTAGATTTAGCGGGGAAATTTTTCCGCTAGATTTAGCGGGAAAATTTTTTCCGCTAGATTTAGCGGGGAAAGTTTTCCGCTAGATTTAGCGGGGAAATTTTTTCCGCTACATTTAGCGGGGAAATTTTTTCCGCTAGGATTTAGCGGGGAAAGTTTTCCGCTAGATTTAGCGGGAAAATATTTTCCGCTACATTCGACGGGGAATTTTTTCCGCTAGATTTAGCGGGGAAATTTTTTCCGCTAGATTTAGCGGGGAAATTTTTTCCGCTAAATTTAGCGGGGAAAGTTTTCCGCTAGATTTAGCGGGAAAATTGTTTCCGCTAGATTTGACGGGGAAATTTTTCCGCTAGATTTAGCGGGGAAATTTTTTCCGCTAGATTTAGCGGGGAAATTTTTTCCGCTAGATTTAGCGGGGAAATTTTTCCGCTAAATTTAGCGGAGAAATTTTTCCGGTAGATTTAGCGGGGAAATATTTCCGCTAGATTTAGCGGGGAATTTTTTCCGCTAAATCTAGCGGGGAAAATTTTTACGCTAGGTTTAGCGGAGAAATTTTTCCGCTAAATCTAGCGGGGAAATTTTTCCGCTAGATTTGGCGGGGAAATTTACCCATAATGCACCGCGCGGTTACGCCGACGCCGACGGCGACGGCGACGGCGACGCCGACGGCGACGCCGCTCAAGCCGGAAACGGGCCCCTAAGAGCTGCGCTCTAAAAGTGAAAGCCGTTTACAAACCCCTGTAACGCCGAATTGGAGCGCAGCTCTTGAGGAGGAGGAGTGAAGGGTACTGAGGGGAGGGTAGACCCCTCCTCCTTCTCCTCCTCCTCCCCTCATTCTTTAATATGCTCCGGGGGGGTGTCACGTGACTTCGGGGAGGGGGGTCACGTGACCTCGGGGAGGCGTGACCTGGGGGTCACGTGACCTTGGGTGTCACATGGGGGTCACCTCAAGGTCGCGTGACCCCCAAGGTGACCCCCACGTGACCTCAGGGGGTCACGTGACCTTGGGGGTCACGTGACCTGGAGGGGTCACGTGACCTCGGGGGGTCACGTGACCTCAGAGGGGTCACGTGAACTCAGAGGGGTCACGTGACCTGGGGGTCACGTGGGGACCTTGGGGTCACGTGACCTTGAGATGACCTTGGGAGCGGTCACGTGACCTCGGGGGTCACGTGACCTTGGGGAGGAGACCACGTGACCTCGGGGGTCACGTGACTTGGGGGTCACGTGACCTTCAAAGGATCACGTGGGGTCTTGGGGTCACGTGACCTTGAGATGACCTTGGGAGGGGTCACGTGACCTTGGGGGTCACGTGATCCCAAGATGACCCCACGTGACCCCCAAGGTCACGTGACCTTGGGGTCACGTGACCTTCAGGGGGTCACGTGGGGTCACGTGACCTTGAGATGACCTTGGGAGGGGTCACGTGACCTGCAGGGGTCACGTGACCTTGGGATGACCTTGGTTACGCCGACGGCGACGGCGACGCCGACGCCGCTCAAGCCGGGAACGGGCCCCTAAGAGCTGCGCTCTAAAATGACTTTGTCCCCCTAGTCAAAGGCAATAAAAAGCACCTGTACCTTCAGACTTTCAGAAAAAAACAGGAAGGTCAAAATGGAAACACAGGAGAGTTTTCACTAAACAACTTTTAAACCCCCTTCCACTGCGCCCTTCTGCAGCAAGTCAAACCATTCTTGACGCATTGAAGTCAAGATGGTAAAGATCTTTGAATCAGAATCTACCAGTTCGAAGATTTTTACGGTGAAACAATGCGCGCATTCGTAAGAAGATAAAAGAAACGTTATTTAACGAGCTTCGGAGCAAAAGTTAAGCCACAACATGCTCACAAGGAGATTTGGGGAAGCTCAATCTAAACCACTGCAGCCCAATTAAGCCTGGAGGATCTAGCTGATTGGGCCGAGCGAATGCCTGTGCTCGCATGAAAACGAGTTCGCGCATTTTCAAACTGGAATACCCCGAACCTTCGATTTCCCCAAAATGGTTCATTGTGATCGTACCGAGTGCTGGCGTCACAATCCTCCGCTGACGAAACCACAAAAGGTGGGGTCTGAGTCTAAACTCGGGATGGCGTCACCAGCACTTCATTAGCTCCAATAAAAACGTGCCATTTAAGGACAACAAAGAAAGTTGACAACAGGACGCAGAAACTTTGGATTTGGAGACTGCGTTTTCCTCGTGCCTGCAAATGGTATATGAGATACTGAGTACAAGATTTTGAGAAATGTCATTAAAATAGAGTAGCAAGTAACCTAGACTAAATGTGTCTGCAACATACCAAAATACTGCAAAAATTATTTTAAATAGAGTATCTTGGGTAGAGTATGTTCGATAGGCTCAAGTCTGCAGTGACCATAGCAGCGAGTGGTGAATTCAGGAGGCGAAAATCGGGAAACCGAAGCTTAAAATGCAGTAAATGCACCAGTCCGAGACGAGTTTCAGGCAACGTACTCGCGGTTCTAGAACTACTGAATTCTTTATAAGTTCTCTTTCTTCTCTTATCTTCCCACGGAACAATAAATGATTTCGTGAGAAGGGCAGAAAAATCGTCATGAAAAGATTAATTACGCGGCCCAGTCGGCCATGCAGGCAAGCAACCCACTGTAGACCTCATTATAAACCAATTTGCGGCGAAAATTTGTTGTTTTGTTTACAGTGTAATATTCGGCTGCAAAGTGGCCAAGGGTCAGAACTCCAGGAACCAGAAGCTGCCCTAAGAAACCGTGTTGTGAAACCTAGAACTGCAGAAGAGTCTTGCGAATTTGCGGGGAGAAATTAGAACCCTACACCACCCAACGCAAAAGCCTAACTGGCTCTGAATCGACGGAAAGGAGGAAGCAACCAGCAACAGCGCATTTTTCAATATTTAAAGCCCACAGCAAAACAAAACAAAAACTTTTGCAAAATAATTATTGAACGTGGGCTTGGTGCATCGGGAATTGAGGAGAGCGGAGGTTTTCACGAGCGATGCATCGTTTCCACTTCTTATGTTACAACCAAACATAGATAGAATGTTTGAGCACTCTTATTTTTTGGAGATACCTTTCTGGTTTTAGTTGACCGGACAATTTGTCTGGGCATGTCCATCCCGCGCTTCGTGCTCGACACTTTCGGGCTGTTTTATCCTAGTTAATTTAAAATTCTCTAAATATACCGTCCTACATATTTCATTCAAAACGTGCCGGTACAGGGTAGTGCTGACGCGGTAAAAAAGGCATACAATAATCACAGACGAACTCGTTTGCAAAATGCCACATCGTCACTAACCACATACACCAAACTCGAAAAGCGATGTCGGAACAGCTCAACGAGGAGGCAATTATGAGCGTCACTAACCTTCTTCACCCTTTAAAATTATTATGGAATTTTATTCCCTCCTTTCGTTTGAAAGACGGAACAAACGGTATTATGTACATAATTAGAGAGCGGATAGAACAAATACTTTACTTACAAGCCTCATGCCGTAAGCCTTTTTTCTGTCGAAAACCAAGTACTTGCTTGTTTCAGTGAAGTGATAGTGGCTTCCAACCTGAGTACAGGAAAAAACATCAAGATGCATGTAAAATACCGCAATATATATGACACTAGTAAAAACATCAAAAACATAACACGTTATCACTTTCTAGGTGTATTCAATGACATACAATTCGCAACTATTTAAAGGCCAGTCGAAGTAGAACACTTTTTCAAAATCACTTCTGCGTTGATCTCGAAGTACACCAACATTTTAAGGTACACAAAACCACTAACAAGTTCAATAGTTTAACGCGACGGGTAAATGTAGTAATTCAACATTCCAGCATGTTGTATTCCTCGACTCATTTAGAGTCCAGGGGTGAATACCTGGCATGCAATAGAAACCAGCTGACTTATTTTGTATTTTCCTTAGCTAAAGACAAATGAGAAAAGGATTATGGTTCGATTATGTGTGGGGCATTGAGCTCGCACGATTGAATTTAAATATCTTCAAAGCAAAATTTATTTGCAACTTAAATGTCTTTTTGTCACGGCATTCTAGGCGTTGTACTGGAAATTTGGATTAACTTACCCCTTCATTTGGTTTACTTCGACACTATGCGCTAGCTTTGTTATTGTTGCAATTGTTATTTCGAAACAGTTAAATAAATAGTTTGGCTAACTATAGAGTATCTGTGAACAAAAGGTTCCCCAAAAGCCAAGGACCAAAAAAGTGATATCACAATGTGCATTCATACCAAATTCGCATTCTTGGGATTTGTCAGAAGGTTAAATATGGATATAATTTGTCAAATTTATATAAAACTGCAGACACATTATGATTCATCCCTTTTTTTCGAAATATACACTTCCGTGTTTTCCAGTTTTTGTGTAAGTAGGCTCAATCGACACAACTTTACGGGTGTAAAATACCCGTGAAGATAAATTAAAAATAAAGTAAAACCTAAAAGGCAAAAAATTTTGTTTCTACAATGCTTCAGTCGAGACAGAATATTTAAACAGTCACACTTAATGGAGGTCAGTCTCAGTGGTCATGGGGTATCGAAGGACGTCTTTACTGTAGTCCTGAGCTGCGGGCGGACGGGAAGAAATGGGTGGAGGGGGAATTCTGTCTCGAATAAAATATCTATCTCTCTTGCACAAGGTAAAATAGTTCCAGTCGTGTCCTCAGTCAAAGGCTCGTAAAATCTACATACGATAACGACTCAAAATTGAAGAGGAGCAGCGGGAATCAGACTACACTCGCAAATAATGTAGGGCAACGCGGTAACAAATTAATACTTTTGAACTTGGTCAAGTGTCAAACTTTTCTGTTCTTCAACCGAAGTTCTAATACTTTGGAGTTCTTTTTTTATTTTTAAAAATTATTGATTCTACAAAAATCGTGCAATTCGGAAATTCAAACCAATCTTAGGGCAAGTGAAAACTAGGAATACCTTTTCTGCACAAATGTATGGCCCCTTCCCAGTATATAGCGTTGCTCGTGGACAACACGCCTCTCCCCTGATAAAGAGCAATACACTAAAAGTACATTTAGCAGACTAAACGTTATTTTTAGTAGAGCGCCCTACTCAGATTACACTTTAAGTGTAAACCATAATTCCAGACTACTGAGAGTACACGTTGGGGGCAACCTGGGAATTTGAAGCGGCCTGGCCCAGGTTGCCCTTCCGACAATCGTCAGTGGTCACCTGCACCGCGAGGGGGCCAAGGGCAATTGGCCACGCGAGCGGCGCTCCGCCGCTGATAAAGGGCCGTCGCAGCGTATGCGCGAGGGATTTTTTATATCGCGGCGCAGGGGATAACGATCATTAAATGTAGACGTGTTGTTGCACCGGTGTGCTGTGTCATTCCCCAAGCCGGGTAGCAGCACGGGGAAACCCACACTGGCACCCACACGTGATATGCTGCTCGTCTGGGAGGATGGCCACGAAGTGGGTTCGTTCTTGCTTTTTACAAAATCAGTTTAGCGTTCCTGAGTTTGCCCGCATTTCCGGGGTGGTTTTTCGCAAGCCTAACTATTTCAACCTGCAGAAGCCTTCACTACTACAGGCTGCCATCTACAGAAGACGCGGACAAAAGCATGAGTGAGGACGACCTTTTGACGCTCGGCGCACTCGTGGATAACGCCGCCAGCGACATAAATCCGGACGCTAAGCCTACAGTCTCAGTCCCGGCAGGAGCATCATCAGAGGAAGGTCTAACAAAACTAAGAGTGGCCATGACCATGCTTCTTCAGTTTGTGGGGTCTTGTCGGCCCCCATCTGGTCGACAACCGGACGCCGGCACCTGGGGACTCCTATTCAAATGCCTTCGTAGCAAAGACGGCGCCTTTGAAGTTTAGTGCCCGAGTGCCTCCTCCCTAGAAAGTTGAGACCCATCTTGAAGATATTGGCTATGTCAGGGGTGGACATCCTAGGCCCCCCTCCCGGACGGCGTCGGCACCCGAGGCCCTGCACGTGCTGCGGCAGAGCCGGACGGGAAGTTCCAGCGAGAGGCCGCCCACGATGGGAGGATAGACGCTCCCGTCTTTCTGGTGCTCGGCGACCTCGGGAAATGGGGGAAGCTGGGACGACAGACGACGGGAGATAGGAAGGGGACTCTTGCGGCGGGAAACGGGCCACGACGGACGTTCGCGGTGGTGGCGACCGCGACGTCGGCTCGGGCAACGGCCCGGTGATATGGTCCGGATTTAGACCCCGGATTCGACCCTCGACGGCGACGTCCACAGGAGGCGGTGTGGACTAGAACCGCAGGGACGATCGGCATGCAGCAAACAGTGGTGGCGCAGCCCTTCCAGGCTTCCTCGATTACCTCTCCCGATCCCGAAACCCCCAGCAGAATGTGAGGAGTATAAACCCGTTCTGCCGAGAGCAATTCGTTTGCAGTGTCACGTTCATCCGGAGACAGGGGCCCGGGGAATCGGACGAGAACCCTACAAGTTACAACGAGAGCAGATGGTGTGCTCAAGCCCCGCTCCTGCTGGAACCCCCCCCCCCCCTCCCCCCCCCCCCCCCCGGGAATATTTAAGGCTCTCGCTTAGCGTTCTGGTTTTTTCAGGGTACGCATATCGAAAGTCAGTCGCGATGTTTGACTCGGAACTGCAGGACTAGCAAGCTGCCTCGGGAATTGACGACGAAACCGTCCTCACTCGCCTTTTGCCGGTTGCACTGATAGACAGTGCAGCACTGTGGAGGCAAAGACAAACTAAATAAACAAGTATGTCAGATTTCGAGGCGCGATTCAGAACGAAGTTGCTGACTCCGGATTACAGCACGCGGAACAGGGACGAGATGCGCGCGCGCACACAGCACCCGGAAGAGCCATTCATCTAGTTTGTAAGGGCTCGCCAGGGCCTGTGCGATATCGCCGACGCCGCGGCACCAGACGCAGAGAAAGTAGAACGCGCCATCTGCCAAGGCCACCCGTGTTTCCCTCGCCATCTTAGGGGACGCACCTCTAAGAACTTAGACGAGATTGCACGGGAGGCGATCACCATCCAGGCTGACATCCTCGCGGAACTAAGAAACCGCCCCCCTCCTCCGTTGAACATGGCCCTGGAACCATTGTTTACATGGTCTGAAAATGCACGTGTACATAGAGTCGGGAGTGAACCATACGATACCAACCAGACGCCTGTCCCCAAATCCTAGATGCTCATGTATATAAATCACGGAGGCGCAGCGCTAATGAGGGCATACATTCCCAACGCTACAACCCCTCAGTCGGTCAAGATGAGTTCTTGGCCTCTGGACACGTAACGCGGAGCTCGGGAGGGGCAAGCAGGAGCGGGAGACCGCACGAAGCCGACGCGCGGACCACGCCCCATTGTTTTCGATGCGGCCAGGCAGGACACATACGTTGTGACTGCAGCGAACAGCGGCGGCCGCCTCAGACGCAGGGAAACGGCTACGGCCGGCGGTGGTAAGAAATTTCTACTCTCCGCCGGCAGCGCCGAAAACCCAATTCACAAGATCGAGCAGCCGCAGCCGCCTCCGGGCGTCCCGGAGGCTCACAGGGGCTCCGGGGACTGACGCTTTTCCGTCGACCCTCGGTGGCCCTTTATCAATTTTTCTCCGTCATGAGACTCCCGGCGTGTCGGCTTCCACATCCACCCCCGGGCGCCCAGCTCGCACCGTTCGCGGTCTTGAGACTCCCGGCGTGTCTGCCCGTATGGAAATCTTATATCTGGGCCATATCTGGCCATATCAAACACTATATAATTATATACGGCCTATATACAGCCTTATCTGGTGTATATACAGACTTATCTGGCCTATATAAAGCCTGATATGGCGTATATACAGACTTAACTGGCGCATATACAGACTTATCTGGCGGCCGGTTTTCAATATATTAAAAAGCTAAAAAAAGTTTTAAAAAATTTTTTTTTGTTAGCAAACTCTGATTGACTCATTGTTCGCGAGCTAAATATTAGCAAAATAATCCCAAACTTCAGCTATGACAAGCTTAAGTTTGATATTATTTGTGCTAGTTTTCACGAGGATTTCAATGTAGCTTAAATATTTAAAGTGTTAACATTACGCCCGAATAGACAATTTGCTAAATCCCCCAAGCGCCTTGGCCCGTACTCGAGGAATCATGGGGACGGTGTTTCTCCAGCAGCCTAGTGATCGAAAATTTCGAGCAATTATATGGTTACACAGATTTGAGTGCAATTCGGAGTCACCCTGAACACGTGCCGTAGAGAACCCAAGTACTATCGTGGACACTGTTAGCTATAACACGGCAGCGGCGGCCGCCCCGTACCCCCAGCGCCCCATAGCAGGCGCCGTCCGAAACTCCGCGCACGCGCCGTGTGGCGGACTCGCTCTTCCCGCCTGCGAGCACACCCTCGCTTTGTCGTCTGCTAGGCACAGAGCAGACGATGCCACAGCGCTCGCCAATTTTTGCTGAACACGGTTCAGCGAACCACCGCGTAAGAGGTGCCCATGGTTGATTCCCTGACTCCGCTGGCTAAGGATAATCATCACTACTAAATGTAACATCAGGGTAGATTAAATTTTTTTATGAGACAAACTTGCAGTTATACTCCATTTCACTTTAGGTCTAAGCGCTGCGGACGCTACGTGACGATATGACCCACCAAGCAGCGACAAAATCACTTTTTGCACCTTATTGTGTCCCCCGGTGATGCACTCGTGACATATTGCACCTTTGCCGCTATTTGATTGTCTCTGTCGTTTTGTAGCGTACGCTGCGGTCGTACTTAAGGTGAAACGGAGTATAACAGTCTATTTCTGTATCACACTTGCTGCGCTCATACTGGTTTGCGAACGCATACTGGTAAAAATGCATTGCGCACGCCTGTTTCTAAAAAAGCAAAAAAAAAACAAAATCTTAAACAGGGGTAGTGCCCTAATGACTCTGCAATCTGCCCCAATAAAAATCGCCGGTTGAAAATGAGTTTGAGACCAGTGTGCTAAGGCGAGGGTACCAGACGAGCAGCACTGTAGCATCGCCTGCTCTGCGTTTAGCAGACGACAAAGCGAGGGTTTGTTCGCAAACGGGAAGAGCGAGTCCGCCACACGGCGCATGCGCGGAGTTTCGGACGGCGCCTGCTATGGGGCGCTGGGGGTACGGGATGGCCGCCGCTGCCGTGTTATAGCTAACAGCGTCCACTATAATACTTGGCATACCACTTTTAAAATGTCCCGCCAATGTGGGTACCCAACCTTCAACCTGGATGAGCTGCAGACATATCTCTTACATTATTATCATTCTCGTACAGCTTCAAAGACGCTGATATTAAGTTAGAAACGCTAAAGATGTCATAAACAGCTCCGCTGAATCCGAGCTAAATCCCGGTTTCGGTTGTTGTGATTTCTCGACTTTTAAGTAATTCCTGCTAAAACAACAATCAGGAGAATGATAATATGGTAAGAGATTTCGGCGGCTTAGCCTGGCTAAAGTTTGGACAGAATGCAAAGTATCCTAAACGCCGCCATTGACGAGAAAATTTAAAAGTGATATGACCGGTACTTCAGCCCTATGGGAGGCTTGTTCAGGGTGACTACGAATTACACTCGAAGCTGTGTAACCACAGAATTGGTCAAAAGTAGCGATCGCTAGGGAGCTGAAGGACCACCGTTTCCATAACTCCTCGAGTGCGGGCCGGGGCATTTGGGAGAATTGTAGAAAATAAAAGATATAAAGTGCTGATTTCAGGCTTGTGTTTTTTTTAAATGTCCGGCCAGATCTGGAATTTTCTTACTTAGCCAGATCGGGGATTTCCATACCAAGGGTATCAGACTATATCTGGCATTATGAGGCTATGTCTGGCAGATATACCATATCAGGTTATATGTGGCCAATTTTTGATATGGCCATACCTGAAATTTTCAGACCTGGCCAGATATAAATTTTTTGTGAGCGTGCTTTAGCACCGACGCCCGGGCGGCCAGCTCATAACACTATTTGTCGTGAGACTCCCGGCGTGTCTGATTTTGCATGAACACCCGGGCGCCCAGCTCACACCGTTCTCGGTCTTGAGATTCCCGGCGTGTCTGCTCTCGCATCGACACCCGAATGGCCAGCTCACAACACTTTCCGTAATGAGACTTCCGGCGTGTCGGCTTTCGCATCAACACCCGGGCTCCCAGCTGACACCGTTCGCGGTCTTCTGTCTCCCGGCGTGTCTGCGTTTGCACAGAAACCCGGGCGGCCAGCTCATAATACTGTTCGTTGTGAGACTCCCGGCGTGTCTGATCTTGCATGGACACCCAAGCGCCGTGCTCACACCGTTCGCGGTCTTGAGGCTCCCAGCGTGCCTGCTGTGGTACCGGTACCCGGGAGGCGAGCTCATAACATTCTCCGTCATGAGATTCTCGGCCACGAGACTCCCGACGCGTCTGCCTTTGCACTGATCCCCGGGCGGCCAGCTTACCCTGTTCTCGGTCGTAAGCTACCCGAAGCAACTGCATTTGAGTTAGTCCCTAATGCGATTCCCATTGAGCCAAACGCCGGCCCGCCAGATTCCGGCCCGGTCCCCAGCGTCAGAGCCGCTTTGAAGTTCTCAACATCAAGGATGGTCGCTCGGGATGGCCGGGAGCCCATGGACTCGCAACCGCTGGCGGGGGTGGGAACAGCCTAGCTAAACGAGAAACCGACAGTGCTCACCACAGCTGTGAGTAGAATCGAAGCTTCACCCAACTCTTTTGAAGCTCGTATGATTGTGAATGTACTAGGTACCCCAGTGGCCGCTCTTTTAGATACTGGTGCAAGCATATCGCTTATTGGAGATGCTATATTTCCGGAATGTAACAAGAACAATATACATCTCCGGTCAGCAAACATGAAATCGCAGGTAGCATCGCGGTCCGTAGTGCCTGCTACCGGCGCAGTCAGGTTATGAATTTCCTTTCATGGCAGAAAACGAAGACGTTTCGTGTACCCCTCTGGACTACCAGTGCCCATGATCCTTGGTAAGGATTTTATTGCAGTGGAGTGGGTTTTACTAGACTTCGCCTAAGCTGGATATTGGTTGGGAGGCGAAACAGAATTAACGGCGTTTACAAGACGGCAGGATTGCATTCGCGGCCAAGCTTCTCCTTTAAACTTTGCCGGACAGATGCATTTACTTCTAGACAGATGCTCAAGGCCGTGCAAAGGTTTTGCTGTGAAAACAACCAGAAGCAGCTCCAGCACCTGCTGGAACCCTTCTCGCCGATGTTCACGTAAAGACCGGGGAAAACGGGTTCAAGGATGCTCCCCCCCCCCCCCCCCCCCCCCCCCCCCCCCGGAGGTGCAATCCGAGACCCATAAGTGCTCACAAGCGCGAACTTTTGATGTGGCGCTCTCGGAAATGATCGACACAGGCGCAGCAAGAAGGACGGCACAGCAGGGCTTTGTGTTGATTGCAGGCAACTAAATGAAGTGTCAGTCACAGACATTTACCCATTTCCTAGTATTTCCTCAGTAATGTATGCCCTTGCAAACGCGACCGTTTTCACAACCATCGATTGCAGCCACAGATTTCCTCAAAACGAATTTCATCCGGCTGATGTAAAGAAGACCGCATTCATTTGCCAAAGGGGATTGTTCGAATTCACCCGCCTTCCCTTTGGTTTGTCCACCACTCCCGGCAGCTTTCAACGCCTAATGGACGTTGTCCTTGATGGCGCGAAGTACGAGTTTGCGATGGCGACCATGGGTGACGTAGTGGTGTTTTCACGAATTGATCATAGCCACACGCTCTGGTTGGCAAACCACAAAATATGCGCTGAGTTCCAAACATTATTATGGTTCGGCTATTCTTGAGGTCGTCATTGCAGCGACTGGACACGCGCCACTACCCGAATGCTTGTCGAGCTATTGATTATCACAAGCCCAAATCGATTTCTCATGCAGATTAAAAGAAAACGCTCGCGTTTGTCCTTAAAATTAGACCCCCAAAAAAGAGTTTCTTGGTCATTGGCGTTGCGTGCGAGTCTGCTTGGGTCCCAATAGTGACACTAAGCTTGTGTAAAGTGAAAAACATCCCTAGCGAACATCGTTCCACAACCCCTTAAATTAAAGGGCGGTGCTGCAATTTTTGTACTTTAAATAAATACCGCTTAGGATTAGTTCATGACGTTCATAAAATACAAATCACGCGTTCGTCTTTCTTTTTTTACGCAATCGCAGTTGTATTTTATATTACGGAAAAGCGAGCAGCCTTCAAGCCATCAACTCGCCGCCAGAACAAGAGGCAATGCGATCAGGTGCCGATTATATGCCGGCAACGTTCATGATAGCCCCTCGCCAGGGTTGGCACAGCGTAGGGTGCGCGCTAACTTTCAGACATCGTTAGGGTTGGAATATTACCGTCATTAAAGCCATTTCACCATCCGGATGCTCGTCGAGGCATTGATTAAATTGGACTATTCGGATGCTATTCCTGCTATTGAAGCCAGTATCCGGATGCTCGTTGAGCCATTTATTGTCACGAGCCGAAGCTGAGTGTTCATGCAGTGCTCGAATGCAATCTATGAACTACAGTTGAATATCATTACCACGGGTATCGCACGTCAACAATGAAACTCATGACTACACCTTCAAGCTTTGCGAAGAAGACTGAAAGAGAAATTCTGCTTTTATCCTCGAAATTACATCCCGATCAAAAAGCTGCATGATCAGTGGCGTCGCGTACAAGCATGCGTGGGTCCCGCTAGTGCCAGTAAGCGCGAGTTAAGCGACAAACATTCCAATCCAACATCATGGAATGAAGATTTTATATCAGAGATATTAACACTTCTTTAAATTTACAGCAAGTCGCCGCAAAATCACATTCGCTACCATACACAATATTTATCCTCCTTCAATTAACAAACTAAGTTTAATGTTTGTTTAATACCTTCCTACTTAACATTATCGGCGTACTTGTATCAACACATTGCGAAGACGAAGACGAGTTAATCAAACACCTTGATTTTAATTCCGGCCGTATCAGGCAACTTTTCGCAGTGAAACTGACCAAAGAAGATTCAAATTATATGTGGTTTTGTTCCATTGGCATGGACGTTTGAAGAAGTTTAACAACGTTGTGTTTCGGGTGATTGGTAGCCGATTGAGTTTGCGCAACGGAACTTAGAGCGAACGTTCAGGCTCCAGATCCTAGGGATTCAGGGTTCAATTCCCAGCCCTGTCATTTTCGATCTGGATGAGCATTCTACCGGCGTGCTGTCCTGTAATTCTACTGCGGGGTGCACGTTAGAAGCGCCAGGCTAGCAGTAGTACTGCAATTGCAGGATTTCTCATCAGGAGACACTACACGCCCTAAGAGGCTCGCCAACTTCCTAAATAAAGCACACAACACAATTACAAGGGTTAGGTGGGGTATTTTTCACATTTTAGTTCGGTAGCAGAATTCAAACGATCGTCATCCTCGCCCGAAGAGGAGCGATTCCGTGTTAGCACATAACATTTCTAAATAGCTTCGCCAATTGACACACAGCTCTCTTCGGATGTCTCATTTAAAACAAAACAAATTTGCTGTTTGTGTGAAGAGTAGAATACTCCTCTTTTTCTGATATAATAAATTGGGCTCACTAATCCTTCAAAGCACTATGCTGAACATGAGACCTCACGCGAGAATAAAAGCGTACGCACAACTGAACAAAAACGAGGCCGCTAAAGGACCTTCGCGCGGGATAGACATCCGGCCGTCTGCAAGGTAGGCTGACAGAAATCGGAAGTGACCGTTAACTTTTATAAGCATTCGCCGCTTTGAGGCTCCGGTCTGCCTCAACTCCAGCACGGTTGATGCATCTTTAACTGTACTTTGTGCAGAAGCTCTTGCCTCCGTCTGTCTGAATGGTGGCCCGAGTAAGGTGGTACATCACGAGTTTGGAAAAGTGCGAAAAACTATGGTTTCACTAGATGAACTAAGTACACATTGAGTATTCTTTGAGCGTATCGTTTTTTAACAAGGGTAGAAATGTTTTTTTTTTTTTTTAATTCATGGCAGGCAGTGCTCAGGGTCGTCTCTGAGATGCCAACCTCCCTTCAAAAAGGGAGCACACTCGTTGCATCCGGACACAATGCGCCAAGGCCCGTTCCTCCTTCGACCCGAGCCAGGGCACTGCATGGGCCGGAATTTCTAGACCCGGACCGACCCGGCCCTGTAGATGCACGGCCCGGGCCCGGCCTGAACCCGTCAGAATATTTAATTTCTAGGCCCGGCCCGACTCGGCCGGGAGGAGACACTGCCAGGCCCGGCCAGGGCCCCGAAGAATTTCTAGGCAGACGCTTGAGCCCGACCCGTGCTTGGCAAAATTTTATATATATAAGCCTCAGCCCGACATATTATATACATGAGCCCGAAAAAGTTTGCAGACTTTGACCTAGAAACATTCTAGGCATAAAGCGAACATATTTTAATTAAATTTCTTTTATACTTAAACCGAGCTTTCTTTTTCTTTTTTTTCTCAAGATAAATATTTCGACTTAGACAATGCATTTTCGAGAATATGGGCGAAATATGCGCTCCCTAAGAGATTCTGGGGGAAAAAAGTAGGCATTCTTTTATTTATTGTATGCATTTGTTGAAGAGATACTGGACTTATCGTTGTTCAATGCGTTTCACAGAGAGTTTTCCTCTTTAAATGTTTTTGTGAAGAAACAATTACAATCATGTTAGTGCATCTTCAAAAGGCTGTGTAAGCATAAAATTATCTATGTTAGTTAGATTTTCTTTGGTGGCACAACAAGGCCACCTCCGCAAAGTTCTAATTCAAGCTCACTTTTTTTTTTTTTTTTTTTTTTGAAAAGCGGAAGAGAGATGCACTCATGTTGTACTGTTGGACTGGAGTGCCCTCGTTGTCTTGACCGCACATCCCCACTATGCTGTTGGAATCATATACGTTTCGTTTTATCCATGTGAAAGCGTTCCAAGTGCAAGACGTCTTTTTTTTTTTTTTTTATCGGCACTGTAGTGATTTTGCGTTTCGCTTGTTTGTTTTCCTTGAAACTAAACGATCAATGAGGACACTTTTTGTTATCATCAATTTAGAATATGCGGCAAGCGACTACCTAGCCACGGCCCAGGCCGGCCCGGGCCGGCACGGGCTGGGAATTGTTCTGTTCAAGACAGAGCACGGCCCGAGCCCGAGAAAATTCGCGCTACCCGGCCCGAACCCGGCCCGCGGGCCGGGCCGGGCTCGGGCCTTCTGGCTTGCCCGGGCCCGTGCAGTGCTCTAACCTAAGCCCTGTGCTCCAAAGTCTTCAACGCGCACGACACTCGATTACCGGTTAGAGGAGCGTTCAGAAAAACGCAGTTATGTGCGCAACCCATGCCAGATAAGTTGAATAATAAAACAACCACAAACTGCACACGTGTGTTGCAAGAAAAGCAATACCTGTACAGGACGGTCACTCGTGTTCACCACCTTGAGGATGATCATACGCCGTCCGGCGTTCAACGTCACGTCGCCTTTGCCCGGTATTACTTCACCTGGGGGTGACCTGAGGAGGCTCAGTGCGTCCTCGTCCACGTCCTCAAGGTACGTGGGTAGATTCCTCAACAGGAAGTTACTCTGCAATGGGCAGGCATGACCTTTAATTCATCTACACATTCAGGTAATGAAGAAACGACAGCGTAATTACGCGAGAATTAAAAATATGTTCTCGATCGGTAATTATATGCCCGAACGTGTAAATGACCCCGAACACGTCTCGTTTCCATCATCGCCAACAGAGCCGGAGAGTCGAAAAGCTAAAAAAAAGGATCGTGAGAAGTTCAACACTTAATTTAATATTATTTTTAGAGTAGGTCCGCTCTATTTTTTTTATCACGGATACGCATTTGCTATAGAATATGCGCGAAAGTTACTATACGAAGTTTAATTAGAACATCCGGTGCAAGCAGTTTGTAATGCTTTCCCGGCGGAAGAGCACACAACCGTCAGGCGCTTCGAAACTATGGGCGTAATTTGAGAATCAAAGCGCTGCAGTCGCAGAAAGACAAGTCGGTATTTAGAGCCGCTAATTTGTAGGCGAACAAAGATTTACCTAATTATGACGGGCAGCTAGTTTTTAATACATATAATATATCTCACACGGAAAATTTCGGAAAATATATATCACCTGAGCGAGCCTTATGTCCTTGTTTAACAATACCCCTGCAGATGTTGTAAGAAAGTCGATGAAAAGTTGGAGCGGTGAAAAGTTGGAGCGGTGGCATATAACGTCTCATTAGGGTGGTAGATACCAATATTCTGGAATTCGTCGAAGGATGTTCTAAATATTTGTAACGTGTCATGCCAGATAAGGTGTTAAACTTCTCACATTTTATTATTTTTTAAATCTAACGGATAAATATATTTTGAATATTAGAGCCAGCAGAATTGAAATGTTCAACAAGTATGAATCCAGAACGAAGCTTTCAAGTGATTAAAGTTCTTCGCCGCAAAAGGTATTGTTGAATTTTCCGGCTGCACGTGAATTTATCATTTTCATCTCGCTTGTATATAAATGAGAAAAAAAATTGCTAACTCTTTGCTTTTTTTACAAAGGCGTTCACATGCATATCATTTGTAGGGCATCTTCACGTTCTTTCTGTGCGCACAGTTAGAACACTAGAGAACAAATTGATAAGGATTTGTAGCACATAAACAAGTCACAGTGCGACGTAAGACTGTAACATGAGACAGACCTAGTCACGCACCCTTTTCTATTCCCATGTGAAAGGTATGATCATGTGCAACTCTTTGCTTATTTCTTAATCCCGTTCTATCTGCCGTTTTTCTTTAACGCGACCATGAGAGTGGCTTTGTAGTTCACACATGAAATCTTAGGCAGTTCAATTTGGTTCAACCGCTCGTTGTGCACACGTGCTTGTTGCGCGGTCTGCTGCTTTGTTGCCTGTGATGCCGTAATGACGGGAGACTCAACAAAAGAAAACCTCACATGTGCGTCTAGAGGCACGAAGAACCTTATTTTAAAGTTGTAGAAGGAGTGGTTTTTTTTACAGGTGCTAGAGAGGACGAAGCACGCTAGGTCCTTAAGGAATCCATATTCACAAAAAAAAAGGGTTGTTTTTTTACCGATAATGTAATCTATTCCCAAAAATAGACTGTACAACTCTGATGTAAAAATTGTAGCAAGAGAGTTGATTCGAACATGTTGAAGCAACCCGAGACTGAAGAATAGGAACGTTGACTTTCTCTTCTGTTGGTATCAAAGTTCGTATTCCTAAGTCTCGGGTTGCTTCGAAATGTTCAGTACACGCCAGATCATTTGCGTTCTTACATTCTGTTTGTTAAAGTGGAACCCATCAAACCCCTTCAGCCCTTTAGACCCTTCAGCCTTTCAGACACCACCAGCCCTTCAACCCTTTAGATCAAAAGATTGTGAACCATAAAACGAAAATGCCCTCTAGAACGTTATTGGAAATTTATTACACACCTTGAGCTTTCCATGTATCTTATAACATAAAAAGACAATAAGAACAAACGTTTACCGAAACTCGAGCGCAAGCAGCTGTAGACAAATGCTATGAGACCAAATTGGAACAACCGAGTTCTTTGTTGCAAAAGATACATTCCCAGATACTCACACTGCCGCTGGGTAAACAGCTGGGTTCAACTAACAAAACCGAGCAGTTCCACCAAACGTACACATTGCTTGCGATAACGAGAGAATGACGTAGAAGAGAAGCAAGCGACAAGCGCTTTTGATTTGCAAACAAACGTTTACTGCTTTCACTTTGCCTCCCCAGAAAACGTTTTGTTGCAAGTCGAAAGCCTGTGTCATCTGTTAGTTTTCCATGTCCCTTATTCGTTATTGTAAATTAGACACCAGCATGCTCAACCATCCCCAGAATACACACTGTCAGTGGAACGTCTAGCGAAAACCATGAACGCCCAACCAACATCCGCCGCCGTTGAGAAATACTGAGTACAAACACGGTGTCGTTCATGGTGCCCTCGCGGTGGTGTCTCCAGCGCCTTTTTCGCTCGCTGTACGCTTCTGAAGCCTTACGGACGAAGAGGCGCATGAAGCAGGGCACTGAGAGACCACCTCTATCCGTACACTGAGCTGCTCTAGAAGATAGGTTCTATGCATCGGACGGGAAACCGACACTGAGCGTCCGTTCGTTATTGCGCGGTCAGTTTACGCTTCTTGGTGGAGAAAAAAATAGGGCGACCAACTTCTCACGAAGGTTGTATTTTAACTCACTAAAATAGGTTATCTTGAAGCAAACAGCAAAAAGTCCCCCTCCCATTTTCTCCACGCACCCTCTTTCCCTCGTGAGCGAGGACGTAGCGTCATTGGGCGTCCCTAGTACAGCCCGTGAAACACATACACAGGAACACACACACACACAGCTACGGGGCCGGGTTAACCAAGGCTACGACAGGAGGGACGGCGGAACGTCTCAAGTTCCAACACTCATGGCGGCCACCCGATACGGAATTGCCAAGCGGGTTCCCGGACACATATATCTTGAAGGGTCACGTTATCTTCCCTACAGACCCGTGCAGATAGTTTTGATGGGTGCCATGGTTTTACCCCAATTGAAAAAAAAACAACTTCCAGCCCCGATGTGTTATGGGACCGCAATATGTCTTCAAGACTTCATCCTTTTACACCATCAGTCTCCACTTCAGACTTCATTCTTTAGCAATTAAGACTTCAGCACTTCAGACTTCACCCTTTCAGCCTACTAAACCCTTAGCCAACATACCTTTAATGCCAGCCGTACAGCTTTTTATATAGCCGCGACAGACCAAAATGTCTGTTAATCGTTTGCTCAAACCTGGGCGCAAGCAGATATAGACAAAAGCGATCCTACCAAATAGAAACAACCGCGTTCTTTGTTGCAACATTTATATTTCGAGTCGCTCAAAATGCCACTGAGTAAATTCCTGAGATGTAAGTCGCCGCGGGAGTTAATACCTCCACGCGAGCGCGCGTTTTGTTCCGAGAGTCGCTTGTCTTGTGGCTTGCGATAGAACTAGAGATGACGTCAGGGCGAGTGAATGCGGAGTGGGCGGGAAAAGCCGTCTCAATTTAAGGGAACCGTTGTTATCATCCACCTCCTCGCCTGCGGGTGAGCGTAGTTCGAATGAAACAGGGAGATGATTTTGCAGAAGTCAACATCGCCGAGCACAAATGCATTCGGTGACTTGGAAGTTCATGGTTAGACAAATTCGAGATACACTGCTACTCCCAGGAATTAAGCCGAACAAGCTACGAGACTTCCGAGTGACACTTGGAATATCGCGATCTGCTCATGACTGCGATCGTGATCAAAGAAGGTTTACACCCGTGAATTGTTTTTAATAAACTCAACCATGATCTCTTCCGTCCCATTTATCAATAAACTGTGCGAACATTTTTGGTTTGTGGAGCTAAAAAAAGCATTGACAATTATGATGATCCTAGAATTCGCCAGCACCGCTCTCGACGATTTTCTGAACTTAAGGAATTATAATTTTCTTGGCCTCCCACCAGGTGGCGCAAAAAATCATGAAAAGTTATTTTCTTGATTCTTAGATTATGTAAGTTCAATCTAAATCAATAAAACCGGGTGCCGATCACGAGGGAAGTCTAATATATTGCAATATATGCCTATTTATTACAACCCGTTTTATTAAATGTAATTCATTTTATATATTCTTGAAGCAGATGAGACAAGAACAGTAAAGTTTGGTAGGCTTTGAGATTTAAAATCAAATTCTTTATTTTTATTCAAAAATTAAGAGGGGAGGCAGCTTAAAAATCAACTAAGCCGTTGATTAACCATTCGTCTGCCTCCCTCAACAACACCAGCAACATCGTATCAGAAAAATAAGGAAACACATTTAGAAGAAATAGATACAAATATATTTTAAAAACAAATTAGCATAGAATAGTAACAGACTGTTCCTTCAGTTTGCATGCAAGTATTTTCAACGCTGACAGATCCCTAGATAAATAGCGTGTGCATAATTACACACGTAAAATGTAATAATAATAATAATAATAATAATAAATATTTATTTTCAAGTGCCCAAAAACAACCAACAGGTCTTTTCTTTGGTACACATAATAAATGAGGAATTAAAATAACAGAGACATGGCAAAAATGCACAAACGTTACAAATTGGCAACAAGTACTTTCATTTTCATCGCGAACACCCGAGAGTCGCTAAATATATCTACTTCAGCATTGTTGATGCGGTTAAAAAGCAGATGGCAGCGTGATAAAGGCGAGAGATCACAGACAGTATTAATGTAAAAAGTACAATGATTTCTTGTGGGTCGGGAGGGAACATGTAAATTAACACCACTTAAAAGCGAGCCACAATCAGATACACCGTTTACTAACTAATGAAAAAAGACTAAGTCACGTTCCGCTCTTCTATCGGACAAGTTTGTCAACGAAACTTTTTTAAGAAGAAATTCATATTCAAAATAGAAGCGACGATGAGAGTATCGATCATACACAGTGCGTATTAACCTCTTCTGTACATTTTCAATGTTCAATGCCTGAGTTTTATTTAACGCATTCCAAGCTACTGAAGCAAATTCAAGTCTAGACCTGACTAGGGCACAAAATAACCGAACCAAGGAAGGCGGGTTATTAAAGTGCTTCGTAATACGAGATATAACACCAAGCATTCTTGTTGCACTGCCAACGACAAGTGACACAAGGGCAGTAAACGTTAGAACATTATCAAGGTATACGCCAAGGTCTTTTATAACAGAAAGACGTTTGATAGGCATCCCCTCTAAAACATAATCGCAGTCTATTATGGTGTGACACCTTAAGAAAGATACGACTTTTGTTTTCAATGGATTCACAGATAAGTTATTCGCTGTACACCAAATAGCAATCTGTGAAACATCATGCTGTAGAGCCTTGCAGTCGATAGAAGAGTGAATATTCATAAAAAGCTTGATGTCATCGGCAAACAACAAAAGTTGAGCGTTATCAACATATGACGGCAAGTTGTTGATGAATATCAAAAACAACAACGGGCCAAGGATGGAGCCTTGAGGGACACCAGATGTGGAAAAGAAGTGGTCGGAATGACTGTTATCTACACGAACTGTGTGCCGTCGAGATGATAAATAGCTACGGAACCAGTTACATAGCTCTGGGCAACAACCATATGACGATAATTTGTGTAGCAGCAATTCATGGTTTACTTTATCGAAAGCTTTAGACATGTCAAAAAAGATACAATCAACTTGTCCTCTGTTTGTAACAACAGGGGCAAAGTAATTTAAAAAAAAGAGCAAAGATTTGTTTCAACCGAACGTCCCTTTAAAAAACCATGCTGACACCCTACAAACTTATGCCGAAAGTAAAAAAGAATCCGGGAATACATAACCCGTTCAGAAACTTTAGAAAATCCAGATAGCAAAGATATTGTTACAGTTGAAAACGAGCGTGTTGGTTAATAGATACAAAACTTGAAACTATAAAACAGAGAGGACGAGGACGGGAACAGGACATCTTTCAAGTGTCCTGTTCCCGTCCTCGTCCTCTCTGTTTTATACTTTCAAGCTTTGTATCAAAGATATTGGGCGGTAGTTACTTTTCACAGAGCTGTCACCTTTTTTCAAAACTGGTACAACAACCGTTTTTTTCCAAAGGGAGGGAAAAACACCAGAAATAAGAGAGAGGTTGAAGATGTGAAACAAAATAGGTATAAATAATTCGCTACATCCCTTAATAATAAAGGATGGAATAGAGTCAGCTCCTATAGATAGCTTCGGTTTTAATTTTTTTATTGCTTCCGCAATTTCAACGGCATCTACTCTAATACCAGACAAGAAATCATGGCAGTTGGTTTTTATTTCTTGCGGCTGAGTGCTTCGCTGACAGGTTGAATAACAACTGCTGAAGTAATCAGCAAAAATATTGGCAACTTCTGTAGGTGAAGATACATAGTTAGCGTTGTTATCTGTGCGCAGACAAAGACCTTGGTTTAAGTTGCGCGTGTGTTTCTTGGCATAGCACCAAAAGTTTTTAGGGCACCGGTTTAGGCTACACTACACTTGTTTAATGTGCAGGCGTTTGTGCCTAGCGTATAGCTTTTTAACTAGAGCCCTGTAAATGCTAAACTCAGTATAAAATAGAGACAAACCAGTACGTTTGAAGAGTCTATGAAAATGGTCTTTTTTGCAAAGGTAGATTTTAAACTCTTTGGAGAACAATTCAGGGTGAATTGAAGGCTTGGAAATGCGCCGTGGTACAAATGCATCAATTGCGTTTTTAACTATGGACGAAAACGTCTCAATCACCAGCTCAACATCATTTATGACAAGAAGTTCACTCCAGTCAAAGTTTTGGAAGTATTTGTACATGTTCAGGTAATCGCCTTTATGATAGCAGTACGTAGTGAAAACACATTAACAAAGAGTAATAGCAAAATGCATTCAGTTTTCATTTGATCATTTAAACACTGACAGATTCCTTAATAAATATCATGCGCATAGTTTTTTTAGTTCCACAAATAATATCTATGCTCAGTGTGTCTTAACGATTTAAAAGATAGGGCAGGGTAAACCTTAGCAATTGAATTTCGCATTTTATAATACAATGCGGCACTATTCATTTTTCTACACAGCGACTTTCATGAATCACTTATCTTTGTTCAAGGTTGACTACTGTTGAATAATTACGTTCATTGTTTTGAAAATACTTTTTTGTAAGAAATTACAAGTTTTTCGTCGCGATGACTAAGAATTAGCACTATATTGAATTTATTAAACACTGGCTTCGAGTGACTGTTCTGAGGTGCGAGGCAAATAATACGAATTACCTTTTTCTGTAGATTCTGAATTTGTTTAAGATGCGTGTACTTCGTGTTTCCCCAAGCTAAAAAGCAATAGTCATACTGGGAATAAAAGAAAAGAGAATTGTAGATGAGCAACAAACCCGAAATGGGAAGTATATCACGATATTTATAAACTATGTCAACAACCCAGGACAGCTTTCTTTACATATATGCTGCATTAATTGTTTCATCTATTATCATATACTAATTATAGGCTATACCAAGAACTTTTACACCTTCAACTTTATATATTTTATTTCCTCCGATACAAATATTGACCGTATGAAAGCTATATGTGTTACGCGCTTTAAATGGAACTGCCTCCGTTTTGCTCGCATTTATTTGGAATGAATGATGTCGTCCAAGCCTTCAGCTTATAAAAAAAAAAATTTTGCACTATTTATAATTTGATTAGTGTTATTCCCTAAAAAACGACACGTGTATCGTCTGAGTAGATAATAAACTTTACATCGTGATCAATGTTTACGATGTCGTTTTCGTACAATTAAGTTAAAGAGAAGAGCTCCCTGTATACTGCCCTGAGGTACACCTGCCTTTTGTGGCCTAAACTAAGGTAGTTTCTTGTCAATTTCAACGCATTGTATGCCGTAAAAAGGAACTTTTTTTGAAACATTTCAAGGCAATACACCGAATACCATAGAGGTGCAATTTTGGAGCAACATTTCGTGATTGAGCATTACTACTTCGAAAATTAACGAACGTCGCCCTCCACATACTTGCGTATCTCCCAGGGTTCCACACCTTATCAACTACTTAACTGTAGTTTAATTAACCGTTGAGGAAAATGAGAATTCTCATCATCAAACACGAAATATTGCTATGCATACCAGAAAATATTTCATCAACAACACTTAACCAGAGTTTAAAGAAGCTGTGCAACGATTTTAACGCTTTTGCGTTAAAATCGTTTAAAGGTGCTGTGCAACAATTTTGCATATTCTACTTTTGACATTGTTTATTTTGTCACAGAGGACAGAAAACACATCTCCTTCCTTAGAAATGTTGCCATTCCGCCAAGTAATCGTGAGGCAAAAATTAGAATATTTCCCGACCTGCAGCCGCGACCGGCAGCCATGAAAACCACGCGGCGTGACGACAAGAGGGGACTTGTAGAAAGCTAGCAAGTTGTGCAAATATCTGCTCGATAACAGCTGATTTTTCTATAAATTTTGTCGTTCCAACATAAATACAAATGCGTGAAAAATCTGGTATCATCGACAGAACTTTTATTGTACGGAGTTTTAGTGGCGCCATCTATCCGAGGTGAACAAAACCTTCAGCTCTAGCTGCTACCGCGCACAGTCGCAAGAAGCCGGAGGCGGGACGGGGACAGAGCCGGACCCGGACGTTGGCAATTTTCTCTTTTCGCCATGCTGATCGCGCTGCGCAAGCACGTGGTCACGTTGTCGCGAGCGGGTGAGTTCTCGCTCTGAAGTGAAAGCTTCACCGGAACCCCCGCGCAACCTCCATAGACGTCACAGCGCACGTGACTCGGAAGATGGTGAAGAAGTTGAGAGGTGCCGAATAACTCAATTTTTTTCAATTTTTAAAATAAAAACTAGGACATAGAGGCTAAAGCGGTTTTTCGTTCTTTATTTTATAAAGGTTGAGACACCAACTACCCAACTATTTAAGCACAGCGCTGAAACTGTTGCACAGCTCCTTTAAGATCTTTGTAAACATAAGCAATCGCAAGACCCACAGGTGTAGTTATTTCAAAACTATAAGATACAAGAATTAAAAAGAAGGATAAAAAATAATAAAAACACTTGGGGAGAAGACAGAGCGCACATTTCTTTCAAGTAGCAACAAAGATTTACTGATGTCTCCTTCAATACGTACAATGTCTCTACCAACTTATTGAACTGGAAAAGATACATGAAAAGCACCCGCAAAAAAGGAAAATCTCCCAAAATAAAGGAACGATAATATACGTGCTGAAAATTTGCGATTTTAGTGCAATATTGGAAAAGCTGTAGACAACGAAATATTAATAAAAATTAAAACAAAAACCTTGTTTACGTTTGCTCTCATATCGTCTTAACAAGGCCGCATCATCAAGATATTATTATTTCAATGATCTTTTCACAAAATGCTAACTACCAGACAAAGTGGGATTTCGCGCATCCCTATTGGCGATGCTAAACTTTTTTTACAAACAACTTAAACTGTAACATAATTCATACCAGAAGAAAGAGGATTATAATGCCTTTCAAATAAAACCACTCATTGAAAAGAGTGTTTATAATGAGACCAGTAGCGAGAGGCCAAAGGCCATCTAAAAAGCCAGAATCAGTGGGATCCTAACTAGCTTGCCTGGTTTTCGTTTAAGAAAACTGGGCAAAATATTAAGAATCAATGATAACGGTAACCCTGTGTTCAGTACAAAACTACCCGGTGCCGAAATGACTATATATCAAAATGTTCGCACCGAATCGCCCGGTCGGGTAAGATCCAGTGCTTTGTTTGTGCGGACTTTCCCGAGAACTGAACTCAAAAGCGCTCGCTCCTGAATCGCAAATGTGATCTCATTGCACTAGAAGCAGTCGTCGACTCTAACGAGATACGAGTACCGCCAGTCCTTGAAGATGTCAGTCGTTCGACGGCTGTACGCCCTCGATGAAGACCTCGTTGGTTGGGACCTGCTGACCAGGGAGCTATTTCTTTCGTAATTTTTCGCGATTTCCTAGTAGGGGCTGTAAATTTGTGAGTCTAATGGTCGGTGCGGTGATTTATTAAAACACCGCTATGGAGAATCAGAAAGGTACATTACGCGACACAGTTAGCGCAAACAAGCGAATTGCCGGCGTTTTCTGCTCTTATATTTTATCCAGGAACACCGAAAGAATAAGACACAGATGGGAGGAGGAACGACGTGCACTTTCGTTCAACTAGCAAAAGTACAATAAATCCAGAGCGATTTTTTGAGAATCACATCCGTCAGTAAAAAATGAAAGAAAAAGACAAGAAAAGGAGGCGAAAAAAGAAAGGAAAGGATATGTCCGTCAAGTCCTTATTTTTTCTGATGTTCTAATCTTTAACTTTTTCAAGATATTCCCTACTTTCTTTCCTTGCCCCCTTTCTGCGTCTTTTTCTTTCGCTTTTTTACTGAGGGGTATAATTTCGAAAAATATCGCTGTGGCTTTATTGTACCGTTTCTTGTTGGACGAAAGTGAACGTCGTCCATCGTCCCACCTGTGTCTTAATCTTTCGGTGATTCTCAACTCAACCAACAAGCTCGTAAGTCTACATTATATTTAACGGGAATCTTTTTAACAAACCTGGTAGTGTGGTGGAACTTTTACTCATATGTGGCACTAACGAAAGCGGTAAAGTTTAGTGACCGACAATACCTTTCAAAATAAGATGTAAAGAAGAACCAATGTCGTGTTCGCGCTAACAGTTTTGCGCAGTGCACCACTTTACTGCATAGCGTGACTAGAACAATGCTGCTCGAGCTCCGGGCACCACAAGAACGTTTTCTTCTCGGTCGTTCTCAGTCTCAGTTCTTAACACATGAGCGTATTCACTAGAAATTAAAGCATGCTAGCATTTTTCAGGCTTTTCCAGCGCAACGTGCAAGTGGCGTAACTTCCGAAGTTAGTCGGAGATGCCTTATGAGGTTTCGAGGGACCAATAATCACTTATAAAATTTTCCCTTACTAGAACTTTCTAGAGCAGCTATTTTTGGTCTAGGCGTTGAATACAAGATGTCGTAGCATTAAGTGAAGTGGGAACCATCTAGCGCCGAGCGATCTTTGATTCATCCTAAGTTCTTTGATTAGTCTTAAGAGCGCTGCAGCGTGAACTATTGAAAGCTTTCTACATTGTGTATGACCACCATGAAGGCCGATAGAGACGTCGTGAGCCTGATCGCTTAGCCAACGCACTACCGCAGAGCGGGAAGGGTACCTGCGCTAGCTCGACCTGTAACGCTTACTACTAACAAAAGAAATAAAGAGAACATACTCAAGGAATAAAGTGTACATACCAGACGATGCAGAGGTAATCCATACAGCGTATATTTGACTCAATATCAAACAAGCAATAGACTCGATCGAAGTGCGAGTGACGAGAGGAGAGTCCGCCACCAAAGAATGTGTTCGGTGCAAGCCACGACCGGCTCACCGAACACTTTCTCCACACCACGGTTCACGCCACCACTCATATCTTCGACAATGATAAGAGCGAACAACGAGGGGGAAAACTGGCCCTCTATCCCGAATACAAGGTCAGCCTATTCATGCAGGAAGGGTTTACCTCGAAGGATAGGTCAGGGATATCCTCTTGTGAGTCAGCAAGGCACGCCTAGCTGGGCTTAGCTTGTGGGGGAAGTCGAGGGAATCGCAGGCAAGTTTCGCGGGTCCATGTCTCTTTTTTTTCGCTGCCTGAACTCGTGATGCGTGCCAACATCCCGAAGACAAATCTTCAGTGCCAAAATCAGTGTTGCCAGATGGAGAAAAAAAAATCACCAGATTGATCCCCGAAAAGTCAGTAGATTTGCACAAAAATCAGTAGATTCTACGAAATCTGTGTTTTGCCATGTTTTGCTATTTCCATTAAACCACATTCGAAGAAATAGTATAGAGTAACAAATACCATGGTAATATACACAAATAAAAATGAAAAAAACAAGACCCAACTGAAGTTTACCTGTTTTATAGAGGACAAAGTGAAATAGCACCGTGAATCTTTTTCTCTTTTTTTTTTCAGCATTGACTAGTGCTGCAATTTCGAGGATTATTCTTTGCAATCGAGACTGAGCCACTTTTGGGATCAACAGATGAGTGCGACATCCGCCTGTCGCTAATGTTGAAACAAAGCCAAAACAAGACGTTACGGTAAGTGCGCGCATACATGTCCACTGGAATGAATGGAAGTCCTCTGCAAGCTGCCATCTTTCCTTACTGGGCTGTGGAAGGTTTTTGACGCTACGCTGTTGGCGCGGAGCACTTTTGAGGCTACGCGTCGTCTGCTACGGGCTTATTTCTCATTCGCCTGACCCAAAGTTTGCGTTCAAACGTAGAGAAACTTAATTCGTTAGCCTTTTAGGCCACGGAGGAATAGCATTATATCATTTTCTCGCCAGAGCCTGCCAAATAAAAGTAAAGAGCTGAAATTTGGATGTCGATCCCATGCGTGCCGCACAGCGAATGAATGAAAATAGCGGCCCTCTCCGCTCAGCTCGGATCAGCCGAGAGTTCAGGCGCATGCGTCCACGCCTCTCGCTCTGCGCCGCGGGCTGATTGGCTTACTCGGAAGAGGGACGTTACGGCGGCGAGATCACAGACTGCCCAAACTCTCCCCATATACGTGGCTTGCACATGACGTCACTTCGAATGACCTCCAGAGAAAAGGGGATGAAGGAGCTCCTCTCTTATCAGGATCCTCCTTTGTGCCTCCCGGATTTGCACAGGCGTCGCCTTCTCCTCCCAGAAGATTATAGAAGATTAACCTATCAATCGAAATTCTTACAAAAGCAGCTTCCCTCTGCTCCTTTTACATGGTGGTCAAAAGTGTCCGATGTGACGTCAGTGCAAGGAGCCTATAGGCTCCTTGCACTGACGTCACATCACATACTTTTAGGCTCCTTGCTCTGACGTTGCTCCTTGCTATAGGCTCCTTGCACTGACGTCACATCGCATACTTTTGAACACCATATAAAAGGAGCAGAGGGAAGCTGCTTTTGTAACAATTTTGAGTGGCAGGTTACTCTTCTATAATTTTCTGGGAGGAGAACAGCGACGCCTGTGCTTATCCGGGAGGCACAAAGGAGGATCCTGATAAGAAGGGAGCTCCTTCTTCCCCTTTTCTCTGGAGGGCATCGGAAATGACGTGATGTGGCCCGGATGTCACCGTCGACGGGCTTCTGGGCAATCTAGCCAGTGCTTCTTTTTTTATTTTTGGGAGAATATGAGTTTCCTTTGATTTGCGACCCTGGGAACTGAAGGGGCCAAATAATAAATTTTAATATGTTTGCTAAAAAGAAGTCAGTAGATTTTCTTTTTTTTTTCTTTTTTTCAGTGAATCAGTAGACCCGGGACAAAATCAGTAGATCTACTGATAAATCAGTAGACCTGGCAACACTGGCCAAAATAGCAAAAGTTTGGATTTGGATCGTGGACTAAAGTGGATTTTTGATTGTAAAACAGGGTTGCCATACGCAAGTCTCAAAAGATCACCCGTGATCGCCGAAAAACCACACCCGCCTCGCGCCAATCACCAATCGCCTCTCGGTGTGTCTGAACGGGGTCGCTCGCGAATCGCATCCGCAAACGCTTCACGAACGCGGATCCGCTTCCAGGGTGAATGCGCCATTAGTGCGCTGAAAGATATATCACCGCTATCTTTGCTCGCTCGGCGCGTGCGGCACGAAGAAGCTCGCCGTTATACTTTATCTCAGCTTAGCAAGGAATAACTGCGAAGGCTGTGCAAGCGCGAGCGGCTAGCTTCGACTGCCTTGACTGGAGCACTCGCTGCACGAGCGCTCGTGCAGCCGCCGAGGCTTGATCCAAAGCAACTAGCTCGGGCTTTTGGCACGCGCGGCTAACAATACTCCATGCTAAGGTGAGACGAAGAATAAGGAGTATTCACTGGCGGCCATATCCGTGTGCGCAACTGCTGAGCGCGTGCTGATGGCTAGCTTCCACTGTTCTTTTGCAACGTACATTCCACACCGTCAAAATGGCCGGTCTTAGCAGCCTATTAATGGGGGCTCGTTCTGAGCATGCGCTCTAAACAGCACCCACAAATATAGCGCCCAGTGAATACTCCTTATAATAGCAAATCAAGCGCGCGCTCCTTCTTTTTTTTTTTTTCATTTTGCGAGGGTTGGGGAGTGGAGGGGAGAGGGAGTCAATCCAGCGCGCGCCCCGAGCGAGCAACGATACTGGTGATAGCTTTCAGCGCACTATACTCTGTTTCATACTTGGCGTGGAACGGTGTCAAAGCTACTGGCGCGAGCACGTGGTTTCATCTGTGTTTTTGTTTGCGCGAGAACGCGTGCAAATGATCAACGAGATCAAGTCCCATGCACGCGCCAGTAGCTTTGACAGCGTTGCACACTAAGTGTGAAAGAGAGTATAAGAGGGGCAATGCCGAACGCTTGGGGAGCGCCGAGTGGAGGGCGTAAACATATCGGAGTAGGCCTCGCACCCTCGCCCCTAGGCTCACTTCCAGGCGGCGCAGCCAGTACCGCGAGCCACGCGCTACTCTGTTCGCATTTCATTTCTCCCCGATAGTACCTTACTTTCTCCTCTGTCCCATTCCCTCGGGGTCGTCTCAGTTGTCACGCTAATGTCGTCTAATAAATTCCCTTGCCTCCTCGCCATTTACACTTATCTCATTTTCTGTGGTCAATGAACACTGGAACCCTTCTGTTTTTATTCCCTGCACATTAATGTGCTCCCAGGGCCCGTTTGCTCGAAGCCGGTTAACTTTAACCGCGGTTAAAAGTTTACCGCCCTTCCCTACTAGGTACCTACAAGTACCTAGCCAAGTTTGACGAGTGCTGGATGAGCGATAGCTCCGTGTTTTATTATGGGGTGGTAGTTGGTGTCACCTACTGGCTGTAGCGAAAATACGTGGCGTCCGTGGAAAGGTTCCCGAAAGGGGGGGACCCAAAAAATGCGCGCTGCCGGGTTTTCGCGACGCAGCGCGGCATACATTTGAGCTTAAGAAACAATTTTTATTGCTCGTGGTACAAATAATCGGCAAGGTAAAACTAAATTAACCCTTATTTGGAAATCTTCTAAATATTTGGCTGCTATGAAGTGAAGAAAAGCCTTGTTGAAATTTCCTTCCGAGTTCGAAAGAGGACGACGAAGTTTAGTCCTAGAAACGATGAGAAAGAAGTGAGCAGTGAAAGGCGAGCGGTACACCGGCAGCATGGTTGGCCAGCATCTAGGAACTGTATATAACACCGTCATAAATTGAAAAACCTGTAACTCGGCTCCACTGAAAATTGACCTATTAGTAAATTACCCGAACATCGAGAAGAACGCTGGAAGTGTAATTCTACGATCCGCGCGCACTGGCCTTCCACATATAAAAGATTTGAAGCAAATAATCATAATAAATCGTTGACGAACGCGCGTGCACGGCAAAATTTGTTTTAGGCTTTTTGCTTCAGAACAGTAATTACTGCAGACGCCAGCAGGTGCAGCGCGTGTAACTACACTCGTAGCATGCACCTCGGTGCTTTTGAAATTTAGCAAAAGGTCTATGGAAACGCTCTCTGCTTTTGTGCGTTATCAATACCCGGCCGATTGAGTCAAGGCAATCCACTTTCCAGAGACGTTGCCATGCAGACAACTATCGCGTTCATTTAGGCTTAGGAATGGCCAGAGTCGAAAGTCTATCTAAAAAATGCGGCGAGGTCATTGCTCATGTTTTACGTTTAAGTGAGGTAAGGCAATGCGAAAACCTCCTGCACCATTCGTTGCTGACAAACGCGCCCGCTACTGCAGCTACTACGACGTATTAGTTCTAAAGCGAGCGGCGCTCACTCACCGGGGCACCGCCATGTTTCCCCGCCGTCCTTGCTCTGCCGGTCACGTGACCCAAAATTCCCCCTCGTAGGGAAATCCGGTTAACCGCGGTTAGTTAACCAGCTTCGAGCAAACGGGCCCAGAACCTTTTTGCTATACTTCCATCATCCACTTCACTCCAGCTCTACCAATCTTGGCCTGAATAAGAGAAGATGCCTCTCCTATTCTTTCCTGACACGTATTCAATTTCGATGCAACCTCAGCTAGTGTGTAACTCCTTTTCTTCGCCCTTCTGTGTTCCCATGAGGCATCTTGTCACCCTGCTATGGCCGCCTTAACTTCACTGTTTCACCAGCTTTTTGGTGTGTGCTTCCGTCTCCTTCTTTCTCTCTGTTTGATCTTGAACTTCTCTAACTCTTTTATAAGTGTTTACTAAATCGACATATGCTCATTCTTTCTCCAGTTTTCTGGATACTATAATCTCAATTCGTTCAGATACTTCTTGTAGTTGGGCATCGTTTAGGATCAGTATACGTTCTCGTTCCATAATTCGTTTCTCTGGTTGTGCTGTACTAAACTTTATTTGATGTCGCTTATTATCACTTCCTAAGCTTTCTGTGCTTTCCTCATCTACTTGCATGTGTCCTACTATAGTATACAATTTGCTAGACATCAGACAGTAATCAATTGTTGAGGGCAAATTGTTTCTCTCCCCTATTGGAAAAACGTACAAGAAACAAACCTGCCGCTTTTACAATTCTGGTATGACACCATCATAATTTCTTGGTATTATGTATGCAGCTAGTTTGGTTTGGCGTTCTGCATAACTGGAGATACCGGCACCGCTATGGCTCCGGGTCTGTCTATACTGGCAGCCAGTTTGCTTGCCGATATGATTCCGTGTGGCTGGTATGATTTTGCGTCCGATGACGTAGGGGACCACTTCTTTCCAACAAAAACGCTTACACCACAGGACCACCGTTATAACTAAATCATACATGCAGAAAGACGACCGCCATCTTCCAACAAAAACGTCCATCGTTCGCCACCGGTATCGTACATACACCATGGATGTCGAAAAAAAACATAAGCCGCGTTTACATGAATGCGACTTAGGGCCGGTTGCACCAACGTCGCTTAGCGCAAAGCGGAGCTTAGCCGGGAACTTAAGCTTAGTTTCGGTTTCGTTCGGTTGCACCTAACTCGCTTATCGCTAAACCTAGCACTAAACTACGCTTAACTTAAGCGCCCAACATTGGGCGCTTTGCTTCTGGTTGTTTCTTAATCCTGGATTAAAAACATGGCGGCTGGTTTGTCACGGTCGACGCGGTGGACGAAATTGGTTGTGCAAAGTGTTTTAGGCTACATCAGCGTGAAAGTCTCGACAAAATGACTTTCGATTGTGACAAGGATGCAAAATATTGTCGCGTGAAATGTTTATCGACCCCTGTTTTCAAGTTGGCTCTCCACTTTCAGGGCGTGTTAGCCCTAACCGAGAAACGTACGAAGCTGTGGGGCTCACGTCTGTATTCCCGTTGGTTCTTCTGTCAACGAGCTTATTCGTATGTACTTACTAATTTTCGCATAGCTGTAACGTATTGTTATTTACCACCTTGTTTATCTACACTTGCAGCGCGTATCTTTCAATCTGATCAGCGCGTTGAATAGTGGCAGTACATGATCTCGGCGATCAGCTGATTGTCGACACCTCGGCCGTTTGCATTAGATTGCGGCGCTTTTAAGTAATAAAACAGCGAAAATTCAATTTCTTTCGTTTTCTGAGTTTTGAGACAATCTTCAGTGAATTTTCCTCATCTCGCGAGTAGAATCTTGGCTTCAGAAAACTGTATCGTTCCATAACTGTAACTTTTTTGGTGTTCGCATTTATTTTATATACTTTGCTTTATATCTTTCATTTGTTTCCCGAGAACGAGATACTGTTGTTTCCGAGTTGTGCTCTGTGATGGTGTTTTCCCTTTACTTTTGTCGTTTGTTGTCATTGTGACGATGGTTGAGACTATATACCGGAACACGTTTTTAATAAAATTCAGTTGAAAGTTGCGCCTTGTTGTGTCCTCCGTAACTTTTTTGGTGATCGCGATTTTTTAGGAATATTTTGATTTATATCTTTCATTCGTGGCGACGACAAATCGTAACGACTACTATATTAGATTCGGTCATTGCTGTATCGGGGCAGGCTGGGGCAGGTGATGCGAAGAGACGACCGTTCTTGTCGGCGCGATGTGATGTACTAGTGGGAGTTTTTTTTTTTTTTTTTTCTGAACTCGACAGTGCGAAACTGAAGTCCGTTTGAGGCTGCAGCGGATGTTCAACGACGGTACAGTGCAGTTCTGTCACCTTGCTGATAGCAACGAGTACCGTCGATGCAAGGTCTCGTGACCTGACCTCTCGACGACTTCTATTCGACGATTACCGGGCATTTTCGCAGCTGCCGTGGCGAGTTCGTCACTGTTTTGAACTTCATCGGTCTCAGGCTTGACTTGGTTTTAGTAGTCATCTTACTTGCCTACTTATATCCATGATGTTTTGTCTTCAGCGATGTAGTGAGTAGAGTGCCCTTCTCGCGTTCGGCGAGTTTTGGGGCCCCCGATGGCTCCTTCGCCTCAAAATGTGAGCACGAAAACTGCTACCACTGTCAAAATATCCTGTTATCAACCGATATTAAACACACAATCACAGATGTAAAGAGCATTCGTGTTTATTTGAAGCTTTGACTTCTGTTATTGCAAGTTAAACGAAAAAATGATTGAATTTGGAGACCTTTAATTTGTTACTCACCGAAGAAATACAGCCAAAAGCAGACGCCAACGACGACTACTACGGCAGTTTTTCTTTTTTTGTTTACATCACGTGATTCCTCTCCGCCAATCGTATTCGTCGCTCTGAGCGTTCCCTAGTTTGCTCTGTTTGTCCCTAGATTCCCTACGCAAATCCAGCGTTTAGCTAGGGGCGCGTCTGTAAAGCCGGCTTAACCTTGGTGCAACCGGAATTTAAACCCGTGCTTACCTAAGCTCGGTTTAGGCCGCTAAGCCGGCTTAGGAAAGCGCCGCTTTGGGTTAAGATAAGCGACGTTGGTGCAACCGGCCCTTAGTCGCATTGAATCCAGTTGCCGCATTCAATATATGGTCATGTAAACGGCATAATGCGCAAAGCGCATCGCATTTTGGAACGGGAAGGATAATCGCAAGGCGCTCGCTGCGGGAGCGAGTGAACAGCTGAGAACATGGCGGCGGCCAACCTCGTCGGCGGCGCGAAGAGCGGTCCCGCAATTTTTCTTCCCGAGAACAAACGCAAGCTTTTGTTGCGATCATAAGTAAGGGGAATATAGCGGAGCTGCTCGGTGAGGGCGGCCCCGTCCAAACCTTTGCGAAGTACGACTTGCGCTTCCGAAGGGGTCACAATGACTTCAGTGCACGCACGAATGACACCGAGAGCTCCGAGCACTGTAGAGCACTGCATGGTAGCGCAGAACGAGCAGCTCCTACTTCGGTGCCGTTCCTGGTTGCGCAAGAGCCTCTCGGACTCGGGGTCCGGTTGGTCCGGTCGCGATCGGCGAGGTCTGGCGCGGCGAAACGCGGAGGCTTCCTCAAAGCGTGCGCACACACGTCGCCTCTCGTTCAGAGTGAACCGGCGGCCCGGCCTGGAGTCCTAAACGCCTTGGTTTTGATGCTTCTTCCGTCTCGCAACTTCTTCCACAGCACCGAAGACAGCGGACACGATCTTTACTTTCACTGAATGCGTCGAAAGGACTCCACGTGCGATGCACCGGAAAACGTGGTGCGGCTGGTGCCGGAACGGAACTGCGGAACTTCGAGCTTTGAGTTAACGTGCACGGCAAGAAACCGATCGTAACACCAAGCCGCGGATACCGCATCGCCGGTCGACAGCGGCAAACGGCCCGTTGCTCGTACTCGGCAAACTCGGCGTCTTTTCGTGGCCCCTCGCGTCCTCGCAACCAGCCACAAACTCACCAGCCCGCAACCGTAGCGACCGTAGCCGGCGTTGGAGAAAACCGAAACCGAAACTTAAGGCTTCCGCCCAGTGGCTTCGGTGCTTCCGCTGCCGCGGCTTTTCTAACTTCGCGGCTTCCACTTCCGGTCGTCGCGGAGATGGCGAACAATGGCGAAGATAGCGCGATACGGTTCGTTGGCTCGTTTACGGTTACGGGACAGATGTTTTGCGGTCCGTTTCTACTGCGTCTCTAGTTCTAAACTCCACGGCGCCTCTCATAGTTCAACCAGGTGTGGTCGGCCTGGGTCAGCGCGGTCGGCTCGCCTCGTCCGATCTCCGGACCGCCGGCGACTTCCGAGTTCTTTAGGCCTGGGATCCGAAGGCGTCTGTCTCCGTGAAACGGTAAGCGAATCTCGTCCCGTTTTCGTTCTACTTTTAAATTACGTTTGGTGCGCTACAGTGTAAGCATGCGTGCTAAGTGTTCGTGACAATTTTGAACTAGAATGATTGTGCTTCATTGCGGTTTGTCATTTACCGCAAATGTAAATCGAGCAATGAACGAGGAGTAAATCGAGCAATGAACGAGGAGCCATGCTTGAAAACGATGTATGTACGATGTTAACTTCTACCTGTGCGGCTTTAAAGAAATTCAAGACTGGTTACGGTTGGATGCGAGGCTGGTCCCAATGCAATGTTAAGCACTTAGAGCGCCTTTCTGAACGGCATGTAAGCAATATAGCGATCAACGAGACGAGCGACGGCGAGAAGCTACGAGTGCCGGCGCCGAGCGACGAAGATTTCTCACTCCCGCTGCTTGCGCCGCTCGGTTCTTGGGCTTCTAGAAAACGTCGCTCATCGCCTTGGTCGCTCGCACCAATCGCTTTCATAATGTGTGTATCGTCGCGCGGCCGTGTTTATTCAAATATAAATCGACCTTTTTTTTTTTCTTTTCTTTTTTTTTTTTTCGGAAATTGTGACTAAAGAATTTCGACACCTGCATTCGCGACCGAATTTTGCAACCCTACCGGAAGCATGAAGCTATCGAGTCACCGAGCCGGCGTTGCCGTAGAGCCGCGCCGCTTCTTGTTTCAAAAAGCTTTTGGTAACCGCAATGGCTCGCCGCCCGCGGTGGCCCGTGCCGCTCCTCGGGCGTCGGATTTCGACATCGCGCCTCTAGCGTTCCCCTTGCTGGGCAACGGAGAAGGAGAGGAACGCGATGCGCCACGCACTTTACCCTCCATCCTTGCAAACGCGCACAAAAAAAAAAGAAAAAAAAAAAAAAAAGTTACTTTTGTTAGTTGCTTGAGGCGGCTCGGCTCGCGTGTTGCTCATGGCGACACGGCGGCTTTGCTTGCGTCTTTGTAGTTTGTCTTCCGTCGCTTCGCACCTTCTTTCGTTTCCTGTCGTCATTTTACAACGGTGTCAGTGAAGTATTGCTGCGAATATGCGAGGGTGTCTACCCAGCTGAAGAAGCTTCGGACGACGATGACATGTCCAGAAGTTCTGACGGTGATGAAGTTTTTGGCATCGCCCCGTGATTTAGCTGAGAGTGATGTAAATAAAGGTTTGTTTCTTTCTTTTGCCCAAAGTTTCCCCTGTTCTTAAAACTAAAAAAAAAAGGTCGACCTGTATTTGAATTTTTTTTTTTTTCGGTGGATTTAATAAATAGGGTTCGACCTATTTTCGAGTAAATACGGTAACTTTAATTTTTATTTTGGGTTCCGTCGGACGCAACTCGAATGCTTGACAGTTACGTTGGGCGTAACTTTAATTTTTATTTCGGGTTCCGTCGGACGTAACGTTAGACACTCCGTTACACTTAAGGAAAATAGGGGCTGCTGGCTCATCATATAAACCAACCATTCGTGTTTAATTAAAATGCATCACTGACCTCAAAAAAAAAAAAAAATGATACTGCTATCCTAGAGTTTATGCTATAGGAATGTAGCGCTTCAGATAAATTTGTTAATTTTTACTTTTAGTCCCTGCCCCCTCCAGATACCACATCTGGCCTAAAGCAGTGTTCCGGATCTCCTTCCAAGACCTCAGGCGGGTCGTCATTCAATCCATGAGGCGGCGGCGTCTCATGGGCGTGTTGCTGTTGCTTACTGGATGGTGCTACCGAGGGAAAAGTGGTCATGCTTGGGAAAGGCAAGTATGGCCGCCGTAAGTATACATTTGTCTTTACCTTTGCTCGAATCCACTTTTAAGAAATGCACAGTTCGCATGTGTGCATCTCTCAATGTTTCCACAGTCGGCTGTGTTTTTTTTTTTTTTTTGAGTGCTCCAACTCTGCTAGCACTAGTTTCTCTAGATCATGCAAATGGGATGCAACACTAAACCACATATGTTCTCACAACAAACAGTGCTGTGCAGAAGCACAGTGGAATTTACTCTAGCTTTATAATGCAGCACAAAATAGTTGACTCCAAGTATAGCTACTTTTGTGACTCCGTTTAACCAAAAGCTCTGCCGAAACAAACTTGCCGCCTTATAGGTAGTGCAAAAGAACCTCGTGTGCCTAACCTGGAGAAGGGCATTTTTTTTATAGGTCAATTTTTTCTTAAACCAATACCTTCAGCCTCCTTGAAATGTTAACATCATGTGACACACGGAAGAACAGTAAACTCTTTAATGTTGGCGAACCTTTAATTTTCGAGGCCTTTAATTTTGCAGAATTCAGTGGCTGCGATTATGTGCTCTGTGACCGATTCGAGAAGAAATAGGGGCCACGAAGATAAGGGGGTTTTACTGTACATCGGAGGAAAGAGGAAGTCACTTGTTTGTATGCAAGAGTAAAACCAACAACAACAATCATGGTGTCGACACTTTGTGAGCCTATCTGTGTCTATTGAATGATATCAGTTTTGTTTTAGTTCGTTAAACATTGTTGCCTGTACACTGTGGGATGTCGTCTTCAACACGAGCAGTGGTTTTCCCTGAAGCAGGCAGCATGGACGCGTGCCGCAGCGCAACATAGTTCATTTGCAGGTGGTACCGCAGGTTGAAGGATGGTTGGCACAATATGGGGGAATCACAATTCAATGTTCTACCTCGGGCGTAGACAAGATTTGCTCATTCTAAATCATTTTGTCTAAAAATCGGGGATTTGCGATGAATGTACCCGCATGGTTGGAAGGGCCAGACAAGCCTTGTGAGCGCTTCGTTTTCTAGCGTCTCAGTCCTGAACCCACTCACGCACCACATGTGTAGATGTTCCAATACATGGGACCACTTATTTGGAAAATGGTGAATGGCAACTGTTATCTTTATCAGACTTCTGTATTATGGTCAAAGTTGGACTGCATATTTGCAATACGTTTTCTCACTTAAAAATATGTCATACTAAAATATGTAGAATAGCCGATGACAAAAAGAGAATGGCTGGGCGTCCTCCAGCACGTGCTTGTGCTTTTCACCCCACTTTGGACAGATGTGCTCGCTCCAGGCTCATGAGGCGCTGAAACGTCATCGAAGGTAGCAGACGGGCTGGTGGTGGAACAACGGAGACTTCTCCCTGCCTTCCTCATGCTGTCAGTGAGCGTGTACCTCTATACTCTAACTTAGGTTAACCTGCACAGAGCTGAGGAGAATAGGCTTGGCGAGTGCCCTTACTGCATATGCATTTGTACAGCTGAGGCACTTTCTGAATCAAGAACATTGTGTATCTTACCTTCAGAACCACATCATTTTGGGGGTGCAAAAGGAATTGTAAGGCATATCTTTGTTTGTATTGTCCTATTACGCATCGCAGGCACGTAGCCAGGGGGAGGCTTATGAGGCCCGCCCCCCCCCCCCCCCCCCCGATATCTTCCATTTTGCATGGGTCCTCCTCTCCCCCCTCCCCCTCATACAGCATTTTGTTATGAGTGGGCCCCCCCCCCCTGAAACAAAATCCTGGCTACGTGCCTGACGCATCGACTCCAACTTAATGCGGAGTCGACCCACCTTGTTGATAAATTTAATGCCTGCCAGGTAATTTGTTTTGCATTCAGTTAATATATCAGTATTCAGTTAGGTATCCCAAGTCATTAGTCGTTGAGATGCAGTCTCTCTGTAAGTCAGTCATGTTTAACATTCATAAAACTGCTTGTCAAATAATGGCACTGTCGAGGACATGTACTCGGCTCGAGCAATCGCTGTCCACAAGCTGGTCGTGTGGATACGGGCAGCAAACATCCCGGTTGAAACGTCCTTCCTCGCAATGTAGCTCAAGACTAGGTCAGGGCCCCACTCACAAACGTCTATACTTTGCATCTCTTTAAGCTGGACCACTTTTGACACTACAAGCCATTGCAGCAAAAACAGTGTGACACATTGTGAGGTTGGTGCAATGCGCGGCGGCGGTCGAAAGGGCGCTCCATTTGAAGAGCTTCGTATGTCCTGAAGCCGCCGCTCGCAGGCGGCTCTCCGTTTGTATACACGGCGGCTTTGGCTCAGAGCGGTGGATGGTGAGGTGTTTTCTTCGGCGGTGTCGGGTCCCGATCATTGCGCGCCCGCGGCAGTGCACCTGGAAAGACCCTGTACGTGATCCGAACGGACAGCATCTGGGATCGACTCGTCGGGGTCCCTTTCTTCTTTCTCTTACCCGACGATGTTCGCCTTTCCGGTCCTCACCGCACTGCGTCTCTCCGTCCTGGCGGCTCTCTGCTTCTCAAGGGGAGCCAGGCCGTGATTCCAGATACTGCTATGGGTTCCGACTCGTGTCGGCTTTCGTCATCTTCTCTTTGGAGAACCGCCTTGGCAGGTGGCTACGCCGACGCCGCCACACGTGGAAAGGGTGCCCGTTCGGGCCTTTTTCCTGCGACCCTTCCGGTGTTCGGAGACCAGCGATCACCCAGGGGTTCTCGTTCGGGCCCCAGAGGAAGGGTACGTGACCTCTCGTATGTATGTTATGAGGGCGTTGCCAACTGCACCCAATAGGAGGGGTATTGGACTGTGATTGGGTGGAACAAGTTGCGGCCACGGGTTTTAAACCCGAGGAGGACTGGGGGAGGAGAGTTTTTTGTACGGGCTCCAGGGAGTGACCAGAAATACGCTCCCGGAGCGGGTCTTGCCGAAAGACTCCTGCCGTGTCCGGCAAGGATGATTGTTCTGTAAAATTCTGCTCTTGTAATTTTTATATTCGCTCTTAATTAGTAAACGCGTTTGTTCTTCTTGACGTCAAGTCTCCTTGATGCGTTATTCGACATCCTCGACAAGAGGCAAGACTTCAAAATTGACATCAAGCAGCTAGCATCAGCATCAAACATCATCATCAGAGAAGAAAAGAACCTCACTGGCGCAGTCGACAGGATGCGTATGCAAGGCTGCTGATCGAGGAGTGCTGGTGACATCGAGACGTCTGCTGGAAGCCGGGATCTCGGAACACTGGGCGCGAAGAAGTCACGGACAGCGTCCGACGGACAAGCACCGTCTCTTCATACGGACCTGGGTGGAGGAGCACCGGAACTGCACCGGCGTTCACTGGTAGGTGCCCTTTCGTTTGCTGGGACTTGCGCGCTCTATGACAGATCGGTATAATCTACGTAGTGGCAAGGGCAAACCAGGCGGTATGAACGGGGAGGACGGAGGTCGTGCGTCGGCGGTCAACGCTGAGGGTGATAGTAGCAGTAGTAGCTCAGAGATGTCGGTGGCAGACAAGATGTCACTAATGCAATTGCAATTACAAATCGCAGAGGCAGAACTGGAGAAGCAAAGGCTTCTGTTAGAAACTCAACGCCTTCAAAATTCGAGCGCGGTATCCGTGGTGGATGGGAGAGGCGGACTTGGGGGTGCTGAGGAAGATAGGAGGCTGAAATACGCCAGCCTATTGAAGGGTGTCCTCGCCCCCATGCCTACTCATGAGCCGCTTGTGCCCGGATGGTTTGAGGATGTTGAGGCGACCCTAGACTCGTATGGTGTGCCCAACGAGTGGTGGGCGGGGATGGTCTTGCCGCGGTTGAGTGAGAGGGCTCGGGGCATGCTTGCCAAGCTCTCCGCAGAAGAGCGCAAGGACTATCGGACGCTCAAATCCAAAGTATTGGGGGGTCTGCGGCTGTCAGCGGCTGAATACAGACGTCTCTTTCTGAGCTCTAGGAAGGGTAGCAAGGAGACGTGGGAGCAGTTTTCGGTCAGGCTCGAGAACTACTTGCAATACTACCTGAACAGCTCCAAGGTACAGACCATGGAGGAGTTGCAACAGCTAATGGTTAGCGACCGCATGAAGGAGTGTCTTGCACCAGACGCTAGAGCCCACGTCATACTAAAGGAAAAGGGAGGCTTCCTGACCCCGAGCGCGATTGCTCAGCTCTCAGAGGACTTTGACGAAAGTCTGAGATCGAAGGGGGGTTCGGCTACAGACAGGGGCGCTACGACAAAAAAGCCGAATACAGAAGCACGCGACAAGGACGGACGGTCAGCCGCACCGTTCGGGCGCCGCTGCTTCGGCTGTAACAAGCCGGGTCATATCGCAAAAGACTGCCCTACCCGTAACACCAACCCGAGCAACCGGATGGGAAAACGTAACGAGGAAAAGGATCGCACGTTGGCAGCTATGGTCAGTGCGATAGAATTTGAGGTTGAGCCCCGAACGGCGCCATCAAAGGAGTGCAGTAGCGGACACTCGGTGTCGCTAAAAAGTGGCGATGTGAATATTACTGCAATCGTGGACTCCGGGGCCGACATTAGTGTGATTCGACAGTCTATCCTCCGTGACTATGAGGTCGCGGGCTCCAGGATTGAGCTCACGAGTGCGTTCGGCGATCGGGTGACCGCGGAGCTTGCGTATGTGCCGCTTAGTGCCGTCACGGGGGGCCCGTATGTCTCGTTGCAACCGGGAAGTCAAGGGGTGTTATGCGCCCTTACGGAGAGGTTGGTTGAGGGGGTTGACGCTTTGATCACACCTTCTGATTACGAGCAGCTTCTCAGCGAGCGAGTGTGCACTGACTCCGCGCCTCGGCACATGGGGTCAATGGCAAGTGAAACAGTTGAGAAAGGTGGGGAGATCGGTGAGCGGTCGTTGGAAGCAGAAGTGCTGACTGTAATGACGGAGGAACGAGAAACTGGCAGTGGGGCGAATCCGATTGCCAGGCATGAGTTTAGGCGATGTCAGGAAAGCGACACGACACTGGATGAGGCCTGGAAACAAGCTCGCGTGGGAACGCATGGAATGGTTGTAATGGACGAGCTTCTATACCATTGTGAACCAATGGCCGGTCGATCATGCAACCAGTTGGTGATCCCTAAGGGTCGACGTGAGGAGGTGCTCCGAATGGCACACGATTCTGCGTGGGCTGGGCTTCTCGGTGAGCGTAAAACACTTCAGCGCATCAAGCAGTCGTTCTATTGGCCAGGCGTGGCCGCCGATGTCAAGGCGTACTGCCAAAGCTGTCACACGTGTCAATTGAGGTCTCCCGCGCGACAGTCAGACCGAGTGCCTATCGCGCCGCTCACGAGACCGGACGCGCCTTTCCAAATGGTAAATATGGATGTTATTGGCCCGCTCGATCCGCCTTCAGGTAGGGGTCACCGCTATGCGCTCTGCGTCGTGGACTACTGCACGAGATGGCCTGAAGTCGTCTGCCTTCGATCACTGACCGCGAAAGCGACATGTGACGCTCTCTTAGAGATCTTCTCGAGAATGGGGGTCCCTGAGACGGTTTGCTCGGACCAGGGAACTAACTTTACGGCTAAACTCACTCAGGAGCTTATGGCGAGGCTAGGAGCGACGCCGCGCTTCTCTACACCGGACCACCCGCAGAGCAACGGACTCGTAGAGAGGTGGAACGGAACATTCAAGGCGATGTTAAGCCACGTAGTCCAGGAGCATGGGCGCGACTGGGATAGGTACATACCGTACCTCTTATGGGCGTATCGCGAGGTTCCCAACGCTACAACCGGTGAGACACCGTTTGAGATGATGTACGGTAGGGTGCCGATCGGGCCACTGGCTTTACTTCAGAAAACATGGACGGGTGAGTGGACGGTGCCAGACTCGCTGAATGTCTCAGCAGGAACGTACCTGTCTCAGTTGCGAAAGCGCCTCGAGAGTGCATCCGAACGTGCAAAGGAGACAGGTGCGCTGACCCAGGAGGCCTATGCTAACCGGTACAACCTACGGGCTAGGGATAAGCAGTTCAGTGATGGGGACCAGGTCTTGTGGTCGGAAAGAGAAAAAGAGGGTAAGTTGAGGCCAAAGTGGACCGGACCGGTCACGATAGTTCGGCGGTTGCGTCCGTATTCCTATGAAGTGGAGCTCGAGGATCGAAGTCGTAGAACTGTCCACGCAAACAACCTAAGGGCATATCACTCTCGGGTGTCAGTAGTGGGCGTGATCTTCGAGGAGGATCGAGCGTTCGGTGACGTTCCTACCCTTCCGAGTGCTAAGGAAAATGAGGAAAGCGGTGAGCTTCCGACGGTCGCTCATTTGACGAAACCCCAGCAGTATCAGCTGAAGGCATTGGTAGAGAAAAACCGCGTCGTATTTTCTGAAAGGCCGGGAATGTGCAACGTTGGAAAGCATAAAATCAGACTGCAAGAGGGGTCCGAACCTCAGCGTGCGTACCCGTACCGGGTTCCCATGGCGTTCAGACGAGAAGTGGAACGCCAGGTGCACGAGCTTGAAGAATGGGGCTTAGTGTATCCAGTGGAAAGTAGTCACGCACATCCAGTGGTATGTGTTGCCAAGAAGGATGGAAGTATGCGACTGTGCATAGACTATCGAAAGTTGAACGCTATCACCAAACCAGATGCCTTCCCCATGAGCAGGGCCAGTGATCTACTGCTTGAAGTTGCAGGAGCAAACTTCATATCGATCCTCGACATGCTTAGAGGATATTGGCAGATTCCGATGGACGAGCAGGCGCAGTACTATACAGCGTTTGTGACACCGCAAGGTCAGTACGCGTGGAAGGTAATGCCGTATGGGCTCCGAAACTCAGCCTCTACGTTTCAGAGGATCATCAATCAGATCTTGGCACCACATGCTGAGTATGCGTGCGCCTACATCGATGATGTGGCGATCTTTTCGAGGACGTGGGAAGAACACGTAATTCATCTGGAGCGCGTCTTGGCAGCAGTGGCGTCCGCTGGATTGACCGTTAACGTGCAGAAATGTAAATTCGCTCGCAGTGAAGTACATTTCTTGGGGCATGTTGTAGGGTCGGGGAAACATGGCCCGGACCCAAAGCGGGTAGAGGCAATCCAGGACATCGCTAGGCCGCAGACGAAGAGAGAGCTGCGGAGCTTTCTGGGGCTGGCAAACTACTACCGCGACTACGTCTCCGACTACTCTCGTCTTGTTCTGCCGCTGACTGATCTCACCAATAAGCGCGTACCTCAAAAGCTGCCATGGACAAAGGAAGCCCAAGAGGCATTCGAAGAAGTGAAAGCACGGTTAGCTCAGGCGCCTGCACTCTTTGCGCCTGACCCCCAAAAGGAGTACATCTTGGCTACGGACGCTTCACAGTTCGCGATCGGGGCGTGCTTGGCTCAGGAAGATGACAACGGAAAAGAGTGTCCGATTGCTTTCCTTAGCAAGAAACTAACCCCTGCTGAAACTCGTTGGGCTACCATTGAGCGCGAGGCGTTCGCGATCATCTGGGCCCTACAGCGGCTCGAGACGTGGCTATTCGCGGCATCGATCAAGGTCGTCACTGACCACAATCCTCTTAAGTTTTTGACACTCAGCACCCCACATAGCGCCCGCCTCACCCGTTGGGCTCTCGCGCTGCAAAAATTTAATGTCACGGTTGTACATAAGAAGGGCAAACTAAATGCCAATGCGGACGCGCTCTCCAGACTGGTGACGGCCGAGGCATGACCATGCACCTAGAGGGTAAAAACGTGTAACCCTGCAACTTGCGAGACAAAAGAATATTCTGTGCTGTCATGGAGTGTGCGGGTTGCAGCGGCCGGAGGGCCCTACCAGTGGCTAATGTGTGATGGTGTGTGCATGTGCGAACCCTTTGACAATCCTGCAAGAGAGGATACTCCGGCCGCCTGTATTTGTTATGCCCCTCGGAGGCAGGAGAGTTCGCTGTGCTATGTTTCACGGTCGTGCCGTGTTTATTATTGTCCCAGTGTATAGAGTGATCCTACTACTCCATTCCATCGGCTTTGCTATTTGTAGTGACTATTGCGTATACATACATGTTGCTTAAATCTGTTATTTTGTATGCGCTACAGTTAAAAAACGTGCTTGCTAAAGAGTAATTTTCTCTCAAATGCAAAAGGCGACGCGTGGTTTTTTTTTTTTTTTTTTTTTTTTTTAAGAGGTGCTGTTGCCCTTGGGAGGCAGACCTTAACGTGGTTGCTCTATGTGTACGTCGTACGTTGTTGTGTTCTTGTTTTCTTTTTTTTTCCTGCGACCTCTAATTTTTTTGTACTGCTAACCAGTCCTAAAAGTTCTGGCGCAGTCTTGGAGGGGACGTGTGAGGTTGGTGCAATGCGCGGCGGCGGTCGAAAGGGCGCTCCATTTGAAGAGCTTCGTGTGTCCTGAAGCCGCCGCTCGCAGGCGGCTCTCCGTTTGTATACACGGCGGCTTTGGCTCAGAGCGGTGGATGGTGAGGTGTTTTCTTCGGCGGTGTCGGGTCCCGATCATTGCGCGCCCGCGGCAGTGCACCTGGAAAGACCCTGTACGTGATCCGAACGGACAGCATCTGGGATCGACTCGTCGGGGTCCCTTTCTTCTTCCTCTTACCCGACGATGTTCGCCTTTCCGGTCCTCACCGCACTGCGTCTCTCCGTCCTGGCGGCTCTCTTTGCTTCTCAAGGGGAGCCAGGCCGTGATTCCTGATACTGCTATGGGTTCCGACTCGTGTCGGCTTTCGTCATCTTCTCTTTGGAGAACCGCCTTGGCAGGTGGCTACGCCGACGCCGCCACACGTGGAAAGGGTGCCCGTTCGGGCCCTTTTCCTGCGACCCTTCCGGTGTTCGGAGACCAGCGATCACCCAGGGGTTCTCGTTCGGGCCCCAGAGGAAGGGTACGTGACCTCTCGTATGTATGTTATGAGGGCGTTGCCAACTGCACCCAATAGGAGGGGTACTGGACTGTGATTGGGTGGAACAAGTTGCGGCCACGGGTTTTAAACCCGAGGAGGACTGGGGAAGGAGAGTTTTTTGTACGGGCTCCAGGGAGTGACCAGAAATACGCTCCCGGAGCGGGTCTTGCCGAAAGACTCCTGCCGTGTCCGGCAAGGATGATTGTTCTGTAATATTCTGCTCTTGTAATTTTTATATTCGCTCTTAATTAGTAAACGCATTTGTTCTTCTTGACGTCAAGTCTCCTTGATGCGTTATTCGACATCCTCGACAAGAGGCAAGACTTCAAAATTGACATCAAGCAGCTAGCATCAGCAGTAAACATCATCATCAGAGAAGAAAAGAACCTCACTCACATGATTATAAGCTCGACGTACCATGGCGTCCAACTTGAAGGTCACATGGCTTGCAGCTTCTGCGGTGGTTAACTTTAAACTGAGATAGTTTGGAATAATGCTCTCGGTTTTTAGTGTTGCCCGGCACGGTTAACAATTTGGTGATATAGTGCTGCATTGAAAAATCTGCATTCGTGACTGTATGACCTTATGAATGCATACTAGCTATTAAACTCTCCATTCTGCAGAGGAATGAAATGCACTTTGCTTCCAATTGCAGCTACTTCTGGAACTTCATGGTATGAAGCACCTTATGGCTGCAAGCTCTGACCGATCTTGTTCTCTGGTCTGCGCAGGCCCATTGCAGGGAGTCACTCCGAGAGCCTCACCAGAGGTTCCTGCCCGTGGTCGTTCTAAATTTTTTTTCTTGTAGGTATGCATCCTTTCTGTCTTTCCCTAATGTACTTGGGCGTTTTCTTTTCATTGTCGCAGATTTGCCTCAAAATTGGTTCAGCACAGAAATGGACGCTGTACAACTGTATCCCGCATATTTTGTTCAAGATGACTTTTCTGTGCGAAAGTTAGATTTTTTTATAAAGGTTAGTCTTTTTTGTTTTTATTTACAAATTTATTTGAGTTTCCATGGGCAACACTAAGACGTTATGCCAAGGGCAAGGACAAGTTCACTGCTCTAACTTGTTCTCAACTGATTGCAAGAAATTTTGTTAATGTCGTGAAACCTCTTTCCAGCACTTGCTTTGCAGCATGGAAACAAATTATACATGGGACATACTCTTCTTTAGACTGCTTGTTCATTCTGCAGGTCTGCCTTCTATAGATGTCGTGCTACTGGAGAGCAGGCGAATTCGATTGTTGGTTTTGCCATTGCTTTTTTTTTTAGCCGTTGTCTTAATAGTTCTTGTGAATTTAAAAATTTTCCTAAAAAGCAAGTCGGTAAGAATATCTATTTTGACTAGTTAGCTGAAAATAATGATCTAGTACCCTTTAGTCAGTAAAATAGATAGTGTGTGCCGCTGTTAGTGTCAAGTAGAGATGCACGCTTTTCAGGCATTTTGCGCAGAGTGGTACCCATTTTTATTGGTTAGCCTCTTGGTGCGCCAACTAAACTCTTTCTATCCAGACACCTGCCCTTTGCTTTTATTTGGCAGGCTCTGGCAATAAAATAATATAGTGTTATTCCTCGGTGGCTTAAAAACCTAAAGAAAGAAGTTTCTCCATGTTTAAACGCAAACTTTTATAAAGGCAAAAATGAATTAAGCCAGTAGCAGACAACACATATAGCCTCAGCAGTGCTCCGCGCCAACAGCGTTGCGTCAAAATAGCGGTCGTCTCCTTTTTGCTGCCTTCTCTCTCTTTCCTTCGGCGCTCTCCTCCCTTTCCTCCTCTCCGGCACCTTTGTCACCACACCCACTGGCTAAACTCTCCCACTATACGGCTCTGCATTGCAGTAGTAGGTTTTTTTTATAGTCTTTAGAGTTAAATGTGAATCTTTGACAGAAATCTCCCAGGTTGGGGTGAAAGAGGGTTAAATGAATGCATTTGATCATTCGCCTTAATTCGGTACCCATCATTTCAAGGCCTGTGTGGCCTTGTCCTGGGGTGTGTCTATGACTGTGGCTGTGAAGGAGCAGTTTTTTAATAGGTACAAGTACAAAGTATAAAAACAAAAGGATCTATGTTCTGATTATGAAAGAATATGCTAGCCATTCTAATGTAGCTCTGCCAAGCAGTGTTGCGGAATGGGCACCCCCATTCCATTCCAATTCCATTCCGGGGAATTAGAGTTTTCAATAATTCCATTCCTTTCAACTCCTAGGAATGGGGACACTGGGCCCATTCCCACTCCTGGAATGGCTGAGTCGCTCCATTCCATTCCACCAATTCCTAAACATTAAAAGTGTCACTTGACAGCTGCATTACGTTGCAGGGTTGGGCAGAAATATTCAGAAATGTATTTGGAAATACTAATACTGGGATAGATGAAAATAGTTGCTAAGATACTGATACTCAAGTCTCAAATATATCTATAAAAATGTATGGTGATACGTATCAAAAATACATTTTAAAAAGAGGCAAAAAGTCTTTGGAAATACTAATACAAGAATACATTTTAGCGAGGGCAGAAATATAAACACTGATAATATAATACATTTTTCAAATTTCTTTAAGACGCCAACTGAGATGAGGCTTTAAATTTGAAGTGGAAGTTTCTTTTTTTTTTTTTTGTTCCGAAATTACTTTTTCACAGGCTTGGCACTTCGCCTTGAAGGTAGTAGTTCCGGACGAAGAGTCCTAAATGGGTTTAAAAAACGTTCCATCAAGGATTGACCGCGGTCCCTTGCCTGGCATCCTGTCTGACTGACCAGTGATGCGAAAAGACTTCGACTTCTAAAATAAATTCCATCAAAACATCACCACTTCCCTGCCTAATAAGGGCGCCCCTGTCAGCACTGATCACATGACGTCACGGTGGGATGAGCTAGTAGTATTCTTGAATCTGTAGGTGTTGCCTTGAACATGAAACTTTACCCGTGCTGCTGTATGAAAGGACAATACATACTTTCGTTGTAGCTGACCTCGTTGAAGACCATGCAGGCAGTTGCATTTGGAATTTTCGAGAAAAGTGGACCACCTGAAGCATCCTGAAGCACATGTGTTATCTTCTGTTACGGTTGAAAAATCGATACGGTGGCATCCCTGTTGTGACAATCCCTCCTGCCGACTCTCCGCCTCCAACGCATGAATGGCAGTCTTCAAGTTTCGCCTAGCATGATTCAAACAGAGATCTCGTGGATTGCGACCTGAGATGGCCGGCACAGGTGTGAGCTCTTCGAGAAACAGCGCGCTCGAGACGAGTCGAAAGTGTACGAAGTCTGGGTCCGCACAGCGAGGCCACGTCTGGCCTCCTTCCTGGGTATCGGATCACTAGAGCAGCAGCTCACGTTCACGTCGGCTGATGACGTACAGCTGCAACGGAAAAAGAGTATCACAAGTGACCGATCACCGGAGCGGCAAAATCGCGACACGCGGCGCAATTGTTCTCGAGCACGCCGATAGCGAGAGTGCCAGTCATGTTGCATGTCTCAACGCGGGGGTGGCCTGCAGAAAATTGAGGGATAAGATAGCTTTTAAAATGTGGGCTTTATGATGGGCTGCTTTCTGCCGGCCACCCCCGCATTGAGACATGGAACGTGACTGGCACTCTCGCTATCGGCGCGCTCGGGAACATAAGCGCCGCGTGCCGCGACTTTGCCGCTCCGGTCATCGATCACTTGTGCCACTCTTTTTCCGTTGCAGCTGTACCAGCCGTGCAATATTACAGACGCAGACGCATTCGGATGTGTGTTGAACTTCACTGGTGAAAGACGCCACCACCCCCCCCCCCCCCCCCCTCCAATCCCCCCTCTGTTCTTTGCTTTGACGCTTGTTTTTTGTATTGCATTTTGTTTCCTTTGCGCATAAGTCTGCTAAGGCCTTACGCGGGTTCGCAGTTTCCCGCTCATTTTATTTCTGAACCGACTCCCTGACTGGCTCGGTATAGCTGAACGTAATAAATAAATAAATAAAATATAAAGAACCTGGCCCATTCTATTCCCATTCCATTCCGGGCAAAAGACATCTAATTCCATTCCCATTCCATTCCCCCGAACGTTGCCGCCATTCCATTCCCATTCCATTCCGGGGTCGCAAAAATGCGGAATGATTCCGGAATCATTCCAACTCCGGAGTGGCAACTCCGCAACACTGCTGCCAAGTACTTGATTGTGATTTGTTTTTATTTCCAGCTACTTGGTTGCCTCAAGATCTGGAGATCCTAGTGGCCACAAGCTTGGACTCAATCTTCTTCTGTGGTCAGGCCAGGACCATGGGGGAGGTAATCCCAGCAACAAGAGCATCACAGTATCTCCCTGCCTGCGACTTTCGATTAGCATCACGACAAGGGAGTCCTCATGCCACCAAGTGTTAGGTATGCTACTCGAAATAAGCATTCTTACCTATTCTTGAAGTGAAACAGCAAAAGCACTACTAAGCCTAAAATGCAAAAAACATTCAAATCTCGGGTTGGATGGAGTTCCAATTACAAAAAGGCGTCTGCAGACATGATTCACATGTGAACTTAAAGCCCACGGATGTAGGTTCGACGGAGTCACAGAAATAACTTCCCGCAGATGGCTTCGCTAGTGCCATACCCAAACAAATTTTTAAAATAATCATTGTGTTACGTTGGCGTCATTAATCTTATGTACCTACCCCACCCAGCAGTCGGGAGATGCGAAATATAAAAAAAATGGGAACTTGCACATTGTCAGCTCTGCAAAGGTAATATATTGAACCGAGCATAGCACGTTCAACTTAAGAAAGCAATTCAGTGCAGGCCTAGTTTTAAGCTTCACATATTTGTTATTGCCCTTCATAATGAACTAAAACCGCTTAAGTTGTGGCCCACTACAGGCTTTCTATTAGTGTTAAAAATTTTTATGGCAGTTTAAACAGCTCGCTCCAAATGTTTTCTTGAAATGCATAGGTTTATGGAAATTATGTGGATGTTTGCAGACAGTCATGGTGAGACCAATCTTTAGTGCCAAGTGTTCCACTTATTCAGAGTTGGTTGAGTCTGTAAACATTGTAGGTCGCAAATTAAATTTTTATGGTATGCAATGGGCACAATCATCCGTAATGACTAGCTCTACCTAGGGGAACTTTATACATTTACTACGGCAAGATGGTTTCACAAAACTAAGTATTTAGTTTATTCAACTCCTGCACTAACCTTATCTCTAGAAACTTTTTATATTCTTTACGATGCTGAGTTAGGATTCTGGAAGTCGTTTTTCTAGAACTACGCTAGACATTTCCAGTCCATAATTTTTCTCACAAAGAATTCGAGAGAGCCAAACCCTGTAATATACGGATGGAACTCGCAGAATGATACGACTGGCAGTTTGAAACATTCGGCACTGTAACAGTAACAATGACATGTCACTTGCTTATGTAATGCTCATTGTCGCAGATCAAACTGCTTTTTCTGTCTGCACTCATTTTCAGTGGACTCATTCAGCGAACTCGCACCCGAGACTGCAGCGCTGGGTTCTGCGAAGTAATTTGCATGAATATAGATGCAACAGGTTTCTTTGAGTGTGCGTCTAACACGTATTCTTCATATTGAATCTGCTACTGTATTCATGACCATGTCCTTAATTGTATCCACATTCCAGCTTATTTTTATTTTGACATTTGAGTTTTCTTTAGTACTTTTCTCAACATCTGTGCTTGTTGAGCCATACTCAAGACCATTAATCTTGTCTTTCACTATTACATTAATATATAAAACTGTTGATGCCGAGTGAGAATTCAAGGTCCCGAATCTGTCGTCGAGTTAAATAAGAACCAATAAAAAGCTCTACAAAAGAAAGTTTGTTAAAGGAGGCTGTATAAGCATTAAAATAGCACATGCCATGCTAAAAACAAAAATACGAATTCTTGTTACGTATGCAAGGATGACACTGCTGTTTCTGATGTGTCACAAAAAAAATCAGTGCCATACAGTGTTCTTTATGGAAGTACAAACTGTCGAATTCAAAGCCCAGAAGTTTTATTCAAGAATGTTCCTCAATACAAATGTATTTAGAGGTCTGAGCCACTGACTCATACATGACTATGTGGCGAACATTCATTTTCATGTGCATTATAGTTTACAAGGTCTAGTCTGCATTGATTTATTGCAAAATCAAAACATTTGAGAACGGACAAAAGGAAGGATCTGAGAACGGTATCTTAGATTCTCTTCTCTTTTTCTTATCTCTAATTTTCACCTTATTTCACCTGATGCATTTAGTTTTTTTAGCGCAGCTCTTAGCACCCGTTTCTGCGTTTCGCGGCGTCGCCCTCGGCGTAACCGCCCAACTAAACTTGGCAGGAAATTGAATTAATGTTGCGGTCATGTGACGTTAATATTTCCGTTAAGTCTAGCTGAGAAACCGAATTTTTTATGGATGACATGACGCGGTCATGCAATGTCATTTTCCCCGCTACTTTTAGCGGGAAAACTGCATTTGTGTTGAGGTCATGTGACATCAATTTCCGCGCTAAATTTTGTGGAAAACTTAACCCGCTAAATTTAGTGGGCAAATTTTCCCGCTAAATTCAGGGAAATTTTTCGCTAAATGGGAGGGAGCAGAAGAGTAGGAGGGTTAGGGGGTGGGGGGTCATACCCTCCCATCCTCCTCTTCAAGATCTGTGCTCTAATTTCACATTACAGAGAATTGTAAACGTCTCATATTTCATCTCATGTTTATTCAACTTTTATATTGCAGGTGCGCTTGCAGCACAAATCTGGGTTGTGCTGATCCTCTACGCACAAGTTAGGAACTCCTGAGTGGCAAGAGTGGGAGTTTGGTCTGACAGCTCAAGGGACACCATTGTTCAGTATTGAATTTTTAATTATCTTCTTTTGAGCAAAGTTAAGCTTTGCTGCTTGCAGTTCTTCTAAAAATAAATACCTGCAACCAAATTTACCACGTCACGACATTTTGCCTCTCCTCTTAGCGCTCCTGGTGAGCCTCGGATAAGAGCTTACTGGTGTGCAAACATCATGCTTGTTTGAAACCACTCACTGATGTAGACTCGCTGACATCCAGCATTCCAATGAAACGCTGGATGTCCACAGGTCTTTCTTGAACAATGCAAGCGGGAAAGGAACCATACAATCGCATCGTATTGGGGGACATTCTAGAGAGTGTTTTTTTGTATGTTTTACAGATTTTTTTTAAAAAAGCCGTAAAAGCTACATTTACGCGGTCTGTGCACGTGAGTTATATGGCCAGGGCGGCATAGTATAAAAGGCTAATTTGTAATGATCAGTCAGCTTATTACAGAGATGTGCCAGTCTTCTTTCAGAAAACTAGATGGAGGTTCATTTTAGCAAAGTTTTATCTCGCGAATCTGAATATCCCGTTCGTTTTCTACAAAGATATGACTAAATGTGAGAAAACAAAAAAACATCCTACCAATAGTGACATCGTAAGAAGACCTTTCGGCCGCCAAGCGAGTCGCTTAAGGGCCGCGCGTCCAATCTCAAGTTTTTTAGGTATATTCTCCCGCATTGGCACCAGTCGTGACACATTTTTCTGCCCTTTTAAAAAATAGCACGTGCGTGCATAGCTTTGATAGGTGTTGAAGATGCATGAGCAAAGATTTCGAAAGCCACTTTTGTGACGTCGCTCTTCAGGGAAGTGCTTTCACAGCGCTTTAAAAATGACTCTATGCAGCCTCGATTCATAAAATTACCAAATAATTTTGATATTTGAGATTCTGGAGGTCATATGAAGAAGATATAAAAGTGTTTTCTCAAATACAAAACCGCTTCAGCCTCTCTCTAAGTATAGTATGTTCCTGAAATTTTTAATCAGTGAAAATAGACCCATGGTTCCAATTAGAAACTTGCTAAGCATCATCAAAACACACTAAATCAACTTTCTTTGTGAAGATATAAAATAAGAGTAGCATTTTATGGCGTTCTAAAAAAATGGTCAATTTGGACGCGTTTCCAGACTTTGGTTTCTTACCAGAGCGCATCTTTGCACCTGCGGTCCTGCTGCCCGGTGGCCGCAGTGCGAAGCCGCCCCCTCGCCTCCCTCGTAGGGTGGAGGGAAGCAAGGCGCACGTGCATTGCGGCACCATGACAGAACAGCACACGACATAACAGCACGCGACAAAACAGCACGGCCAAAACAGCACGCGTCAAAACAGCACAGCGACAAAACAGCACGGAGACAAAACAGCACGCGTCAAAATAGCACGCGACAAAACAGCACAGCGTCAAAACGGCACAGCGACAGAAGAGCACGTGCCAAAACAGCACGGCGTCAAAACAGCACGACGTCAAAACAGCACAGCAACAAAACAGCACAGCGTCAAAACATGAAATTGACAATATAACTAGGGCTCGGCGTTCTCGGTTTGTATTGTTTTAAATTCCGCGCACTTTTTTTCGGTTTTTATTCCAAACAGAAGTTTTCGGTCTATTGCGGTGAATATTTGTAGACTCATAAACTTCTAAGTTATATTCGGTTTATTGACGAAAACCAGTATACTAACGAAAATGCAATAATTAAAAGTGCTTGTGTAAAATGTTTATTGAGTACCAGGTGCTGATCTTCTTATTTGTTGCCGTCTTTGGCAGCCGACGCGACCTGTTCTGTAAGATGCACTGGGGCCTTATCGTGATCTGACATTATCGTCGTGTGCTGGCATTTGTACACAGGACGAGCATGAGCTTCAGTACCACTTCGGTCGGAGAGGCAAATATCAAAATGAAGAAATTAGCAAGCGTTGTACTCGGTGCGTTTTCCCCTATTTCCGTAACTGCGAGAGGTGACAAACTCGCGCCGACGGCAGAAATGACAATAAAACACTCGTATTTATGCCCTCTTCTAGTAGACGGAAGTTGGGGGTGTTAAACAATGCGCGGCATTTACGGACGCTCATGATTTCCATTGTTTGATTTCACGATTAAACTCTCTTCTTTTAACAAAGAATTCGGCACAAATCCCTATGAGGTGAAAAACCCAGATTTTGTCCTGAAGACCCCTGCGCCCCCGCAGCTTTTGATGAAAGTTGAACCGATCTCGCAGACAAGCTGAAAACTGCGAAAGGAAGTGGTCATACGGTCAGTAATGAGTAGGGTTCCATGTTTTCGGAGTTTAGTTTTCGTCAAGTTCGGAGGGTGTTTTTCTTAGTTTATTTTTTGCCGAAAATTCGGAGTTTATCGGAGTTTATTTTTGTTTGATTCCGAATTCTCCAAAATTCGGAGCTCAATTTCGCAGTGTTTCTTATTAAAAATAAACAAATAATATCCGAATGTAAACGTAGGCTGAACAAAAGAAAAAAAAACGCGATTGTATTAATTAATATTTTCTTCAGTTGGATTTGGTGTTGGTGCCATTACTACTGGCAATACTAATTTGTCATAGAGAAAAAGCGGCACACAAGTGTTATTTCGATAAATGTCGATACCTTAAAATTAAAAACCTACTGGAGGTAGTCGCTGGGAAGTCTGTATTCATTCCATGCTATTCCATCAACCTACCGCGCGGCCGCAAGAGGTAGAGTGGAAAAGGATTAAATAGAGAAGTTTCAACTGTCCTCTTCCCCACTTTATGTAATTGCTGTGGTCCATAGCTTTCACGGTTACAAAAACACAACCTCTCCTTCCTCTCAGGCAAAAATAGTATGACCCAAACCGAAAACATAAACAGTAACTTTTGTCTTGACCCGATAGTAGAATGACCTGTTGTTTTGACCGAAATTTGAAACATAAGTGTGGTGTCATTTTCCCAGGACCATTTACTCTATGCGCTGATGAAACCATTAATTGTGAAATATATTTGTGTGTGTGTGTGGGGGGGGGGGGGGGAGAGGATTGGAACATCGAAATTCAGTTTATCAGATAAATCCGAATAGACGAAACGTTTACCGGCGGATGTTTTTCGAATTTATCCGAAAACACGAAACCCTAGTTATCACACACACACCACTCCAAACGCCTTCGGAACTACTGAACCTTTCAGTTAAGACCGAATTTGGAAAAATGAATTCAGCGTACTTTTACCGGGTAATTCGGTTTAACCCGAAAACGCTGAACCCTACGTATAGCATTTGAAGTTAAAAAAGGCACGTCTCAAATAAGGCACTGTAAAGGAATTGAGGTTCTAGGCCGATTCGTTGAAAGCCAACTTGTCGGCGGCCAATTTTTCGAATCGGTTCTTTTGGAACCAAGTTCGGAGTGGGGATTATACTCGATGCGCGCATGAGGGTTCCCTGGGCAGTACCGAAGCCCCCGCTGGTGTTTATTCTGGCTAGTTTGTAGCGTGAGCTACACTGGGGCCGAGGTTGAGCAGTTTCGCGTGGCTCGCATAATGAGCCGTGCTCCGTGCTGCGCATGCGCGAGGAGCAGTGACGTCACACGGCGCACAGCTGGCGCGTCGGAGCCGCCGCCGTCGCGCCCCAGAGCCACGTATGTAGAGAGTTTGGTCAATGCGAGGCGCGGGCAGAGCCAGGGCGAGCACCAGACTTGGAACGAGGGCTTGGCATGCTATCTTGACCAACCAGAAGCCGAAAAGAATCCCCTAGCGGTGGTAGCGAGAAACAGTTCTGATCAAAGGTCTATGTTCGTATGAGGTTTTAATAAGCGCGTAAGAGTGAAGTGTAGTAACTCTTCGTGGTTGATAATCGGGTGCACGTGTTGTTTTGATCATAATCATGCAGAAAGATGTAAGAAACGAATGCGCCGCTCAACTCTGTTTTGCTCGGACAGAGTATGACCACTCGGACGGCAGATTCCCGGCCCTCGGCGGTGGGAGTACGGATTATGCCGATCGTTCCGCTAGTCGCACTCTTCCACCATCATTTTGGATGAGCGTGATTGAAACATCACGTGTACCATATTTTCAGCCATCGTAAGTTACTCTAATGCAGTTATCAGGTTTGTTTCTCGGGACCACCGCCAGGGTACAATTTCCGGCTTCTGGTTGGTCACATTCGAATTTCTGAAGACGCCCTGGAACACGCCCAGCCCGCTTTCGGCCAATGGTGCCTCCTCATTTGTCTCCTATACTTCCCAACGAATGGCCAAACTCTCTACATATACACCAACTCATGTTTACAAACAAACCGGAGCGCCCCTAGCGGACGCCACCGGCGCCGCGCATGCGCGATGAGGGTGTGGGCAAGAAGTTCGCCGTCGCCAATAAACAAACGTTTGAAATGCGATGTTGTCGGCGTCGGTGTGAGTCCCCCTGCTCTTTGTCGCGTTCGAATTGTTGATTCTACGTCTTCCTGGCGATGTCTGACTACCTGAGCGGCGTCAGCGAAATTACCGAGGCTCGTTACACCGCGAAACTTCGGGTGAAGAATGTGACATGTGGTGTTTCATTCCGCGTGGACTTCATTCCGTGTGGATCAGGTTTTAGCGTATGTACGCTAAAACCTGATTCGCATGATGAGATTTCGCTCGCGATTTTCAGTCGCGACGCCTTTCGGGCTGCAAAAGGGTGAACCGTAGCTGAGATAGTCGAAGTCGATACTGAAAATCGCAAGCAGAATCGGACCAAGTCAATTAGTCATAGTAAGTCAGTGACGGTTACTCGTAGCAATGATGAACATCTCATTGTATTTACTGTTTACATCGAGCCTGCTTACCAACCTTCAAACTTAAGTCATTTGAGGTGTGCTTTTACTTCATATAGCAAGTACCGGGCCAATATTTAATCTACGGGCCGGCGTCGTCTAAGAGAGCAGACGACAAGCAGAAACGTTTGAAAGAGCAGACGACAGTTCGAACGATCAGGCAGCTGTTTGAACTTGAAGACGCATTGAACGTAGTCCGCAGGTGGTCCGCACAACTTGATGGTTTTCTGGCGTTCATGTTGGAATAAAACAAATAAATCTGATGACCACAAGTATCCGTGAATTCAACTCAAAGTGCTTCCCGCCCATGCAATCGTTGTCCGTCGGCGTCTGTTTTTTTCTTTTCACAGCACATATCCAGATTCTCGGACGAACCGAGCACGTGAAAACTGACCTTCAAATCTTTCTCGACACATTAGGTACGGCCCCAGTCCCGGCGTTTTGACGAGAAGGCAGGTTTTTGTCTGGTTCCCTTCTAAACAACGCAGGATTACACGTCTGGTCTGGGGACTTCTGCCCACAGCCCCAGACCGGAAGTGCGACCGACCCGCCACCACCGCGCCGTGACGTCACAGAGATGAGTTGGTGTATTCGGCTCTTCCGCGCCCGCCTCGCCGGTGTGCGCATTCCCTAGGAGTGACGTCATAGCCGCGGCAGTCGCACTGGCGTCACCGTGTGCCCAGTTGTGCGCCTCCGTTGCGCAGTAGTGAAGTCTGACGCTGCACCAAAGCCGCTCGATAGCGCGTCTTATTTTGTGCGCATAAGCTCACGCGACGCATAGCCAAGCTAAACCACCACAATTTTCGAGCAATTTTGCTCATTTTGACGCACAAGTTTGAGGGTGATATCGTGTGCAATAAATAATTCAATCGCACGGCAATGTGCTGCCGTTAGTTGTTTAAAAAAAAAAAACAGAAAGTGCGTGCGGCAACGGTGTGTTCAGCCCATGCTGCAGTGTAAGGCCACAGCATTGAGGCTGCAGCATGTTACTGCTTCACCGGTTTCCACTCGATCAAGACTTGCGTCGGCAATAATCTGTGAATTTAACTCGAAAAGTACAACTTCTCGCCTGCAAGCTCCATCCCCGTGTTTCCAGGAGATTTCATTCACGGCGAATGAACCCCGCAGAATCGGTGCCCATGATACACCTTGAATACGCTCCACATTAAAGTCACATTATCTTACCGGTTCTATCAATGCATCTGTAATCGGCATATCTCCCGCTTTTTTTTTTTTGGGGGGGGGGGGGGGGGTGGTGGGGGATGTTTTACGCTTAGGTGGTAATTACGAAACGACGAGTACTACGGAACCCCACCGGACCGCCACAAACCAGGCACTTCATAACTTGAACTTATTGATATCTCTTTCCCAATAACTTTTCCTCTTTCCCTGATACTTCAAAAAACACCAGACAACGAAGCCAAGATCGACGCGAAGGTATCCTCTCTTACTACCCAATCTCTTCAGAGATTAGCGTAGTTAAGTAGTGGTAACTACTGCTAACTTTATTTGATTTTAGCAATCACACAGCAGCAGCACTCGGGACACTGGCTTGAGTGCGCCGCCAGCGTACTTTTTTTTATTGTTTCTCCACTAACTGTTAAATAATGCCATGCAATATCCAACCCTTTTTCTTTACGTTCAGTCTTGTTTTCATAAAACGCTACCTATTACAGCCTCTTTAAATGCGTGCTGTTTTGTCGCTGTGCTGTTTTGACACCGTGCTGTTTTGGCACGTGCTCTTCTGTCGCTGTGCCGTTTTGACGCCGTGCTGTTTTGTCGCGTGCTATTATGACGCGTGCTGTTTTGTCGCCGTGCTGTTTTGACGCTGTGCTGTTTTGACGCGTGCTGTATTGACCGTGCTGTTTTGTCGCGTGCTGTTTTGTCGTGTGCTGTTCTGTCGCGTTCCCGTGCATTGCGTGTCTAAGGGGGAACAGGACCTTGGGCGCAGAGATGAGCTCTGATAAGAAACTGAAACCTAGAAACTCGTCTAAATAAAGCGTTTTTACAGAACGTGTAAAAGGCTACCCCTGCATTATATCCTTCTAATAAGAGTTGATTTTGTGGTTTTCAATGAGTCAGCAAGTTTCTAATTGAAACCATATTTTCATTTTCACTAATTAAAAAGTTAATTAACAAATTGTATTTAATTATCTGACTGATTGTTACGATTTGGTCCCTATACTATGTACCCCTGGCCGTATAACTCGCCTGCACAAACCGCATTAATTTAGCTTTCACGACCTTTCTAAACATGTATGTAAAGCTTAAAACTAAATTGCCCTGTACAACAGTGAAAAGGCGAAACCAGCATGTTGGAGCCATGTGGCTCCACCGTGCTGGTATCGCCTTTTAGCTGGCATAGGTTGTCCCATATTATGTTATGCATGTATGGTTCCGCATGGTTCCGCCATATTCCACTACGCTGGTATAGGATGTCCCATAATACGACACGCTTGTATGGTTCCGCCCACCTGTATCGCTCCGCCGTAATCCACTATACTGGATCCACCGATTCGCTTGTATAGGATGTCCCATATTACGGTTACGCTTGTATGAGCCTTTTCCGTCATCTTTCCATCATCGAAACTTTCCAACAGGGTATGATCATTAAAGTCACTATAGTCACTTACAAAGTGAGAACGGCAGGGCGTGTCTTCCGAACGCCAGGCATTCAGCACGCGCCTCGTGCCTTCTGTCGCGCTTTGACTGTAGGCGTGCGCTCGAGCTGCACGAACGCCGAAGCATTGTCAAGGGTAGAAGGCTCGCGCTAGAGGCAGGACAACTGGAAGCTGCTCCCTACCGTTCTCACCTTGTCATAGACTATTGAGAAACTTAGTGATTTTTGACATCTAGTCGAGGTGTACAATGTTCAATAAAAAGTCAACAGAAAGCATGTAGCTTTTCTATGGACACTGGCTACAGAGATCAACTGAAAATTTTAAGCACCAAGTAAACAAAACGTCCTGAGTCATTGTGATGACACTGTCAACTGAACATTAGCAGAAAAAAATCACCATAAAGTTAATAGAAAGTCAACAGCTTTTCTTTTGACTCAGGCTGAAGAAAATCATAAGAAAAGTTACAACACAAAGTCAATAAACGTTTTGTTGACCACGTCAACAAGAAGTCAACACGTTTTAAATAAAAAGTAAAACAATTTTTATAAAGGAATGCGGCTGATAATTTTTACTAAATTATTGAATTTATAATGCAATGCAAGGTCAGCAGAATAAATAAATATTCAGATCGAGTGCTTTAAGTGCGTATATTCGCATCGACATTCGATCGGCACGGCTCATATGGAGAAAACCATAACTACACTTAGTTTCACACGTACTTGGAGTAAAAATAATGCCAAGGACGTGAGGCCGAAGCCATGGGAGGCGCCACTGCAGCACTCACGCACTGGAATCAACTGCTAAGACCTAGTACTTTGTGCCCTTGGCCGCGCTCTGTGCCGTGATTGTGGTGATTTGCTCCTTCCGCATTGTAGATAGAGGGAATCACCACGTTCCTCAGAAAACCATTGATACACAAAAGTACGCTTCCCTTAATTCAATCTGGGTCTCGAGGCCAATAACAGAATACTTGAAGTACATTTCAGCCGTCGCATTACAAAGAAAGGTAGGTGGTTTTAGACCGCGCGATTTCTGGCATTCATCACGAAGTTGGACACCAGAAAGACCAGCACGAGCAATAGGCCTCCTGCGTTGAAGCTTTCAACAAACGTGGCGCTGTCATTTTGGGTAGTACAAGCTCACCTGATTGGGCATCGTACTACTTGTAACAGATACGCTGAGCTCTTTTTTCTTTCTGTTTAGAGCTGAAGTACGGAAAAAACACCCTTCGACGTCCGAAATCGGCTAGATTAAAAACCGAAATATAATCGAAAGTTCCAGATTCATACCACCACCGCTAGGGTACGCGTACTTTATCTCCGAGTGGTTACGCCAAAACCTCTGACGTGCCAACGTTTTTTTTTTTTTTTTCTTTTACCCTTTTTTATTTTTAACGCGTGATACGGCGTTTCTTGGTTCACGATCTTATCGCCTTAGCCTTGACCTGCGCTTCGACGCCGTTAGAAGTTTTGTTTTGTTTCTTCGGTTTTTTTTTTCCTGTCATTGCATTCCGCACCAGAGCAGGGAGGCTTCTACGTGTGCGAGAGCTTGAGACGTTCGAGTTTTTACTTCCCAAAACACGTCCTAACAAGGTCCAGAGCCGTTTATTCGGGGAGTTTGGCCATGAATTTGATTGAAAAGGCGAGAAGCTCGTAACCAACCACAGGCCGTGAAACAGCCCCTAGCGGTGGTCGTCAGCTCTAAATTTCCGACACGACTGATTTGAGCCGTTTGAGCGTCGCTAGAGTGGAAAGGCATTAATTCCTCTTGGAGACTGAAAATTTGGCGCATGTAACGTTTTCATTAAGTCCATATTCAGCGGTAGAATAAACGAACGTGCGTTCCAAACCAGAGCAAACTGCGTGGTTGCGGTGCAGAGCCCTACGAGAGGTTGACTGTTTGTATGGCTCCTTTTCTAATACCCCTCATCAGTGCGTCAACAAGTACCGTCGTAGGCTCTCCTCGTGCGCAACACACCCAAGTCAAACAGTTTGCACGATTCCTAGCTCACTGTTCCTTCGCTTGCCACTTCGGAGAGCAAAAGAATCACGCAACACGTAGAAGTGGTATTTATATTTCGACCATACATGGGCTAACCGCAGAGGCTACAAGCGCGAGCTGGTACTTCGAAATATTCTTCCCGAACGCTTGAGCGGTGGAGCAGGGAACAATAGCGAAGTGCTCGCGCTCGCAGAATAGCATGACACCTGTGACTTGTGGATTCTGAAAGTTGCATGTTCCTGTTCACTGCGCTCTGCAAAACCGGGTGTCTGCACAGATCCGTTCTTTGCCAGCGGAGATCGCGACGTCGTCTCTCTTCGATCACATTGGCGCTCACTCACCAGTCATATTTTTGTCCAGAAAGAAGCGCGGAAGCGACATTAGTGTCTCGATTATTAGCTCGATTTGAATAGCTCCTTGGTAGCCACAGTCAACGCGTCCACGCCTCACCCAATGATCATTGTTGCTGATTTACTATTGGCACCATTGCCAACGAGACGCCGAGATCGAACGATTCTATTTCACGATTTAAATGTCGTTTCCAATATTGTGACATCACAGTTTGCTGATTGGTCGACGCGTTGTCGCATATTTAATTCACGGTCTAACCGCGGGGGGAATGTTCGGCGCTGGCGCGGCCTTTGCTGCACCTATTGACCATACTCTCCCAATATACGGCTCTGACAAGGTCCTTTTCGCAGTGCCTCCTGGGCAACTCAGGAAGCCTATAGACCTTTTGCTAAATTACCCAAGAGCCAGGAGCATGCGGCGAGTGTAGTTACACGCGCTGCACGTGCTGGCGTCTGCAGCAGCAGCTGTTCTAAAAAAAAAGTTTAAAACAATTGGTTCCTTGCACGCGCGTTCGTCAACGCCTTATTTTGGATATTTATTTCTCATCTTTCATACGGGGAAGGCGAGCGCGTGCGGCGCGTAGACATATACATTTCCAGCATTCTCCCTCATGCTTGGGTAATTTAGCCATTGGTCTATCGGCGGACGGCGCTGGGCGGTTTCTTCAACAACGAGTCTTCTTGTAAATGGTGTAAATAAACTGGAGGCACGCTAGAACAATAGCCAGTTGCTTGCTTTTTTACAAAGCGGGCCCGTAACAGGAGTAACATTTTGAGCTTCTCCGAACCCACCTTCTTTTCTTCAAACACGGAGTGACAGGGCACAGGCAAGAAGCTTCCGTGAAGCGCCAACTGTAGATCGCCATTCTTCTTTCGAATTGGATAGTGTAGACACACCTAGTGAACAAAAAAATATACAGAGTAAATATATAAGCGTTGCTTACATTTACCTAGCACAGCACGCATGTCGTCGGTATATGAATATGAGAAGCCGCGACTCCCTACTCTCATAGTCAGAAACCTGAAAGGGCGAAAATTATTGCCCAGATAGCACCGAATTCTCGGCCAAAATTTGTCAATGGACCTTTTTCCAGTAAGCGTCTGCGCACGCGCACACCCTTTTCCCTTGACCTTGACCGCCCTTTCGCCATTCTTGGGGGGCACTGTTTTCTTGCGACACCAATCTGTTTCCATGGGAGAAGGCGAGTCCGGTTGCCCTCCATTTGTATTAGGCGGCGAAACCGTCATGAGGCGCTCCTTACTGGAAAAAGGTCCATTGTCTAAGAGCTTTGGGCCTTGGAAAACCCGAAGCGAAAGTAGAGCCAAATTTGGCCTTGTTTAGTAAGAGTTAGGGTATTATGGTCTCATTCGCAAAAGAAGTGCCGAAATTAGGCTTCACTCCCCGCTAGTTCGGCTGTTATTTGTCCTCTTTCAGCCAAAATCGCCAAACGAGCGCCAGAATTAGGCTTACTGCCTGGTAGTTCGGCTCTCATTTGCCATCTTTTGGGCCCAAGGCGCCAAACTCATATCTCATCTCTCTCATCTGACAGCTACGGGCCAAACTCACAAACAACTGCCAGAACTAGGCTTACTGCCTTGCAGTTCGGCTGATCAGGTATTGAATGTAGGCAGGTGGTCTGCAACTTAATTAAATAGAAATTATGTTTATTCTGCTTGCAACTTTTGATTTTATTTTGGCTGTCTCTTGATTTTTTCAGGCCAAAGCTGGGCTGAATGTTTTGCCGGGGTTGCACAAGGCTTTGCGAACGCAGATAGCGCCAGATTGTTGTACTCGCGCGTAAGTGCACACGTCAACATCGGGACGGACCGTGAGACTGGTTCAACGTTACAGAAACTGCTGCCATCGAGCAAGCGCTGCGAGAGACTGACCTGCGCTCGTGTCCTCAACAGATACCATTATTACGCGTCGCATTGCAAAAGCGAGCGTAGCTCTGTGCCTGTCTTGCATTGTGATTGAGCACTGTGAAATCTTAGCGACAACACAAAGCGGAAGCGACCGTGGGTCTGTGGCATTGCGCCCTCTTCGTACTCGGGGGAACTAAGATGGAATCCTGGCGGCGGCAATGTTTTTGAAAGTTCATTGAAGCATTTGACAGCATCAACAAAGACGCTCCTTTCCCTCATAGTCTTTCACTCCCCATATCCCTCCCCCTCTAACCAAAGGTGAAGTTCTAAGCCTCGGGTACCAGGCATGCGAGCGGCCTTCACTTTCACTCAAAAATGCAGAAGTAGCTTTGCTGCATTGTTCATGCCCTTTCGACCTCGCCTTTTGACAAGCCTCCCCACCTGGTTTTGTGTCTTCGTGTGGCTGTCAGCAATCAGAAGGGTGCAGAGAAACGCGTGACCTCTCTCCGTAGGACACGTAGAACAAAAGCGTTTGGAGGAAAATTTGTCACGTGACTCTCCCTATCGCGCTGATGGGATCTCTGGGTCTGTTGTTTTCGCAGTTTGCCAGGTTATAGGAATAGGCGGCCAGGTAGGTCCGGTTTTTAAAATGCTCTTTTCAGTGTTGTGTTGTTTCGTGCGCTGCAGACGCGACCGTGGTTTTTTGTCGTAAACGGCCGGAATACGTCTATGTCAATATTTCGGTAATGGCTATTTTTTTTTGCCGGAGTCCGCGGAATTCTTGTGCTGTGTTTGTTGGACGCACTTCGGCAAAAACTGCTCTTCGCCGACGACGACACGTTATTTGAATGTGCGGAATCTTCTCCCTCGACTATGTTTTTTCGGCTGCCCGAGTGGGGTTGTGCATATATTAGGGATTACATGATACCGCTTTTTTATTAGTAAGTACACTCCAAGCATGCTTCTGATAGTAATTCTGCTTTCCTTTTAATCTCCGTGTTTTTTTGTGTGTGTTTTAATTTATGAGGTTTGCTTGGCATGAAATCAATATTAATACTATATTATAATGTACTGCTTTTTGTTTTACAGAGAAGTATAAACACGTAGATATGTCGATAATAAGCTGTGTCTATTGACAGTGGTTTAATAACTGCTGCGAGCGATTAAAATAACAATTGTTCGTCCGTGTATGCGATTGATATGCAACAAATGATCTGAAACCTAGTATATATACAACACAGACTTGTGCGACGTCCGGCCAATAAAGAGCATAGGTATTGCAGAGTATTCGCACGATATTGCGCGAACACTAAGCCGGGGCAAGACGACTGTACGGCGACACTTGCCGGATATCAAACGGTGGTGCAAAACTGGATATTTGAGCTATATTAGAACCGACTTTCGGCCTGGAATGGTACTGGTAAGGTACTGCCAAGTATCATCGGTCTGCTTGGGAACGGAGAGTATGACATCTGGCCATCGTGTTTCCAACGCCTATTTAATTCAATTTTCTTCTGGAGCGCGTGAAAGAGCACTCCTCTTGCACACCAGACAGATTCCAAACTTCGGCAGGCCTTTGGGCTTTCTTTGGCACTTTTGGCATTTATTTGGCACTCCAGTGGCTAGCCAGAGAAGAGTCGAACATTGTCATGACCCGAATCTCCAAATTAGGATTTACTTCAGCACTTAGGTCTCAAGTCAGGCACTTACTTTGGCACAATTAAGCCAATCTTTGGCGTACCCTAGTATCGCCAAACAAGGGCTATAGTTAGGCAAGGTAGTTTGGCACTGAAAAGCGCCATGGACCAAAACCTAACTGGACTTAATGTAGGCAATCACGCTTGCCACATTTTCACCCAAGTTGGGCGTTTTTCTGGCGTGCTACCTGGGTAGTGGTCTAGATAATGTTGGTGTGCTAGACTCAAAATACAGATTTTATCATCCGACCATCTTTTGTTGCATTTTTTCCCAAAATCACAACACAATGTTCATTCGCGGCGAGAACCAGGTTAGGAAGCGCCTCTGAGCAGCACGTGAATGTCACGTGGCGCCCGGAATCTGAGAATGACGGGTTAGTTTACATCGCGATAGCTATAGCGGTACGGGTTGATCACTTGCTTTCGGATGTGGCGCGGTGGTTCATTATCGACCTATATACAAAAGAACAACAACTGGAGAAGTAGAAACGAGATTAAAAAAGTGCGAAAATGTTTAGCCGAGTTGGTGTGCTGGAACCACTTAGCAGATGATTTCACTACGAACCGTGTCGTATTTTGGGGTATGTTTTGCTTTTTTACGCAAATGTCTGTTTCGTCCTCCGTACGAACTTCACTGGCGGGAGTCCGCGCCACCGACAATATGATGAGCCCTCTTTCCTTTCATCCCACACCTTAAGTTCGCTCTCTGTGGCGGCCATGTCACCTCTAGCGGTGCAAAGTTGAAAGAATGAACACTCTTCTTAATGTTGCCTAAAATGAAAGAATGATCCTGTGTCTGTTCCAGAGTGTCGAACCGAAAGTTTTATCGGTTCAGTTCCGGATCGAATTCACGGCTTTCGGTTCGTTCTCGTTCAGCTCCGGAAAACGAAAAAAAACAAACAAAACAGTTCAAACCGGTTCAAACCGCTTCGAACGGGTTCGAACCGATAAAGGATTTAATATATATATTGCACGTTTTGGCAATAGGCACCACTTCCGCAGTAAAACAAGTGTTTTTTTTTTCATCGTTTATGCAGTGCACTTTTCTATTCAAGTAACAAAACTAAAAATTGTCTTTTCCTTCTTTTTAGTTACGTATTACTACTTTTACCACCTTAGTTTTATAACTTAATTTTAAATTGTTTACCTAAGTAGCATGCTTTATATGAATGGAAGTCTAGCGAAGTTACTTTAGCCTCCTGAACTACGAGTGATCGCAGCAGCTTAATGTCACAGTTTTCAAATTTAAATCTTGGGTAGGCCTTTGACATAATGTATTTATTACAGTAGATATTATTCCGACATGGGAACTTCGTCACCGTTTATAGCGTGACTGAAATGCAGAGGCTCCACCTAAATGGGCCTTAAAAATAATCGCCTCTAAGAAATATAAACCTTTCGTAAAGGGTGCATTTAAGAGGTGATTTTATCTCGCAAAATTACAAGGCGTAGCTCTCTCTCAGTAAGAAAACAGGACCAAAAGACCCTGCAGGTCAACAACGAACGGCGACGGGGACGACCAAGTCGAGTGGCGGGGCGCGTTTTGGTGCACGTATTGATAGATGGCGTCGGGAGCAGCGTCCAACGGTGTAGCCGACCAGCGAAAGAAAGCAGACGAAACGTAGACGAAATCCGTCGGCAGCAAGAGCGCCGTCGTTATGCAACCGCGTGTTACTACAAGAAGCTCTGCCTTCAGCGCGAGCTCCCTGGCTTCCGCAGTGCTTTAGTTGAACGTACCTGCGCGTTCACACGTGCGTTAGTAAAGGCAAAAAGTTAGCGTTGAAGGCTGACCTTTTAGCCTCAGCTTAAGGGAGAACGGAGATTACACCCGCATCCTGGATACCACCCAATACAGGAAGTTAAGCGGTTACCCCTGTGGGTTTTTCGGGAATACGCTCCCCATTCTTAGCTCCGTTTGGGGCGTGGCCGCTCCACCACGCCGGACGCTGTACTAAGCCTAAACGGAGGGGTCCAAGGGCGGTGACGGAGCCTGAAACTTTTTTTCGGGGGGGGGGGGGGGGGGGAGGGGAGAGGGGGGATGGGGGGGGAGAGGGGGGAGGGGGGGGGATGAAGGGAAGAAAGAGGATGTGTATATTATAATAAGCCTGTTTCTTACAGCCAGTTGGTGCGAGCGTGTTCTCAAGACGAGGCCATGAAATACCGACGGTACCGTCTGAGAGACGCCAGCATAAAGGCGGCGCTGTAGCCTCAGTTAATGCACGAGGTAGATTCGAATTCAAGTGTCTGTCAGCGTCTCGCTATGCGCGCTAATAGTGCCTAAAAAAAAGAAATCAATAAACAAAATATACAAACCGCGGCTTCAGCGTTCTATGGAGAGCGCGATCCTTCCAGCTGCGGTGTTTATATTTTTTATAACGTCCGTGAGCAACTTATGAGAGGGACATAATGAGATGCAAACAAAAGGCAACCTAAAATATTCTATTGTGCTCGCCAAGGGCGCTACTAAAAGCTTGAAACCTACAGGCCTATACGGCCGGCTCCATTTTGAGGCAGGGTTTAAGCCACATAAGACTTTCCCCTGGCTACACCACTGCCCAGGGTTGGCTCAGCATGGTTTTTGGTCATATCGGAGACGACCAAACCCCTCTTCGGCCTATCAAGGAACTTCAACCCAAGAGACAACCCGGTGGCTACCGACCCCAAGTCACCTTCACTCTCTACCACAGCTCAACGTAACCACCAAATGTATTGACCCTCTTTGTGCGTGGACCCAAAGGCACGACAACTCCGGTAGCAGTCAGCTCGTCGGACGACATTTCATCGAAATATCGTTTAGTTGACGTGCGACGCCTGGAATCACCCCACGGCGCAAGCATACCGCCAAGTTCCTGCAGACTATTTGAAGGTTCTGCCAGCGCCCCATGAATAAACAGCGTCATGGCGTAAGAAATTCCGGGAAGGCATGGTTTTGAAATATAACTAAGAAAGTACTCCTGAAACGCGCATGTAAATTTAAAGTTCATTCGTGACTTACAATCACCACAGGTCTCTAAAACAGTTCTGACAGATGAGCAGCACTCTTTCTTAATACCACAGATATAAACGGATTAAAGGGGTACGGAAACAAAAATTGAAATATTCAGATTTCGCTCGGAAAGGAGTCAAGCATTACGGATAATAACCGTAAATGATAATCGCGCGTTTGTATTTTGAACGACTGGCTATATTTTTCGTTCCAAACTGTGCACTCGAGCAAGCCCACGAAGAGAAGCGACCGGAGGGCGCGATGCGTCATGGGATATCCGGCGCAAAAAAAACTAACAGAAAGAAAAGATTTCCCGCGTTCGTGGAGTAGCAAGGCAGGCGTGGTTATGAGCTTTGCCCTTGGTGGCGTTGTCAGCGTTGTGGTGGTACCAATAGCGTCAACGCGTTAAAACCGAGCCCTTCGAAGTACCCGTGGGGTGACGAGCGTGTGGCTGGCCCAAGGAGCACGTAGCTTCCACAACACTGTCAGCTTAGGGCTAAATGGGGTGGGGAAAGCAACTTTTGTTTGAGTTTTAAGCGACGGGCTGATCTTCTAGGGGGAGGGTGGCTGTGTCCGGTTGCACGAGCGAGGGTCCGAGAAAGAGGGGAGTCCTTCCTTTCCGTCTTCTTGGACCGTTTGGTACAATGCGCGACTTGTGAGTTGAGGCGGTAAGCTAAGAGGGAAAATGTTGAAATGCCAAAGAGCGGCGCTGCTCCAAAGAAATCTGCTACGTCACGACTACATACCAGATTCCACAACGTTGATAGACTACCTCCCAAATAGTCTCCGCATGCATCCACCAGGTGCACATTGAAAGATCGTTTCTTTAGCTTTAAAATTAGTTTTGTGCCTTTCAACGGAAGACTGGTGTTTTTGAGGTTAGGGTGCAAGATCCAACACATTCAAGCTAGAAAATGAGCGCTGAAATTTCGTTTCCCTACCGCTTTAAATTGAGTGGCTCTTCAACTAAAATGAATAGCGTTGGGATTGAGTCGGAGATACCTTGGATGAAATTAATTTTCGCTTGAATTAAATTGATGGCAACTTTGATTACATTGAGGTACAGCTGGATTAAATTAAGGGACGCTTGGATTAAAAAACTGGCACTTGAATTATTATGAGCGTGGAAACGTAGAGGAAGCGAAATGTCGTACCCCTGTCAAAAGGAAGAGCTCGTGCCTGGCAACATTCTTTCATGCACTCTAGAGCAATGCAAAATGAAAGCAAAATTCCGCGAGTAAAATTATGCTCCTCACAACGTTCTTTTTGCTTTGTCTAGTGTTTTGAAGCATGATTTAATAGCTAGTAGACAGCTTGGGGCAATTAAACTTTCTGTCGTTCAGTGAAATCTAATGAGTGAATTCGGAGCAACGGAAAAGCGAGAAAGGCATTGTCTTTTAATTAAAAAATATAATAGTTATTCTTATCCTTAAACGAATTAGAATAAAATACAAGTAAAAGCTCAAACTAGTACGCATTCGAAATGTCTAACTTAGAGTGATGTCTGAGTTCTGAGATATTTTGGTCGCAGGGCATACTCTATGTCGGTACTCACTGAGTCCGATCTGCTTCAGATGATTTCCGACTTAGTGTGGTTTTCGACATCGGGGGATATAATGTAGCTTGATTGGCTCGGGATGTAACAAAGTAATCCAGAGGAACATATTTGCAATACTTCAATGACGTACAGAATCAAAATATAAATACGTAAATAAATAAATACAAATCTTAGGAGTTTGTCTATGTTAAGACACGAACTCAAAAAGAATAAGTAAAAAATATGTTATAATTTTTTCTGTGACTAAACTTATCTCACATTTTAATATATTTTTTGCAGCAACTCGTCGGTAGGAACCGGGAGGAGGGGTCCTGGCAGTCTTCTTGTGATTTAGCTCCGGTTCACCCCGTCAAGCATTTTTGAGTTTCAAAAAGTGGCAGGACAGTTTAGGGCTATGGTTTGTTGCAACAGAAAAAACGCAGGATAGGCAAGTGGAAAGGAGGATATGACTAATCATGGTGACCAGAGGGATATCTTTTAACACAACTTTTTTTTGTGTACTAGTTGGCTGATGCTTTACAGTAATAAAATAGTATAAATTGAACAAGGACGAAGAGATGCACGTAGAACAGGAATGGTGCTGACTTCACTACTAAGTTTAGTGAACATGGAGTGCAAAAAAAAGGCATATAAATAGAACAAATACAAAATTTTATACATTAAAGGCGCGGTGCAACGATATTCAATTGGAATGTTTTTCACTTTACACGAGCTTACTGGCACTAATGGGACTCAAGGATACTCGCACGCAACGGCACTGACCAAGAAACTCCTTTGTTGCGCTGTAATTTCGAGGACAAAACCAAGCGTTTTCATTCAATCTCTCCTTCGAAAAACCTGATGACGTAGCTCGGCGGTAGCAGTACCGCCCAGGGACGATATTTGAATGCGGCTCATAGATTGGACCGGAGCATTGCGTGGGCACTCGATTTGGGCTCATGATAATCGACAGCTCGAGAAGCATTCGGGTAGTGTCTTGTGTCCAATCACTGCAATGACGACAACAGCCGAACTATAACAATGTCTGGAACGCAGCGCGTGTCCTGTGCCTTGCCAACCCCAGCGAATGGTTATGATCAACATTGGCGGCATATAATCGGCTCCAGATCACGTGGCCGCTTGTTCTGGCTGCGACTTGAGGGGATGACCTCTGCTCGTTTTTCTTTATTTTTTTCGGTGACTTCGATTGCGTGTGGTGAAAAACAAACGGGTATTTCACAGGTCATTAACGTCAGGGATCCGTTCTAAGCGGTATTTGCGCAAAATACAAAAATCGTTGCATCGCCCCTTTAAAATAATTATCTACCGCTACGTGCCAATCGAAACAGATAAAACCACCAAGAAAATATACGTATTTGTCAGTGAGACTCACCAAAGGGATGCAGCCACACATGTCTCCAACCTTCCTAATAAAAAGCTCCTCTGTTATGTTTATTTCTGTATTGTTTTTTGCTCTCTTCAAGACCTTCGTCGTTTTTAAAGTTGGTTCACACCAACAACGTTTACAGTGCTCAGCGAGATGACCAAATATATTGTTTCGTAACGATAAACAATATTCGCGAGCTCTGTCATGAAAAAACTCACCTGTTTCTTCATTGCAAATGCGGCCACAGCTAAAAGGAATTTCATAGACAACCTTAGTTGTGCAGTTAGTGTACATGACAGCATGTCTTTTGTGCTACGAACACGTTTATGTCCAGTAAGCATTGGAGATATCTTGCCAAGCTTGCAAGGAGTAGAAAAACATAAGATTAAAACCATATCTACCAGCTATATTTTTAAGATTGTGCGAAACTTTATGTACATAAGGCACAAATCGCACTAATCTTTGTCGCTCTGTTCGCGAGCACTCCTTTTTTTTGTGTGTGTTTGACCCTTTAATTTTTTTGTAAAAGTCTCTCGCAAACAACTTATAATAAATGGCACGGATACCCCGCAGGTTTAACTTTTTTAACTGAAGTTTGAAGCCTTTCAGAAGGTAGTCAATTGTTTGAAGTCAAGTGGTCTAACAATTGCTAAAGCGGGCAGGATTTGTGGTGATGCCTGAAGGCACGTTTTAAGACAAGGTAAAATGAGAAATGAAAAATAATTTTTGGTCCTGTAACTTTTGGTGTAAACAACAGAATGCAGCTGCGCACAAGGTGCTAATTGACCCGAATCTGAATACCCTACGGAAGGGATTCCGAGTCAGAACATCCAACGCGTCAGAACATCCATCGAGTCAAAACATCCATTCGTGGATGTTTTGTCTCGGTGGATGTTCTGACTCGATGGATGTTTCGACTCGGATGGATGTTCTGACTCGATGAATGTTTTGACCCCATGGATGTTTAGGCTCGGATGGATGTTTAGGCTCGGATGGATGTTTAGGCTCGGATGGATGTTCTGACTCGATGGATGTGTTGAACTTATGGATGTTTAGGCTCGGATGGATGTTCTGACTCGATGGATGTTTTGAGTAGATGGATGTTTTGACTCGGATGGGCTGTCATGAATATTTTGACGAGTTGAATGTTCTATCGTTTTTTGCCTGAAAGGAGAGAGCTGTTGTGTAAACGACTTTTGACGATATGGCAAGCAAAGGCCGTTTGCATACGCTCCTAGATAAAATTTAATAATTAATGAAGGATAAAATTGAGTTCGGTATTTGACGGAAGGGGATAGAATATGTTATTATTGCTTTACTATTATTTGAGCTGTGAACTGCCTTTACGATTTTATTATCTTATTGAGACCTTGTCAGTTATTTAGGCTATTCAATAAACGTGCGTTTTCATATGTATTTTGTGATTCCGATTTCTTCAATTTTCCTCTACCAGTGTTAGTTACCTTTTTTTTTTGCAAGATCATTGCTGTTGTTTTCTTGATCCCCGCTTGAACCACTCATGGTCTGTAGTTTTTATTAATAAATAAATAAACAAAATATTGAAGTTAATATCGTCAGGGGTATGTAAACGGACCTAAATAATTTTTTTTTTTTTGTTTTATCACGTATTAGGGGGTGTACGCACGTCAGTGACCCTGTGTCTTTCTTGTAGCATAACGGAGCGTAAAATAAGAAAGTATTTTGGTGGTCCACTCCGTAATAAAACCAGGTAGGACACGACGGCGCAGTAGCGATGGCTCTCGAAAGCGGCGATCGGTAATGTTACGTGATCACGCGACGTGGTTTAAGATTGTAATTTACTTGCATTACCGGTGAAATAAGCTGCTTTGCAGTCTTGGTGGCGTTTTATTTGCTGTCGTTTGACCCGCGCAGCTCGGGAGCACACTACTCTGCGATTCGTGGCAGCTACGTGACCCACAGACAATGGACAAGGCCTTTTGAATCCATATAATAGGTGTTTAGATCGCCTTTGAAGAAACCAGTGTGACAGCCATTCTTTAATTTTAGATTGGTGTATGTCAATGTGTTTCTAAGAGGTTCGGAAAGAAAAATGTTTTTTTTTTTTTCAGGCAATGTGGGGTAACAAATTTGAGCGATTCATTCAAAAGCAACGTGATAAAAATCATCTAAATGAAAAGAACGATATTATTATTCACATAAAAAGTTACAGCACTCTCAAGCTTGTGATGGTTAAACATTTTTCGAAACTGAATGGCTCTGTTTTAAAAGTATGTTGCGTCGCCGCATTTTTTTTTTTTTTTTTTTTGGGGGGGGGGGGGGGGGGGGGGAGCAGCAGAGCGCGCGATGGGCTGGCTCCGAGTCTACGCGATGGCTTGACGAACCAAAATACTGTTGTCGGTGAATTATGCAACGTAAGCCCTTCAGGAAAATTAAATTCACCTCGCCAGTCAATTGCTTCCATTTTTGTGTTAAGCCTCTGAATTGTTTCAAGACACTCTTGTCCCAGACGTTCGCCGTGATCAGTAAAGTTATTCCGAGAGAATCGTAGGTTTAGTTCGTGGTTTTCTTTAAGTTAGTCGCACTCTCGGACAAAACACTCTACTCGGATTTGCTTGATTGTATATAAATAGTTGTTTTTTTTTAAATTACGGAAGCACTATTAGAGCAAATTTTACAGTTTTTCTTTTTTATGTGTTACAACTTTTTAGGTATTTGTACCCTGTCGTAGCGTCTCTACACTCATTTTTGGCACGATTACTTCTACCAGACACAACGTAGTGCATATCGTTCGCATAAAGTCATTTGGTTGAATAAGACACCAAGACATCGTGAGGCATTCAAAGAGTTTTATTCAAGGAAACTGGCCCATGTGTGCTGTTCAGTTCATTCTACGGAAGAACTACAAGGATTGCCATTCAGTCCAGATAGTTAAGGACATCCTGAAATGTTGGGACTGCAGATGACAAAAATAAAACACGAACACGAGGGACCCTACATCTAGGACACTGACCAAGGTAGTTGATCAGGTGTATCCCCGAAACTGGCACTTGGCAAAATTCGCAGTCTCGAGTCCGAAAAATTTCATATATATTGTTTTATTTTATTTTCAATTCAAATAACAGTTTTGAATCAAATGGACCTTCTGACTCTGATGGATGTTCTTACTCAATGGATATTCTTACTCAATGGATGTTTTGACTCAGATGGATGTTTCGACTCTGATGGATGTTCTGACTCGATGGATATTTTGACTCGATGGATGTTTAGGCTCGGATGGATGTTCTGACTCGATGGATGTTTTTACTCGATAGATGTTTCGACTCGGATGGATGTCTTGACTCGTTGGATGTTCTGACTCTGGTGTCACGTGACCTGTTGGATGTTTTGACTCGATGGATGTTCTGACCCAATGGACGTTCTGGCCATAAGCGTACGGAAGGCAGCTGAAAAAGGCTGAAAGTGCTTCTTTTGTGTTTTTTTCTCCGGGAAGGCTCATAAACCAGAGTGCCTACTACAAGGTCACACCGCTAAAAGTTGGCATCGCAAACATAGTCTATCACTGCGAAGAATCTAGGGTGTCAACTTGTTAAGCACTGTAAGAATTGTAGGCGAGAAGCGCTTTTGAAAATGACGAAGCTCTTGAAGAAAGCAAAGGGCAAAACAGAGAGTGAAAGAATATAGTCTATTTTTATCAGGAAGGCCGAAGATAAGAGTGCCAACATGCCTTCGGTGTGTCTCGTTGACAAAGAAGGATATTTTTTATGGTTTTATTACTTCGATTGGCAACTGGTAGATAACTAATTCAATGTATAATTTATGTATTTGTTTTATTTATGTGCGTTTTTTTCGCAGGTGATGGTATACTGTAAAAGGCTAAATTTTCGCGAGGACCTAATTTTCGCGAATTTCCCGAATCGCCTACAATTCCCGAAAGAACGTCCCGAGAACAATTAGGGCAATATGTGTACGCTACGGAAGCTACACTCGATTCGCGAAAATTACAACCCGCGAATAATTTCAAATTTTTAGCTTTGGTCCGATTCTCGAAAATTTGAGCCCGCGAAAATTAAGTCATTTACAGTATATTGCTTAGGTTGATGTTCAATAAACATAGCTGCAAGTCAGCACCAGTCATGTCGTATGTGTGCCTCTTCGTCCTTGTTCAATTTGCGCTATTTTATTAATGACCAGAGAGTTTTCCGGGAGCGCCATAGGCCTTGTTTCTTAAACCTGCGACAAACTATAGGTTATATTTCCTTCATTTATCTATTCAATACTTTTTTTATCAACACTACTTATGTCAATCAGGAGGTTTAGTATTGAGAGCCATCCACACTTTGAGGGACTTCGGCATCACCAGTTATATGTGCGTATATGTGTAACACAACAGGAGTTTTCAGATACCTTCAAAAAATGGTGCCCGTTCCAGAACTGGACTTATAAAACCTGTCAAATGATAGAGCGTGTCCCAAAAAACTATTACAATGTCGTTGGTGTGTTTTTTTATTGCAAATGTATTTTATGCATTTCCAAACCGTCAGTGTTCGCTCAAATGTAGCGCTAGCAATTCAGGCAAGATGCCAATGTTTTTGAACTTGCCATATTATTCGAAACTTTTATGTGTTTTTCGGAGAGTTTCAGTGGAAAAGCAAGGCCCGTTCCTGAAATCTCATATACTTTCGTATTACTTGAATTCAAATCATAACCTTGAAATGCAGGCCGTTCACCCTCACCCTTGTTGGTGTTAGACTGTGGCAGTTCTTAAAACCCGCTTTTTCTACTAAGGGCATACACCTGTTTAGCTCAACTGGTAGAGCGCTCCACTGGAAATGGAGAGGTCCCTGTTTCGATAACATGACCAGGCGGATTTTTTCAGCAGCGCACCAGTCACCTAGCTGTGCTTGGAGATTTGTGTTTGTTCTTTGTTCCCCTTGTTCCCCTTCTCCAGAGAATATTATTGTTATTATTGTCCCTCTCACTGCACCTTTACTTTATTGAATTAACATATCATATCCATAAAATGCAGGCCGCTCTCCCTTGTTTGTATTAGACTGGTGGCCGCTGTTAAAACCCGTTTTCTCTACTAATGCCTTACTCCTGGTTAGCTCAGTTGGTGGAACACTCTACTGAAAATGAAGAGGTCCTTGGTACGATACCAGGACCAGACGAATTTTTTCACTCGCACACCGGTCACCTAGTTGTCTTCGGAGGTTTGTGTTTCGTTCTTTGTCCCCCTCCTTCTCCTTCTCAAGGGATTATTATCGTTATTATTGTCCAGCTCGCTCCTCATTTCCAAAAATTGCATTAACTCCAACCGTGACAGATATATTGAGCCCTGCGTCAGCGTTCTATTGACACAAGTCCTTCTCCTGAAAACATTGGGCTCCCTTCCGCTGATGTGTGTTCTATACAGACCTCTTCCACAATCGAAGCGGGCGTATCGGCGAGATTCCACGCGAAGCTTGGGTACCGCGGTTGGGCACTAAAGTTCAGTTTTGATAGGCCAACCTCACTTCCAGACATGTACACGCTACCCAAAAAAAGTAACTAAATGCCGTTACTCGTTCCTCGCTAAAAAAGTAACTAAATACGTTACTCCTTACCGATTATCAAAAGGAACACGTGAGTTACCTAAAAAGTAACGAGTTACTTTTATCGTTACTTTGACGACCAAATACACAGCTCTTTTTGTTTCATGGTTAATTTTTTTTTTTTTTTTTTAGTAGTCGTTGCACTTAAGCAGTAGCTGCCTCTCGAAGTTTTTATCAGTTTTGTTTCCCCGCTTCCTTATGAATGCATCTCCGGCGACGCTGAAGGGTCGTTCTACAGACGCGCTCTTAGGGTCGGCAGTGTTGTGCTTCAGGAAGAGCTGGTGAATCTTCGGGAACTGCGCCTGTTGAGGACAGCGGGTAATGAGTTCTGTTCCTTCCCGTGATCGGCCACCTCCGGGTTTACATTCGGTCCCTACCCGGTTCCTGAAGGTTCAACCAACGAACCTGATTGTGTTCGCTGGGTGAAGGGCATTCCCAGCTGTAGAGTTCAATCCAGCAACGTTTATCGCTGTATACGTCAATCGAACTGTTCGACCGACGTGTTCAGCGATAAACGTTGCTGTACTGTCATACTGTTTACTTGTTTTTCGGGTGCCCACCTACCGTTCTGGCAGTAGACGCATACTCAGGTTAGAATATAAACAAGGCCATTTAGGCGGTGTTGTACACGTTCCTCCTCAGAAGTAACGATATACCATTACTCGTTACTTGGCCTTAAAAGTAACTGAATACGTCACTCGTTCCTTTTCTAAAAGAAGTAACGAAATACGTTACTCGTTACCGAAAATAGTAACTAGGTAGAAGTAACTCGTTAATTGTAACGCGTTACGTAGATCTCTCCTTACTTCAATGTATCACGTCACGACCAAATAGAGTGCTTTCATTTTCAAATAGGCGTATTTTCTTAAATTTATGAGGCTGTAGGTGTTGCCTACGATACGTATGGAACGCCGGGCCGCGTATTTCGAGGGGCTCCCGAAGTACTGGAGTTTGTACGCAGGTGAACATAGAATAACGATGGTACATGGAAGGAGTGTACTGGGCCGGTCACCCTGTTTCATTGGCTACTCGACGCCCTAGGCCTTTTAAATTATTCGGTAGCTGGGAAGATTGTGCTACACTCTGCAGTGGTAGCCAGGCCACTAAAGGGATCTGGGACGCGTAAGGCCGTACCCCAACCCCTCACTAAGCCTAGGCAGGGCCTTACGTCCCATGGAGGTAAGGGCCTGCCTAGATGAATAGGGGCAATACAAGCGGCAGCTGACCTACTTCAAGGGGCAATAAAAACCGTAACCATGTCACTCCTCTCCGTGGCCAGCCAGGTCCCACAATGCACCGTGCGCACTGTTGGGTGCAGGAATGCTTTGAAGTAGTCTATTGCAACAGCAGTAATCCACCTATTTCATGCACGAATAAATAGAAGAAACAATAGTCCCCTGTTTTGTGACATTCCATTGATTGACCGAGAGTATCAATACAGAACACCATGTAGGTAAAGACAACAAATTTATGAGAAGGAAGGAGTTGTCGGGGTGGTCTTAAAGGACGACGCAAACATTGTCTTTGAAGATATGAGCGGGCCCTACCTGCACCATTAATAAAAAATAAAGTTTTGCTCCTGCACATTGATGACTAACAGGCTATTTTAACTAGGTACAAAGATTTTACGATCGTTATTTAAAAATGGCTAAAATGCCGAAATAATACAGAGGCGTGCTTCGGGTATATCTTAGTGGAGACGTGTCTGGTGGCACTCTTGCTCTTATATGTACGTGCAGTTAACACGAAAAGGAGTTTCTGACCATGCATTAGTATTACTGTTACACAGACGACAATGCATGACTTGCACTGACGTCATATTAGCTGCCATTGGAGTGGCACCGCTGCTGAGCGCGTATCTTCTGAAACTTACGATTCGCACTGCCAAATTTGTTTTCCTCGGCAAAAACAAGTAGGAATAAACAATAGCATCGTGAGAGTACGCCATTTGCAAGCCACGTGTAAGATAGCTTTAAAGGGGCGATGCAACGATTTTTGTATTCTGCGCAAATACCGCTTAGAACGGATCCCTGACGTTAATGACCTGTAAAATACCCGTTTGTTTTTCACCACACGCAATCGAAGTCACAAAAAAAAAAATAAAGAAAAACGAGCAGAGGTCGTCCCCTCAACTCGCAGCCAGAACAAGCGGCCACGTGATCTGGAGCCGATTATATGCCGCCAATGTAGATCATAACCATGAGCTGGGGTTGGCAAGGCACAGGACACGCGCTGCGTTCCAGACATTGTTATGGTTCGGCTGTTGTTGTCATTGCAGTGATTGGACACAGGACACTACCCGAATGCTTCTCGAGCTGTCGATTATCACGAGCCCAAATCGAGTGCCCACGCAATGCTCGGGTCCAATCTATAAGCCGCATTCACATATCGTCACTGGGCGGTACTGCTACCGCCGAGCTACGTCATCAGGTTTTTCGAAGGAGAGATTGAATGAAAACGCTCGGTTTTGTCCTCGAAATTACAGCGCAACAAAGGAGTTTCTTGGTCAGTGCCGTTTCGTGCGAGTATCCTTGAGTCCGAGGTGTGTCAGTAAGCTCGTGTAAAGTGAAAAACAGTCCAACTGAATATCGTTGCACCGCCCCTTTAACACAACTACGGACAATGAGCGACTAATTCTCCAAAGGTGAAGCGCTCACAAGTTTGGTACCGTCGGTGAAGGTGGCTTCCACTGTCATCTCATGAAGGAGATCGGGAACACCTTCCAGGACCTGGTTACGACCTGCAGAGAGGGAAGCAGCGGCTTTCCGGAATCCACTTTGAGCTTTGCTTTTCGTCAGCGCAGTGTAATATTGTGAGGCGGAGAGGAAGAATCCATTCGTGGTTGCTTTATCTCCCTTATCCCGCCAAGGGGCGGTGACAAATGAGGTGATTGTGATTATAAAACATACAACGGCAAATGGATGCGGTAAAAAAAGACTGCCATGAAAATTTAAAAAAATCGAGCAGGGACTTATTCTCTACAATTGTCTTCGCTCAAAATGTCAACGTTCTACAGTAACCGATGCTACGCTGTTTTGTCTTATTTACAGCCCATTTTTCTTACTTTCCTTCGATATACAGTGTGGTTTACAGCGAATACAATTAGTTTTTCTAAGGTCATTTGAAAAAAAAGGATAGATATATTGCGTTAACGTTATCAACCACGGAAGGCATTAGGCTGCGAGAGTGAAGTGAACATCACCCATTTAGTCACCAAAGGCGTACTAATTAACTTTTGACAAATTCTTCTTAGGTAGCATTACAACTACATATTTACAGCCAATTCAGGCAACTAAAGTCTGCTCAGAATTCCAAGTCCTGAGGAACGCCAAAAGAATAGTTTGTTCCCACGAAACGAAATATTTTAGGAAATACTTCGCGCAGTGTACAAACAATTCGAAAAAAATTCACTTTAGCTAAGGTGCACGTGGTTGCAAAAAAAACGCGCTACACCCTGATAGCCACTCGGGTGCGCAGCTTTCAGGTCTTTTTGGTTTTTTTTACCTTTAGTTTCAGAGTGGCGGATTTCATGCAGTCAAACTTCGTCATTGAATATTGCAGAGGAACGCAAAGTTTTCCTGCTTCCAACAATTGCTACAAAAAATTTGAACCACGTGCGAGAAATATTTATTAAGATCTCAATCTAGATTCAGGGCATAGGGTAACAGGAAAAATGTGAAATTAGTTATTTAATAGGCTACTTAACTAAAGAAGCTTGCATGCACTTGTTTAACCACAATTTGGCCTAGCCGTGACGTAAAATTTTCATTAAAAATATGGTAGTGGGAGCTGTCTTGTCCAGTGACCATATAGAAGGAGATGATATAGCGGGTCACGGCTGACACGAGCAGTGGGCAGAGACGTAACGATAAAAGGCATTCGTTCGTTTGTATGCTCATCTCGTATAATTTGTAAGGTACACCCGTGAGCGATCTGAAGGTGAACCGCCCTCTTCCTGTTTTGGACGCTCCTGCAAGTTTTGGAACAAGCTCTGTTCCAGAGGGGGGCTAGAAAGCAAAGTTTAGACCCCCAAGCCATGTACAATTTGAGACGTTGAGAGTTAATATAGCTCAGGGGTGGCCAAACCGCGGCTCGCGAGCCGCATGCGGCTCTTTGCTGGTCCAAGTGCGGCTCGCGGATCCCTCGTAAGCGGACCCCCCCCCCTCTCCCCTGCCCCCTTTGCGCGTTTCCCCAGGAAAAAAGAGACGGGATTTCAGGCAGAATAAAGTACGGCTCGCGGTTTGGCTACTTTATTACGTATTACTTCATTACGTATGAGTGCACAAGGCTGTACTGGTCGTACAGCCTTGTGCACTCATACGTGCAGTCAGTCTCTAAACAAAACTTAAAATTGCCCCCCCCCCCCCGGTTCTTAGAAGTTTCGTGGTTTCGTTTGCGGCTCTTAGGCCGGGTCAGCCTGGCGACCCCTGATATAGCTTGAAAACAGGCAAGAAACCAGGTAAGGTGTACACCTTCATATTGCCGGCGGGTGTACGCTCACGGCACACATGTCCTGTGCCGTGAGCTCTGAAGCGAATAACCACAAGACCTCAAGGACACCTGCGGCAGGATTGTAATGAATGTGAACCAGCCTGGGAATTCTTAATCGTAAAATGGTCCGGCAAAGGCGAGGACTTCGTTCTTCAATCCGTTTGCCGTGAAACTTAGACGCTCGACTTCAGAAACCCAAACGGCTGCAGGAGGAGGATCACCCAATGGGAGAGGTACCGATTTATTTCAGGACTCCACTACGAGACTAAACGACCCAAGTGGGCACATTTATTTAAGCTATGGCTATCGCCAATTAGAAGCTTCTAACGGCCGTGTTCTGACCAAGGAGCTCTCCAGACAAGATTACCCTATTCAGAATCTGTCCATGGGGCCCAACGGGATTTATGAAGTTTTCTAACGGGCCTGACGCACCCGTCAAGAATTCCTAATGGGTATAAGAGACCCGTCATAGTTTTTTTCAAAGGGCTTTGGGGTCTGTCCCCACCTTTCCCGTGAAGTCACTGCACCCATCAAAATCATTTTAATGGGTCAGTGGGAGATATCACGTGACCCTTCACGATGTTTGCGTCGGGAAAGCCGCTGGGCCATCGGGCGGCCACGACGAGTCTTGGAAATTAAGGAGACGTTCCCCATCTCTATCTTGTCGTGACGTTGGCTAACGAGGCCTCATCGCTTTGCCTGTGTGTTCTGTGTACGTGTTTTACGGGCTGAAGAAGGAGCTCCCAAGGACGCCAACTCCTCACTCACAAGGGAGAAAGGGTGCGTGTTGAAAATGGGAGAGGGACTTTTTGTGTTTGTTTGAAGGTAACCTGTCTTTGTCAGTCGAAATACAGCCTTCGTCAAAAGCTAGTCGCCCGTTTTTTTTGTTTTTTGTTTTTTGCTTCAACGGGCGCAAACTAAATGCGGAACAACGAGCGGTCACTCAGTGTTGGTTTCCCGTCCCATGCGTGGGACCGATCTCCTAGAGCGGCTGGGTGTGCGGATAAAGAAGGTATCTTAGTGTTCTGTTTCGTGCGCCTCTTCGACGGTCCGGCTTCAGAAGCATCGAGTGAGTGAAAAAGACGCTGAAGGCGCCACCGTGACGGCACCAAGGGACGACACCGTAACTGTGCTGAGGATTTATCAACGGCGGCGGATGTTGTTTGCTCGTTTCGTGGTTTTCGCTAAACGTGTAACTGACAGTGTATGTGTGAGCGTATGGTGCACCTGCTCAGTTTTATGAGCTGGACAACCGTAGATCTCAAGAATTAACCAAGCGGCATTATGAGTACCTGGAAGCATCATTTTTGCGACAAAGAACTCGGATGTCCCCATTTGGTGGGATCGCTTTTGTCTACAGCTGCCTGCGCTCGGGATTGAGTAAACTTTGGACCTTATTGTCTCTTTTTAGTTACTACATGCAAGCAATAAAGTTGCAATAGCGTTTTAAAGAGCATTTTTGACCTATAGTTTACTGTCATTTGGGTGTCTAAAGGATTGAAGGGGTGAAGGTGTTGAAAGTCTGAAGGGCTAAAGGGGTTTGAAGGGCCGAAATGGTTGATGGCTGAGAGGATTGAGAGGCTGAAGGTGTTTGAAGTGCTGAGAGGGTCCCATACCACATCAGGGCTTAAGTGTGTTTTTTTTCAATATGGCAGGCAGGGCGAGCACAGGACAGGGACCGAAGAAAGGTTCAAGGCATGAACATCAGGAGACAGGAGGGTGTCTCACGATAAACTCTGTTTAATACGTATCTACATAAGTAGTAACATCATCAGAGAGCACACTCTCCCAGCCACTTGCCGCTTCCTTTAAAGGGTTACTTGGCCCCATCTCTCTAGTACGGAGTGCCTGAATGGTAGAAGCATTTGTTCACAGAGTCCAAGCTCCGCCCAAGTATCTTTCCCTCGCACACACGTTCAGCTCGCATCCGCAGACGTCCCTGAACGTGGCGCCTTGTCCGTCTCGGGCCCCGCCGTCGCCGTCCAGTCTGGATTGAAGAAAAGAAGGCTTCCGAAAGCGAAAGATACTTCGGCTGATCTCTAACCGTTCTTTGCAAGAAGAGGCTTTACTCGAGCACTCTGTCAACGGGAAGAGACTGGCTTAACCTCTTGTCCAAATGTGTCGCACCGCCAACGCAATGCTGGACAAAGTTGTCAGTTATTAGCGCCTTAGACGGCCAGTCGCCGACTGTCAATGGGATGCCACTCCCCCCCTCCCCCGCCACGGGCCTATCGCAACAGCACCTCCGCCGCCACTGAGCTTATTGGAAGAGGGGGATCGATTCAACGCTGCTGCGCTGATTTGATGAGTGCCTTGCTTTCTTGGAAGATTGTCTGTTATTAGCCACCAGTTTGGTGACGTACGCGAGGGGCGGGACCCACACCTCTGAAGAGGGGGACTTGAACTCAGGTCCCAAGAGGAAGGCATTGACGAGACAAACAAGAAAGACACGACCCCGACACCGAACTTCTCGCAGTTTTCCTCCCCGATCTTCCAGACCAAACTAGTCTGTAGTAAACCCTCCCCTAATACCTAAAACCTCTCTCACTCTTCACTTAAGCTCAGGCTGTCCCGAAGCCCACTGAAAGTAAAACATGCCCTAAACCAGGCAAACACAAACAATTATTAGGGTATCGTGCTGTTAAATACAAAATGAAAGGCGTTTACAATTCTTCGTAATGCGAAATTAGACCGCAGCTCTTGAGGAGGAGGATGGGAGGGTACGGAGGCAAAAGTATGCCCCTCCTCCCCCTCCCCTACTCCCCTCTCATTTAGCGGGAAATTTTCGCTGAATTCCCCTCTAAATTTGGCGGAAAATTTATCGAATATTTCTCTGCTAAATTTAGCAGGGACATTTTTACGCTAAATGTAGCGGGGAAATTTAGCGAAAATTTTCTCGCTAACTTTGGAGGGGGAATTCTCCCGTTCAATTCCAGCCTAAATTTAGCAAGTTAAGTTTCCCCGCTAAATTTAGCGAGGAAATTGACGTCACGTGACCTCAACACCAACTCAGTTTCCCCGCCAAATTTAGCGGGGAATATATGGCGTCCCATAATGCAACGCAAGCGGTAACGCCGACGCCGACGCCGCTCAACCCGGAAACGCGCGCCAAAGAGCTGCGCTCTAAAACACGATCATAAATTCAATAAACCGAGCGATAGTCTAGCAATGGAGGCCGCCCTTTTTGTGAGACAGTTGTTGCAATCAAGGAAGAAATCAGTGGTTCGTTTCCACGAAAAATTTGGTCCCCCGCCGGGTACCAAGACTTCTTTACTGCACAGACCAAGCACTCGTGATATGAGTTTCTGTAAGCTTCCTCACGAACTGTAAGCTTTCGGCTAATGCGCTTCCACAACAGCCGGCAGATCACAACTCTGCAACCTTGGGCAGTTCATCTCGACCATCCAGTGGAATAACAAGAGTGTCCAACAGAAAATGTTCTATTCTTGGCTTTTAGAACAGTAACGAGTCAACAACGAACAACCGCAATCATGAGACACAGACTGAAGCCAAAGCAAGAGGCTTAACTCGTGGACTCTGGCAGCGGGAAGAGGCCGGCTTAACCTCCTGTACACTTGTGCGCTGGCGGTGCGACAGGTGTGTCCCACCGCCAGCGCGGCGACGGGCGAAGTTGCCAGTCTTTAGGAGCTCAGCGCCGACTATCAATGGGGTGACAACACCCCCCCCCCCCCCCCCCCCCCCCCGGGCCCGAGGGGAGCGAGAGGAAAGTGCGAGGCGCCCACGGAGGCCATCACAACAGCACCTCCGCCGCCATTGAGCTCATCAGAGTGGGAGTGGTTTAACGCAGCTGCGCTGACTTTATGAGTGTTTTGCTTTCTTGGAAGATGGACCGCTATTGGCCATCCGCTTGGTGACGTAGGCGAGAGGCGGGACCAAAACCTCTGGAGGGGGAATTTCAATTCAGGTCCCAAGAGGAAGTCATTAGGGAGACAAACCTAGCGATCCACGGCCCCACCACCGAAAAGCGCTTCGTTTTCCTCCCCCGATCCGCCAGACCAGGTTGGTCTGTAGAAAACAATTCATTTTTTCCCATGACACCTCTCTCCAGTTCATGTTCTAAAAGAGGGTAATTTGTAGTAGAACAATAACGCTAGAAAAAAGTGGTAGCAGAGTTCACGCGCACCGGAACCAGCTCGTACCTTGGTTTTAAAGCTCCAGCTTCCTGACTTCCGGTGTCTGAATAAATGCGCGGCTTCTTAAACTTGTAGTCTCCCAACATCCATGACAAGTTAATTAGTTTTATTATAATTTATCATTAAATCTGTCCTCTTTTGTAGTGTCCCCCATGGTTCCCAAGTAGCCACAGGTCTTAAAGATCCCTAGGGCAAGCTCCCTCTATTTTAAATAAAGCTGGACCCTTTAAATAGACACCATGTATATGAGGACCCCGATGCAATACTCAGGGGTAGAGATTAAATGACCCAACGGTAGAATTTCAACAATTGCCTGCCTGTAGGGGAGGGAGGAACAAAAAAACGACCCCTAAACATGAAGTTGGGCATGAGGATTACGTTCCGGGACCAGTTCGGTTCCTCGTTCACAAGCAAGTCTTCGGTCAGGACACGCGCCGTTTATTTGTGTACAAAGATCCGGTGACGTCCCGCCAGCCAGAAGCGTAGTTGAACGAAGTGCCCGAAGAGCGGCTGAGGTTTCCTTTGATTCCTTAATGAACCATGATTATGGCTAACTCGACGAATTATAGCCAAAAGAACCAACGCAATTAGGTGCTGCTATGATCAGATACTTTTCGTACAAGAACACCTTGTGTATGGCTTTTCAAACTACAACATACGAGCCAAATTACCCAAGCTTACCCAAACAAATCCCAAGCTTGGACCAGCTTGCTAGCTTTTGATTACGGTAACTTTCTTGAGCCGAAAGCCTTCTTGTCCCCATTATGCGAGAAGGCGTCGGTGTGGTACCCGAAAGATGATCATTAAAATACGTCAAGCACGCGCCGCTCAAGGTCAAAGCGGATATGGCTTTGAAATAAAGCACAAAGAAAAGCACAGCAACGAAAATGCTTCGTGACGGAAGGCGGCGGGGGCGATCAAGATTAAAGCGGACGCGCCTCAGATATAAAACACAAAGAAAAGCGCAGTAGCGCAGATGCTTCGTCACGGAAGGCGTCGTGAAGCCGGCGGGGTACGCCGCGGCTGCGCAGTGAGGGAGCGTGATGTCACCGCCGGAGCGCCATGTGAAAAAGGAAGACGTGGCGCTATGCTTGTAGAAACGTGCTGCGTGTAGGAATGCTTCCGCATTCCTACACGTAAGCAGTCTTAAGTGTGTCTGCCGAATTTTTACATTAGATTTATGACATGAACCCGATGTCAAATAAAATTTTCAATATGTTGTAATAGTAGTAAAAAAAAAAGCCATCACGACCAGAGTGTCGAACCGAAATTTTTATCGGTTCGGTTCCGGTTCGGGTTCACGGATTTCGGGTCGGTTCCGGTTCTGTTCCGGGGAGCGAAAAATAACGGTTCAAACCGTTTCGAACCGGTTCGAACCGGTTTGAACCGCTAAATTGAGAATATATTTTTCGCGTTGTTCTGGCAATATACACTATTTACGCCGTGAAACGATTAACTATATTGTTTCTTCGATCGTCCGTGCAATTTACTTTTCTTTTTAGGTACCAAAAATATTAAATTCAGTTATTTAATTTCGACGCAAGAATAGAAAAAATCTACATTAACATACATAACGTCGTGTTCATACGACTCCACATCCCTTTGTTTACCAGTAACATATATTTTACCTGAATCAAAATGTTTAAGTACAAGACTAAAGAGTTGAGCTGGTTGGTATATACCTGTAAATAGATCAGCTTCAAATTTAGAACTATACTGTGTTTTATTGTGCTTTCTTTGTGTTTAAGTAAAATTCTAAAGTTCAAGCTGATCTATTTCCACGGTATAAAATGTCGCAAAGTGATGTAGGTCGCCTAAAATACCCGTGATTGGCACAACTTTGTGTCGCGGTGTTAAAAATGAAATCGTGATTGTGTTCTTGAACTAAGGAATTAATTACATCACATAAAATTATGAAATGAGCACCTCGGGATCATGCTAATTATGAAATAAGGTTTACGAAATACACTTCACAATATATATGTATATGATAACGACACAACTAAGCTAAAAGCAATGAAATTTTCAGAATGTAACAAAAGTTTTAAGGTAATTCCTTTCAGTCTATTTTTTATAGAAAGACCGAGCGGCAACCCAAGTGCTTGTTGTTCTAACCAAACATTGTTTACACTCAGCACCGCATGCATGCCACTAATCATGCAACAAGAAGTAATCGCAGTTGTTCACTCTAATCTATACGCACCTTCGCACTCAGATCCTTTCCCTCTGCTTCTTTTCATGGGGAACCAGTTCAGCATTCCCGCTAGAACAACCTCCCCTGCTTCTCTCAAGCCACCTCTCTCTCTCTCTCTTTCGAATCTGACCCAAAATAGCGCTTGCCCAAGTGAACATTTTCTTATGCAGAATACGCTGGCATAGTCTGACTGTTGAGGTTTCTTCTTGACAAGATGCCGGTCAATTTAATTTGCAAATGAGCATCACCTTTGCTAACTGATGATTTTAACTCGATAGCGTTAAGGAGCTCATGTCGCATAAAAGCCGAAGTCGGTGGCGACACTGGAAAATCCTGATTGGTCGATAGGTTCATGACGTCAGAGCTACATACCCTCGTGCAAGAATTTCAAGCAACCCACAATGCTCACGGGAAACGTGACATCACGCGAGGAATGAAAGTGATTAAAACATGACATGTAATGCGAATTAAAGGTCGCCGTATGTCTCAAATGATTTCACTTGTGAAGTAATTATTTTGCCTTAAAGAAAAAAATTTAGAATATTAGGCGGGATTCAAACCCACGACCCTTTAGTTGCGATTCGGACGCTTTTCACTAGGAACGGCGCGAGCGCCTGACACGACAAAAACGTGCTTTTTGGTAAGCTACTGCCATCTATAAATGACGATGGCAACCAGACAACCGGCTTGCCGGTTATCTGGTTGCCGCCGTTGTGCATAGATAGTGGCAGCCTCTTCAGCCTTTCCACCCTGGCTTGCCGACTTGCGGCCGGCCATTACTTCATTTACATCATAGTACAACTTCACTGGTTTTCCTTCTTCACCAGAGTGGAAAGGATGGAGGCATTCCTGAGGAATTGCCTCCTCCGTTGGTGTGTGTTAATTCGACAAATTTATTTGACACTTCTTAACCGCAACCCTTCATTGATTTTATTTTGCACCCCGTGAAGTTTAGATGGGTCATAAACGACATCGGGTTGGAATGTTCATGACTTTTCCGAGGCGTACTGGTCCTCCGACCCAAGTACACTCGCACAGGCCGCCACTAATTCAGAAGCTTCTTTGTCGCGGTGAAATTGCGAAGATTAAATGAGACTATTTCTTTTAGTCTTGCGTTCCCAAAGATTGATGTCGAAATTGTAGGATCAAAACCACCCGCCTGACGACAGTCGAGCGCGGCTCATGGATTGGACAGGAGGACTGCGTGAGCACAGCATCGGCTCGTAACAATCAATGTCTTGGCAGTCATTTGGGTAGTGGCTCGTGTCCAACCACTGCGTGATGAGAATAGCCGAACTCTAACAATGCCTGGAGCTGAGCACGCGTTTTCTTCCTTTAAAACCCCAGCGCGGGGGTATGATTAACGTTGGCGGCATAAGATAGGCACCAGGCCACATGGCCGCTTGTGGCTCCGAGTTGAGGGGATGAACGATGCTCATATTTCTCGAATTTTTTGGCGACTGCCATTGCTTAGAAAAAATAGCAAAACCAAGTTCAAGCAGTCATTAACGTTAGGGTGGTGATCCTGTGTAGTATTTAGTGACTTACAGAAATATTTTTATAGCTCCTTTAAGCAAAGTACAGAGGGAGTCGAAACTTGGACAATAACTTGAGAACGACGCTCGTGTGAGACTTACAGCAACTGCCAACGTTCGGCTGTCTCTCTGAGGTCACTAAAATATCCTTTTTTTTTAGTATTCCTTCCGTACACACGTGTAGTTAGTTCTATGTAACGTCATATTGATAAGTCGCATTTAGTAATTTTAGTACTTCTATTCTCAGGGACATCTTTCGGATGCAGTTCAGCAACAACGAAAAAAATATTTGGGTGCCTCAATAATGTAAAATGGGTCTTGCGACATTTTTTCTTGTAATTTCAATAAATAGTGTTAAGAAATAACCCCTAACGTTGATAGCTTGCGGAAAGATCCATTAGTTTTCCCCTAATAGCAGATGCAGAAAAAGTAAAGGAAAGAGACAGCCTGACGATATCTCCTCAACTCACAATTTAAACGAGCGGCCACGTGATCTGATACCGCCAGTGTTCATCACAGTCATGCTCTAGGCGGCTAGGGTTTGGAAAGCAAAAGCTTGGGCTGATTTTCGGATATTGTTAGAGTTCAGCTATTATCATTTGTAATTGACATGAGCCGTTACCCAAATGTTTGGTGGTGCTGATTGTCATGAACCCGAGCACTCGATTCGGGGTTATGAAAATCGCTTACGTCACGGTGTCACGTGACTCTCGGTGCGAAATCGTAATGTCATGTTACGTCATGCTGTCAACAATGTTAATACATCTAGTGACTTCCTCAAATAAAATCGAGTTGACGCAGTGAGTCACGTGACGTCACCAGGTCACATGACAACATGAATTGACACCATGGCGTCACGTGACAATGTGACACATGGTTAATCATAGTGCCATGAAAACCCACAACTTACCATACTTTTCAATTCTGAATATATGACGATTTGATCCATAGATAGAAATACAGCCGCCATTTTTTTATTCCCATATGTTCATTTTGTGATACTAAGAAAAAAGAAAAAAAGAAATATTACCTTGAACCGTTTTGAACCGGTTACCGTTATATTTTTTTTCGGTTCGGTTCCGGTTCATATCCAAGATGGCGGCGAAGATTTCGGTTCGGTTCCGTTCCGGTTCGGCTAAAAATAGCGGTTCTGTTCCGGTTTTCGGTTCGGTTCGGTTCCGGTTCGACACCCTGATCACGACGGAAACAAGCAGGGAACAGCTTGAGGTAAGAGAATGCTTAAATAAAGGCGGTACAACTTGTGTCAGAAGTGGAATCTTCACTCAAGACGCAGTCTTCCTGAACGCACCGACCTTACTCGACAAACTGAGGACGAGCTCCCGCGAACCGGAGAAGCCATCGCGCCCTGGCCGGTTGCTGACTCCACTGACCCTAACATTTGAACTGACACTTCATCGGCCAATGAAGCCCTGCTGGACGGCCACCACCAACGGGTGGCCCGGGAACTCAGGCACTGCGACGTGGCCCTCTTGGATGTTATTTTAAATTTATTCGAATCAATACTGCTCACACTTTTTGATCTAATGTGAGCGCTGGTTCAGTCAGGACTTTCACAGGAAAGTCAAAATGATCATCCGCCGACATCAGCGACGACAAAAGCAGCGCCGACTACCTCTACGCCACGCCTTAAGATGCCGTCAGCAGAATTTAACGGCACAAGCCCATGGTTTGCGTTAATGACCCAGTTCAAGATTCCTTCTGAAGTCAATCGCTGTACCAAGGAGCAGCAGGCAAAACTACTTGCAGTCAACCTCAGCGGTCCAGCATTGCAAGTCTCCACCACGTGACGCCAGAGTCCCGCGAGTCGTACACCTTGCTGGTACAGGCGTTAGAAGAACGTTTCTGCGATGGGCCTCAATGACACCTTCACCACAATCAGCTAAGTCATCGGTGACAAGCATCCGGTGAGACGTTGTCCAGCTCGCTGACTACATCGGGCGTCTTACAAGCTTGTCGCTTTGCGAGTCTTCCGAAATCAGTGGCGTACCAACTTGTTTTTGAGTGGGGGGCAAACCAGAACCCCCTCCTCCCCCCCCCCCCCCCCTCTTAGGACCGGGCGGCGCATTTCCAGAGGGCAGGCGATTGACCCAGCAACCACGCCCACGCCGGATTGGCTGCTCGGCAACGCGCGGGAACATACATTTCGGATTCGGACAGAGCGTGTATCACTCGGGAGCGCGTTAATCCCCCCCCCCCCCCCCCCCGGCCTGCGTTCGGTATGCGACTGCTAATTACAAAACTATTACACACTTGTCCACCCCCGTACGTACCGCTTCGCGGCGTCCAGCCGGCAACCCAAGCCCCGCTGTCCCCCATTGCACCTCTAGAAATAGTCCCATACCAGTTAGTTCAGTGCAGTTTCGTCGATAACAGTCGTGTTTTTTTTTCAGTGTTAATCGTAAAAATGAAATGTCGTAATTATCGCCAAATTGCCTCAACAAAACAAAATGTTCAAGAAAAAAAATAGAAAAAAAAAAGTAAGCCCACACTGTGGATTGAACCCGCGTCCGCTTGCGTGCGAGGCAGACGTCTTACCACTAAGCTTCGCTGCCACTTTTTTACATGGATATGTAGACAGTTAATGTATATTTACATGTTAATCTAAACCGAAATAGCGTGCAAAAAAATCTGTTATGCACGTTATGTATGATTAACACTTGGCGTGAAATATTCATGACCTCGATGATAAATACACAGCACACTTCGTTATATACTAACGAAACCAGGTGGAGGGTAACATTGGGAAGAGACAACTATCTTCTACTGCTGCTGCTGCTGTTGCTGACATCGTGGTAAAATATTTGGCTTATATAATGTCAGGTGAACAGCTGAGATTACGCACAATTTCTTTCCACTCCTCATTCTTGCAGATACTGAGTATTTTTACAGCGGAGCTGTTAAGGGCTAGTTTCCCCAGGATCGTGTCTCCCGCAAAGAAATGAAGACACCGAACTCTGGACACCTACCGCCATCTATGAGCGACGGCGGCTAGCCACGTATCTCGTTGCCGCCGTCGCACATAGATGGCGGCAGCCTTTCCACTCTGGCTTGCCCACTTGCGGCGGGCCATTACTTTCCATTGTACATCTCCGCTGGTCGTCCTTCTTCTCCAGAGTGGAAACTCTAAAAGTTTTTTTTGTTTTTTTTTACTACTGTTTTTAAAATTGACGCATGACGGCTTGGCCACGCCCCCTTCAATGTCGACCCTTAACTTCCACAAACTATAAAGCCCTAAGACTACAAGTGTATCAAGCACACTATCAAGATGATCCGAAAAATGCATATAGCGTAGTATCGTTTCCTCTACATCAAATTCTTTCTTTAGCGTTCTTTTAAACACATCCCAGAAAAATACGGCATCTGCACAAATTACAAAAGCATGTGTAAACGTTTCAGTCGTCTTGCACATCTTACAGTCCGTTGTCCAGGCTACTTATATGCCCCGGGAGGCAAGCCATTCCTTGACCGGCACAGTTCAAGAATGAAAGCGAAAGAATTTTTTACATTCTGACAGTATTGGCCTACGCTTAACTCTTTTCAACAAGTCCGTTTTACTATTCAGGGTGGAGGGGGGGGGGGGGGGGGGGAGGGGTCATAAGGGAATAAGCAATATAACGGCTCTTGGAGCAGCTCTATCAACAGCCCCTGTACTAGGCATCTTTTCGAGCAAGACTCCACTTAGCTTATTTCAAATCTCGCCGTCCAGAATTCTAGGGTATCAGCCACTTCTTTATAAAAGCCTCGTAATGTTGTTATAACATGTGTCTCGTGTAATTGGTCGTTTAAATCAAAATATTTTGTCAAAAAATATTTTCTTACAAGTTTCGAGGGACGCATGTTGAGGTTCCCGAAAGAACTTCCACCTGGCAATTAGCTGCCGTACAAAAATGTGACATAATCCAAGACCCCCATCTTTGATTGAACGAAACAAATCGGATCGTCTCATGGGTTGATATGTTGACTTCTGTATAAACGTCGCGAACATCCTATTTAACATATTAACCATCATCCGCGAACAGTATATGATCTGAAGGAGGTAAATAAGTTTTGACAGGAAGAAAATGTTACACACAGCAACTCGACCGAAGATTGATAGATATCTCATATTACACATGCGAGTAGCCGATTTAACTTTAGTTCCGACACTGTCCCAAGTTAACTTGGGGTTGTCCCTAGGACACAAGGGAACACCCAAAAGCTCTGATTTCTGAGTTGACCATGTGATGTCCACATATCTAGACGGCGTAGTTCCTTACATCCCGCACCACGAGCCAGAACTTTTTTCCCTGCTCACTGCGGCCCCAGACGTCGCACAGAAGTCTGAAACACGCTTCAATGCTTCTTGTATGCTAAGCTTATCAGAACACACAAGCACCAAGTCGCCCGCGTAACTTAGAATTTTCACTTCACAGCTGCGGAGTCGGAACCCTTGCACCTTTCTGTTGTTCATGATATCTCTAACAGTGGTTCCAAATGTAAGTCAAACAGTAGTGGTGAGTGGGGACACACTTGGCGTAATGAGCGTTGTATTTGAATCGGTCTTGAAAGAGATCCGTTAATAATTATCTGTGTCCTTATGTCTTGATAACAAAGCTGTTCACCTTTCTCAATTTTATTGCCTACCTGGATATCCTCCAAGAAAGAAAGAACAAATGCATGTTCTACTCTATCAAAGGCCTTCACCAGGTCGATCTGTAAGATAGCGGCTGCTTCGTTTGCTTGTTGCCATAGTTCTAAAATCGACCGTACAATGTGCAGATTTTATTAAATATTTCTTCCTTTTATGGAGCAAGTTCGGTGGTCGCCCACTATTTCAGATATTACATTCTGTAGTCGACCCGCAATAAATCTGGCGGATATTTTGTAGTCGCAGTTCAGAAGGCTAGTTGGTCTGTATCCTTCAACCTGTTGTAGCTTGTTAGATCTTTTGTCTTCGGGATTAGTATCATGTGTACTTTTCTGAACGATGGTGGTAAGGAACCATTTTCGTAACACTCTTTGAACACATGAAGAATTGGCGCATGTTCCTTTTTCCACTTTTTGTAGAAACTGGCCGGTAGTCCGTCCGGGCTTGGAGCCTTTCGGCTTTTCATGCTAACAATATTTGTTTTAATTTCTAAAGCGTTTAAATCGTCGTTTAAACTTCTTGTCGACTCAGTATGGAGGGTCGGCAGCACAGATATTATTTCCTCCATTCTAGGGTCTGTAAGTTTGGTCTTTTGCGAAAACGTATACTCGTAATAAGATATAAACGCATCTTGAATATCGTTGTATTTTGAAATTCTTTCCCATTTTGCCGTACAAGTAAAATCAACTTCTTCTTTCTTCTTTTTTTTTAGTACTCCCGTTCCCCGTGTAGATAGCAATTTTGTTGGTTGTTCTGTTTCGATGACTTGCAGAGCTTGCGTCCTCACATCAGCCCTCTCGTCTCGCCTTGCGTCGTGCTCTTCAAGTTGATTTTTAGTTTTTGAATGTCGTTGTATTCTCCGGGATGTAAGCACTCCAGATGATACAAGTACGAAATACCTATCTCTGTTCAAGCGCCTTTCTTGTGTGTGTGTGTTTTTTTTTTTTTTTAAATCTTACAATTGAGGTTGTTTCGATTGCTATTTCTCTTGCCCAGAGTTTGAAAAATTTTTTCATTTCTGGCACCACCCATTCCTTGTCCGTTCCAGTTCTTTTAGTAGCTTTCCTATGTTTTGTTTAAAATCATTATCAAGTAGTCTTTATTCAATTTCCAGACTGACCATGATTGACACTTTTGTTTTACCGGACATTTTCTCAGACGTATGGTTACTATCAGCATGCAATGGTCAGAAAAGAACGCAGGAATTACTTTATAACCGCTCAGACTATTTCTGACTGTTCCAGAAATATAAATTCGGTCTAACCGTGCATGGGACGACCCTTGGAAGTGCATATATCTTAGAGTATTACCTGTTGTCGCAGAATCTAACAAATCGCAATCGCAAACACTCGCTCTTAGAATATCTGCGCTGCAAACTACAATCTTCTTGGCAGGTGTTCTCTCCTTGACATGTAGCACACAATTAAAATCCCTGAGGAAAATTGCGTTAAACCTTGTGTCAGCATGAATTCGCACTTGATCGAACAAGTTTTCTCTTTGCACTGCCTCGTTGTAGGCATACGAAACAATTATGCGCCAAGGTAGGTTATTGATAAGCATGTTAGCGACCAGAAGTCTTCCTCCGTATGTGTCTTCGTGGACGCTGCAAATTTGATATATAACATTTTTTTAACAATATAGCGCATCCAGCGGAGTAATCAATTGCTGGACAGTGAAATACGTCATATCTGTCATTCACTGCACAGTTAATCGAGAACAAGGCGTTGTTATCCCATACTTTTGTTTCTTGTAATACAACTGTATCACAGTTGTAGTTCTCTAAAAAAACGAAATGGTTGTTACTACTTTTTAGGTGAATTGATTCCACGGACATTAAGTGTAGAAACACAGAATGGGCGTATCTCTGTGGTGCCACTGGTTTCGCTAGTCGTGCTTGGGGTTGGTGTCAGACCGGGTTGAAATGGACTTCGTCTTATCCTTAAACTTAGACTTCCCCCTCTGCTGTTGAAGTTCCAGGCTTATTTGTGGCTCTTGTAGCCGCAGGGAACTTTTCTTCCAAGCCTTCAGGCTCCGAGATTGCTTGCTCCTCAGTCGAGCTCAACTTCACTTTTTTGCAATGCCTGGCATCCTTCGCCACATCTCCCAAGGTCTTTGGTGTCTGCAAGTGCTGTTTCCTTGTGTCCTTGCCCTTGTTTGTTGGAGCGACACTTCCTGGGCTCTGAGGCGAATCCTGCGTTGAGCTTGCACCGTTATCCACTATCTGAATTTGTTCAGTAGCTCTCGGTTCTGGATCATCAAGGTTTCGCTCTACCTCCCTGCTGTGCACGTCTGGGGAGTCTTCAGGTGAAGTGTCAAACTTGTCCATCTCTTCTACATCCATGATGAGGTCGCTGTCATCGATTGTCTGCGATTTATTTCCTCGCAGCTTGGAGGCGTAAGTAACAACGCACTCCTCATTTGCATGTCCATATCTCCAGCATTGGTTGCATCATGGTGTGCGGCACTGCCTCCGAATGTAGTCGACTGCTTTGCAACGTTAGCGGAGAGGAGGTTTTCCAGGGATTACCACTAGTGTGTTTATCCCATAGATGTTCAGCATGTGTGACACCCTGTCCACAGATAGGTGTTCTTTGAGAATCAATGTCACCACTCGCGTTAGCGTCTCCGTTTTTTCGAAATCTGACAATCGCCATCTTTCTTTTTTAATATCCTTGACATCGCCGAGAGGCTCAAGAACCTTCTTGATCTCCGTGCCTGGCGAACATACCAGAAGCCACAGAAGCTTCAATTTAATTTAATATTTGCATAAGTCGACGACCACACATTTTTTTTCCTTTCACCTGAAGCTCCTCGTATGCCTTGACCTTACACTTGGCTCTCCATTGGCAAAGGTGGCCATCCAGACGTGACTCATCCGGTAGGGGCCCAAGTCAAGGAGGTCTTTGCGCTCAATGATCGAAAAGAGGGTTTCCTTGAAATCAATGGCTTTGTACGAACGTCCAGGGGTGCCAGCAGGCAGAATGAGAGAATCTGTATCTAGCAGCCTGATGGTAGACGAGGCAGAATTATCCTGTAGTCTTGGAAGCTTTCCGCTACTCGCTCTGAGACCTGCCCTTCCAGTGCCGTCGAACTGCTCTCAATGCCGTCGTTCTTGTACGTCTTGATGTGAGCCTTACGGCACTCGGAATGAACCCGGGCCCCAGAAATTCGCTGCAGTTTAGGACGAACAGAAAAGACAGTGTTCCTTCGCAGACACTTTGTCGTCTCCCCTAAGCTACGCTATCACTCCGGTAACTCGTTGTAACTGCTGCTTAAGCTGACGGTGGCGGCAGCGTCTCTCTCCACGAGCTAGCCAATTCGGCGTGAGCGCCGTTTCTAGGGGGTGTATCGCCAGTGTTTGCCCTGCCCATGTCGGCTGTTTCAGGGGGGGCAAAACACATGCCTTGCCCCCCACTCTAAAAACTGGGGGGGGGGGGGGGGGGGGCAAGCGCCCCCCTTCCCCCCCCCCCCCCCCCCGGTTGGTACGGCCATGTCCGAAATACATTTATGCACCAGAAGTGGAGGCCGCTCGCAAGGCCACGCCTTAAACTGTCTCATCGTAATCTGACGGCACAACCACATGGTCCGCCTATGTAACCCACCTTCCCGATCATGACTTGCTAGAGTGACCAACAAGAAGGCCACAGCCGAACAGACTGTTTTGTACGAAGTAAAGATACACAACCAATAGTTTCACTATGTAAGGCAACTACATCTGCTACCTTGCTAGACCCGTGTCCTGTTGACCACCGCGCTCATTTTATTCCGCTATACTAGACTACTGCTTGTTGGTTTCGAGAGAATAACGCTGCTCACCTGAAAAAACTTTCTATCTTGTTTTTCGACGGCATCAGAACAAGCGACACCGATTTAGAAAAAGATCTGGCCACACACCGCATTTTAACCAGTGACGCTGCGCCCATTCGACAGCGACCTCACAGCATGCCGCTGGCTAAGTGCTCGCACGTAAATGACGCTGTTCAAGAAATGCTCAATCAAGGTGTCACTCAGCCAGCCTACGGAGCCTGGTTCTCGCTAGAGCCACTCTATATGGCAGCGTAGCTGCCAGAATAGCGACACGACGCAAAAATTATCTAGATGCATGACGTCAGAAGCGCCGATAGTGATCTCCATTTTGGGCCTGAGAGGTTGCCATGGTAACCGTTCTGCTAGCGACACAAGAAGGCAACTTTTTTCTAGTTTATGTCTCCATTCGTTCATTTAAAAGTGGTAAAACACGCTTGCCATGGAGGCACGGCACGGGCCTCCGGAGGAACGGTGCCTGTTTTTTCTGTGAAGTGAGACGATTGGCATCTTGGGACTGTCGGGAGACGAGAGCTGCTGATTACCGTAGGTGCACGGACAAGACGAGCGGTTTTCCGCGCTGCCGGGATGGCGGCCGCTTCGTGGGACGTACGTACCGTCCTTGTACTTTCGGACATCGCTCCTATGGAACAAAATCCGATTACATCGTGCCACGACAGGACGATTGCCTCGGGAGATGATTGCTGCTCGACTGCCCCATAGTAAGCAAATGTATGCTTAGCGTCATACTTCTTCAAGACCCAATCATTCATTCAAAATGAGATTATCTCACCGAGTGGCGAGGAGCGATGTCGACAACGATCTCACTCTCGTTTGCGCGATGAAAAGTCGACGGGGTTAAACCAAGAAGGACAGCATGGTGGTCTTCAGAAGATTGTTAACGCCATCAAAAGAGACGGACGCCGGATATGAGGTGTTCCTGCCGACGGGCCAAGTGGTCGTCCGGAAGTTTACCGGAATGCAAAAAGTCGATATTTTTATCTGCTGTAGCACGCATATCCGTGTTAAAGTGGCCATGAAATGATTTTTTAACTTCTTCTTCCTTATCTGTAATCCTCAACACAAAAGCAAACTGTGAAATCACGCAATCGTGACATTGCTAGGGCACCGGTGCGATGACCCCAAGCTTCCACCGTGCTTTTTAAGCATTCCATAGAACTTGGCATTTGCAAGTGATGATAAGTTCCGTCAGTGCACTCACTGGCCACGAACGCGACTACAAATATTCGTCGACGAATTGATTGTTGACGAACGCATCCGTCCGAGTGACGCAGTTTTCGTGTCCAATGCTTGAGCTGGGGTCTGCTGACGTCATTTTGGCCTTCGTAGGCATTGCAAAGATGATATATAGAACCATACACACGTGATGATAACATCATAGCACACTGACGTTAATGAGCACAAAATTGGCCCAGCTACAAAAAAATAAATATTACACTCGTAAGAAATAACTGTCTGTAACTTGTTAATTACAAAGAGAACACACCTCTGAGCATCTAAGTTTAATAGTATGTGCTGATGCATTGTCCAATAGCAGGTCATTTTATATACGTCATGTTAGCAAACGCCAGCTTGTCACTTAAAAAAAAATCCAAAAAACACTGCGATCAAATGCAACCCATGGCAACGAAAGCACTTTATATCTAAGCCCTCAGAACTGCCAATTCGTAAAATCGTTGATTAGTACAAAAGGTTAAAGTTCGCAGACGCTTCCTTGGTAAATGTTGCTGTGATTGTTCGGTGACCCAGGGCTGAAACAACTTCTCCTAGGCCCTAAAGGCCAGGTATACCTTTCGTTTCGATTCTCAGAAATTCAAACTTTCAAAGGAAGCTAGAAAAATTGCAAAAATTTATCCTAAAAGCTATATCGTAAAATCGTTGATTAGTACAAAACGTAAAGATCGCAGGTGCTTCCTCGCTAAACGTTTTTGTGATTATGCGGTTACCTGGGACTGAACCAACTTCCCCAAGGCCTAACATGCGACGCACGCATTTCGCATCGATTCTCAAGCACTCAAACGTTGAAAAAAAGCCAAGAGTATGCGAAAATTGCATGCGAAAATTCTTATCGATCCTTGAACACGCCCAGGAATCCGAGCACCGCTACGGCGCTATGATTGATGCTGCCGCACAGGTGCTAATATCCAGAGCGATCTAGCACAGAAAGGTATAAAGTCTCATTCTTTCCGATCTTCACGTTATACCTGCGTCAGAGAGCAGGAATAAGTCCGAAATCGTCGGCAAGTAGCGGCACATTATGACTCCGCGCACTGAACAAACTCGCATCCACCAGCCCTGGGCGCTGCCATCTTACCGGTGACACCACGGCTCTTGCGAGGTGATGTGACGAGTAGCCACTCAGTTGTTATGGGCACGGTGCAACGAGCTAGAGGGGCTTAGAGTGATAAACCGGAAGTTCCGAAGTGGCACCCCCCCGATTGCCGCCATGTTTTACGCAAATGTGACCACTCGTCACGTGACCTTACAAGAGCCGTGACGTCGAAGGTAAGATGGCAGCGCCCAGAGCTGGCGGATGCGAGTTTGTTCGGTGCGCGGCAGCCGCGGCAGCCGCGGCAGCCGTGATGTGCAGCGGCTTTCCGACGATTTCGGGCTTTTTCGTGCTTGCTGGCGCAGGCATGATGTGAAAATATGAAGGAATGAGACTTTATACCCTTTTTGCTCAAGATCGCTCTGGATCATCTGGATATTAACACCTGAGAGACAGCATCAGCCGTATCGCCGTACCGGTGCTCGGATTCCGGGATGTGTTCGAGGATCGATAGAACTTTGAGTGCTTTTAGCATTAAATTTTCGCGTTCTCTTAGCTTTGTTTGAATGTTGAAATGTCTATGAATCGACGCGAAAGGTATACGTCGCGTTAGGGCATAGGAGAAGTTGTTTCAATCCTGCGTCACCGAATAACCATAGCAACTTTTAGCGAGGAAGCTCCTGCGATCTTTAACCCTTTGTGCTAATTGACGATTCTACATTCGATTGCCTTTCTTCCTTTCTTGGTGAGTGCGAAGTGCACACTTATTTTCAGCTACGAGGGTAACGTTTTATTCAGTGTGGGGATGAATAAATCGTTGCAGGCACCTGCTTCAAAGCTATTCGACTTGCAATAAGAACAACGGTTTTGGTGTATGCATAGATTAACTGCACCTTTTTTTATTTCGTAGGATTTATTGCAGCAATACATTTTTTCATCAAGAGCGCATTGTATTAATCAGTCAATTATTTACTTGTTCTAATTACCTGGATAAGATGATTCATATTTGTGTTCATCCCTTGCCTGAAGAGCAGTCTTGTTGAAAAATGTTGACCATTCCTTTCATTTTCTTTAATAGCCTTTTTTTAAATGTGTGAGTTGCCTATAATTTGTATCATTGTAACCTGGAAAAGGACAACTGCCACAGCCCCCTCGAGCCAATCAGAGAGACAAAGCGAAGGTGTGTGACAAATCTGTGCAGACGAGCACTCTGAATGACATGTTGTCATGTGCCTCTCTCCAACGTGCATATTGGCTCACCAAGACTGTAGCCTTTGCTCTTTGCCAAATTGTGATGAAACAATTTACAGTAGCTACTACTCTAATTACCCCAGGCTTTCACACTTTGGTCATTTGTTCGAAAAGAGTGTTACGTCCGCCATCACAGGGAACTCGGCTCAGCGCCTATTGGACTTGAATGCTGCATTAGCACTTGACGTGAACTGGGGCCCATTTGTGTGTTTTACGCCGAAAAAAATGTTAACAGTTTTGTTGCTTGATGGGGTTCTGCAAAGGGTCTACGTATAGGAAGTGCCCTGCTATATAACAATGCATCAACACATACGAATAAAGTATATGCTCAGAGGTGTGTTCAGGAAAAGTGGAATGAGTGCAGCCCAATGCAACAAGTCTGCCAGTCTGGTATGTCCCATTAAATAATATTGAAGGGTCAGAGATGCGAGTGTCCTCAAAATGACCTGCGCGTGTGGTGAACACAATTCTTGGTGTATAAAATCTCAAGGCGTCAAGGCAAGCGGAAATAGGTTTATCTGGTTAGTGTATCAAATATGTTTATTTCCACTGGATTACATAATTATTGATTCTTAGTTAATGGTTTCACAACGAGTTCCTTCTGCGACAGTCTCCTGTCAGGCGTTCGGTTGTAATACCTGTGGATCTTGTTGTGGGATGACGGTCCTGCAACGTCGTTGTTCAGTTTGGTCGAGTAGCAACTTTAACCGACTGATGCCGTCTTGTAATCATACGTCATGTGCGCCCACTGACATCTGATGCACTGAAGCTGCAGGGCTGGCTTCTAATCCGCAAACTTTTCCTGGTAGTTTTCTGCATCAATGCAGCAAGCTCGGGCATGTATTGGTTATGTGGCTGTGCGTTTTGCTGTACCGTTGACTTGATAGCTGGCAACAATGTTTGTTTGCTATCCAAGCCATTTCACGTCCATTTCGTAATGGAGATTTATTGTGCGTCCCACGACCACTGCAACTTGTGCAAGTCTTGTGTGGCAAAGTGAGGTCTCGTGATGCTTGCACTCCACTTTTGAGAGCAACCAACCATTCTATTTCTTAAGGTCACTGAGCGGCATTCTCCCTCAAAGTTGGAAATTGTGCGCTTCGTGGCGTGTACACAGATAATTAGTGTCAGCAAATTATTAGGTATTGTCCTTGGGCGACAAACGCCACCAGATCAACTCTCCTTGCATTGCCGCTCACCTGCTTTGTCGTGCTTACCTCCCGTCCAGATGAAGTAGATCACGAGCTTCGGGATTATGCCGGCACTAGGGACAAAGACCGCCGAAGATAATCCTGAATCTTCCCCGGACGCTCGTCGAGACGTGGTCGACGGTCGTTCGGCACGAACCCTTGCAGGCCGATTCATTGGTACGGGCACCTCCAGTAGACATAGTCGGCCTCATGCAGTGGTAGCAGAGTGGTTTTCGATCGGCCATTCGCAGTACCTCCGTTTTCCTCGGTGTATTTTTTTTCAGCGCGGACCTACACTGGTTCTTCTCGATGTCAGGAATGCTTCGGCGTTGGGGTGTTTTGTTGAATTGGCACTGAATAGTAACAGGTAGCCGGTGGTGGTCGTTGTGACTCTGTGCCATAAGTCGCCCTCGTATCGTCAGATGCCGCTTCGCTCGAAGAAGTCTCCAGTTGAAATGCCTGTCGAACTTCTTCTGAAAAAAATCTCGGCGATCAAAATTAAAGCCGGGCGACTGATGGCAGGAACTAGCTTCCTTATCTCCTCCCGGACACCGTTGTGAATGATGTCACGAATGCCTGGGGGCTGGCGTCGAAGTTGCAGCTACACGACTCGAGTGTCGCGACGCTGGGGAGTTTTAATAGTGACATGCTCGGGCCTGCAGTGTACATTCAATGTTGGAAGCTTAATTCATATGAACCCTTCGACTGTTGTCGTGGAGTTGCGGACAAGGGTGCTGAAGGTGTTGTCCCTCACATGAGGAACATGGGATTCTTAGCTTCTTGTCTTCTGTAGCATCAGGGTTGGCGTGGGTGCTCGATCAGAAACAAAACATCCTCCACGAAGGTGGTGATGCTCTCGTTGGGGCCGTGTCCTGGACAGAATCAGGAATTCGGCACTCTCTTGTCAATGTTGGCTGATGAACATGCACTTCAGCTCGATCTTGCAAACTTCCCACGACGTTAAGGAGGATTCGTGGTTCTCAAACCAGCGCCTCACAGTTTCTTCCACGAGAAGTATAGGTTCTGCACGAGCTGGTTGCCCATCTACCCACTGTGGCGGGCGACACGGTCATATTGTTCAATCCAGCCCTCGACGTCTTGTGCACCTTGCGTGAAAGGGCATCAGAGTGCGAGGTGCGACGGGCATGCTAACGATGTTGGGAGCGGACGTGGTTTGCTGCTACAGGGTTGTCATTGTTGGCTTAGTCAGCTTCGGTTTTTCTGGCAAAAGACCTAATTCCGGTGGTTCTTGCTGGTAGCAGCGACTGGCTTGGATTTCAAGTTCTTCGTGGTGTATTTCCAAGTTTCGCCCTTGTGGTACTCGCTCGTCTTGCAATTTTGCTGTCGGGCTTGGGATAGGACTTGGTTCACGGCTCACCGGGGGTTTAAGGCTCGGGATAATGTGCCACCCGTGTCTTGTTATCGGGCAACTCGGCTGAGGAGCCGCCAGGGTAGACACAGAGTGAAGGGCTATGGGTTAAGTGCGCAGCACCTCCACCAGAACATACAATGACAGCTGAGCATGGCCTGGAACTTTCCAGAATAGTAAATATTGATAGAAAATAGGACTGGAGCAAGCATCCGAGACAATATAACAAAACAGACAGAAAAGAGTCTATCCTGACCACTAAAGAAGCTGCACTGCTTTAGTGACATTCTGTCCGAATAAATCCTCTCCTTCGGGGCCTGACGACTGTCGTGGACGAGCTGAACTGAAATCGATGTGAGACCACTTTTCTGGTAATGAGCCGCTACAGACTGCCGTCGCAAAACGGCGTGAATGGGTGGACTGGGTAGGTAACACGCGCGATGAAATGTCCATACAGCTTGCAATTCGCGTAACGAGTGTTGAAACTTTGGTGTCGACGAAACGTGCGACAGACCAGCGGAATCAATACCAACTGCAACACCTGTGCTCCGTGAAGGTGCACGTCTACGCCAGAACAATTTAGTAGGCAGCACAGCATCACCTAAAGCACGACACAGGAACTACCAGCTTGGAGGCAACTCTTCGGCGCGCCGCACACCTGTGCTCCGTGAAAGTGCGCGTCTACGCCGGAACAATTTGGGAAGCAGCACAGTATCATTTAGCACGGCACTACAAGCGGCAAGGCAGCTCTCCGGTGCACCGCACAACCAAAGTGAGCCTTCGGGCATTTGAACGAAGCGACACCACGATTGCACACTGCCAAGCACGACTCACGCAATTTCCGTCGCTAAACTGTGTATCCAAATATATTGCACACGCTTTACTGCAGATCTCGAAGGTTCCGACGGTCAACGAGAGGACAGAAACGTCGCCTTAAATTTTATCCTAGCGGTATCCGAATCAATCCGAGGTGCGAGCAACGTAGGGCAGATTGTCTCTTCCGTGCCATCACCGCCGTCGGTCACCAGCGAAATGCACACCGTTCCTCCGTATTTTCACCTTGTACCTACGTCAGACACCGCGCTGAACTCTGAGCCGCTGTGGACCGGCCTCATATGACGGCTTCTGCGTCTGAAATCAACTCGCCGAGACGAACGAGAACCAACATACTATCCGACAAGCTCCGGCCTAGCTGGGGCCAGCCGCTGCATGGGCGCTGCCATCTTTCCTGTGACGTCACGCATTTGGTTCGGTCATGTGACGAGTGGTCAAATTTGCGTACAATGGCAGCCGCCTTATGGGGGTCACTTTCGAGTGCAGACCGGAACCCCGGTTTATCGCTCTAAGCCCCTCTACCTCGTTGGCACGGTGCCAGCTCGGCTCGTTGCTATGGTACCGCGTGTGACCAATCGCGGTGAGAGGCGGCACAGAAAAAAGCGTGGCGCTACTCTGGCAGCTACGCTGCCACATAGAGTGGCTCTAGTTCTCGCCGATCACCCTGGTAAAAAAAACGATTGATCGACTCTACATTGCGTGGACTACAGAAAGCTGAATGACATCACAATAAAGGATGCCTTTCCGCTACCACGAACAGATGACATCTTAGACGCATTCGCGGGTTCCGCTTGGTTCTCGAGTCTGAATCTGAAGAGCGGCTACTGCAGGTTCCAGTACAACCACCTGACCGCGAAACATCAACCTGCACCACAGGCTGCGCACTCTAGCGATTCACAGTCATACCATTCGGTTTGCGTAACGTGACTGACACATTCCAACGTCTGATGGAAAAGGTTCTTCAGGAACTGACCTGATGCACTTGCGCTGTTTATTTAGACAATATTGTTGACTTCGGGAAAGTCTATGCCCAACACTTGAAAGATATTGAGCTGGTTATCCAGCGACTTCAAAACGCAAACCTGAAGCTAACTCCTAAAAACTTCACCCTGTTCGGTAAGGAGACTCGGCACCTAGGGAACGAAATTTCAGCCAATGAAGTTCCTTCGGACCCAGCGAAGTTATGTGTCATAACAGACTGGCCCGCCCCAACATCAGGTGCGGACGATTCGAGCATCCTTAATTGGCAACTAACTACTGTTGGCCACTTACTACTGGTGATTCGTCCCTGGTTTTTTTAAGAGTCGCTAAACCGCTTTATCCTCTGACTGGGAAGTTCAAGGACAAGGTGTTCACCTGATCCCCCGAATGTCAAGACTCATTTGAGGCACGCAAGCAGGCATTAACGTCTACCCCTTCGCTGGCTTAACCAAGAGATGACGCCTTATTTATTCTTGATACGGATGCAAGCAACACTGCAGTCAATAGGATTCTATCCCAAAAACAAGAGGATACGAGCGAGTCATCGGATGCTACAATAAAAACCTTCACGAAACCAGAGCTTAACCATTGCACCACAAGCTGCGAGCTTCTTGCTATAGTCAAGGCGCACTCTCACTTTAATCACTACTTGTGCAGCAGAAAATTCATCATTCGTACCGACCACGCGGATTTCATATGGTTGCTTGGTTTCAAGGCGCCAGAAGGACAACTGGCTCAATTGTTGGAAGAACGCCATCAGTACAACTTTGATATCAAACATAGAGCTGTATCACATCATGATCACAGCAACGCTGTCGCCCTCTCCAAACGACAATGCAGGGAGGGCTCGTGTAGACAGTGCTTGAGCATGGTCCGCCCCAATTCGGCCTCGAAAGACACCCTCTACCAGATAACCATCCCTAATAACATGCGGTCACCTCAAGAGATCCAAGAAGCCCACTTGCGCGACCTTACTGTCGGCCTGAGTCCAATGGAAGCGAAGCGAAAGCCGACCACCCCGTACCGATACCTCGCACCTTTCTCCAAACGTCTTAAGCTATTGGGCCCAGTGGGACACGCTTGAGTTTCGCAACGAACTTCTGTATTGGCGCTGGGAATCATCTACTGGTGACCGAGCATGTGGCAACTAGCGGCATCACCAGAGTTCCGCGCCCAGATCTTCAGACAGCTCCACAGCAGACCTAAATAAGACAATTTTGGCGTCAATCGCATTGTTCGGAAGATACGCGGGCGCTTCTACTGGTTGCAGTGCCACAATCACGTTAGGTTATGGTGGCACTAACCCCAACGCGACCTGTGTGCCTCGCGTGAAGGCCCATTCAAGAAACCGCACGCGCCATTGCCAGAATGCATCAGTGGACCACAATTTAAACGTGTCGCTATTGATGTCCTAGGTCGAATACCGCGATCGAAAACTGGAAACCGATATTTTCTCGTCATTGTGGACTATTTTTTTTAAATGGCCAGAAGCCATTGCTCTTCCTGGTCAGGCCTTTTGTGGCGGGTGCTTTAGGTGACTCACTGGATATCCCGATACGCCGCACTCCTGCCGTTGCATTCAGACGAAGGGCGAAAATTTAAGTACCAAGTTTTTTCCAAAATGTCTGTTGACAGTTTAGCATAACCAAGACAAGAACGACGCCACTCCATTCTCAGTCCAATGAACTCGTGTAGCGCTTTGATCACATCATACCGCAACATTTATCTATGTTTGTTCACAGCCACCAAGACGACTGGGCTGACTTTGTCTTTTTTTTCTGCCCCCGAAAAACGACGCCACCACATCATCAGTCCAATGAACTCGTCCAGCGCTTTAATCACACCATACGGCAACATTTAGCTATGTTTGTTAACAGCCACCAAGATGACTGGGCTGACTTTGCCCTTTATTTCTGCACCCACACCGAACAGCGGTTCATGAACTCACCGGGTATACGCGTGCTATGATTCCTTGGGTGGGAAATTCGTATGCCGTGCGAACTCGCCTTCTCAAGACCACCAGATCATCCCTCTCAACCCGAGTCGTATTCTAATGACTTGATGATACGTCTTGAACAGATTCACGACTTCGTCAAAAGTCGCTTGTCTATCAGCTTCCACAGCATGAAAGCACGCTAATATGATGAGCACAGCACGCAAGGGGAATTTGAACTGGGTGAAATAGTGTGGCTGTATAATCCACTACAAAAATGAGGACTTTCATGGAAACTTCAAACAAACTGGCAAGGGTCATTCACTGTTGTCGCGCGCTTTAACCACGGGGTGTACCGTGTGAGACACAAGACTTGTTCCCGCATATCTGTGGTAAAAAGGAACCTCATTGCTCGGTACGAGGGCAGATCCACCTAAAATGAACATCAGAAGTAGTTATTTTTGGAGGGGGATAGCGTGACGGTAGTAAGAAGAAAAGGAAACGCCTCGTCGGGGACATACAAGGGACAGCTTGGGGCGAGATAACGTTTAAATTAAAGTGATTCAATGTGTATACCTATTTGAAAGTATTGTAGCGGTGCGGCTGACGCGCGTGCCAGAACCTACTCAGGACGACGACGATGCGCGCTACTATCTGTTCTAATTTGGCCGTGGACTACAGCCAGCAAATTAAAATCCGTAGCATTGCTTTCAGAAGTGGGATCACTAGCATGGAATCTCATGCAATTCGGAAAGCACCCTATAAGGATGAACTTTCTTACTGACGCGGACAGCGCCAATATCTCATGGAGCCATAGTATCGCGTCAAGATTACCTACAGTCGCAGATCTTCAGGCCGGACCTCCCGAACAGACAAGTTACCTCTTTACCATGATCTTCATGACTACTCTCTGGGCTAAAAATGAAGAACCTACATTCGCTAGTGGCCATATCGGCATTCCAAAGCTTCAAGGCATCAAGGCGCGTAAGTGCGTGCTGGTCTTGAATGCTTCCCTGACCGTGATGTGGCCATTCAGCTAATGGGGCCATGAGCGGCAGACTTCATGAAACGTTCCAGCTTCTCCTGGTTTTCGGCCTTGTTGGCGTATTTTATTTTCGGTGTTGATTAATTCCCAAATGTGCAGTGAACCACTGCACAGTTAGGATGTGTGCCAGCATGAGAGCTTTACCCAGACGTGTCACCAGGAATTACGACAACAAACACCAGCGGTGGCCAGGTGTCAAGACCCCGCACATCAACTTCAAAATGTACTAGTGTGCCGTAACATTTGAGCGGAGGAACTGTGACGTAGTTGTGCAATACTTGAGTGTTGAAAATGAGAGCATTGACTACAACATCTGCAGAAGAAATATATGTATTTAATAGAACATGACAACGTTGTTAAGCAAAATGAACCGTCCTAAGACAAAACAACCCTTAAAAACATAAGGGGGGATTGTGTAGTGGTGCGGCTGAGGGGAACTTGCATTTTGTATAGCATGTCATATTATGCCCCATAAGTGTCACTACCCCTGTAAGAAATAAACCATATTCGTAAATAAATAAATAATATAAAAAAATAAGAACCCACTGAGGGCGACGACTATGTGCGCGACGATCTGTTCTAATCTGTCCATGGACATCTTGCAATTAAAATCTGCAACAGTACATTATTATCGCCAATAAAAGGGAAATTGTCCGAAAGCAACATTAATACGAGTGAAACTTGCGTAAATAAAATTTTCAAGATCAATTCTTTCAAAAAAGATTTTTTTTTGTACCTCTCGTATTATGTGACACTGTTTTTTCCTAACATAATGTGGATGACCGATTTGTAGACACCGACTTCGCTGTACCCTTATTAGGTCCGGTACAAATTATATGGAGTATAACCGTCACATTCAGAAGGCACATTAATATAAAAATGCGCGAGTTAACCTTTTAATTAATACGTTTTCGTATCACGCTGAAATCGCAGTTCGAAAGGCAGTTTTTATTAAAGCCAAAACCAATTTGCAGGATGTTAAAGACAGGCGATGTGCTTTAAGATATTCCGGGATCGTTTTATTGTTATTTCACTCGCCTTATAATTTTTACCAAACAAAATGCATTCTTTTCTTTATCCGTTTGAATAAACTCAAGCACAAACTGCCGACGCTGCGAGTTGGTAGGCCAACCAAGTAGCTCTGAAAACACAATGTAAGGAAGTTCATTTAATTTATCTGCATAGGTCGACTATTTCCTTCTTAGAGACTACGAAGAGTTGAAAGTGACCAGTGATGTATTCCACATAATTCTTAAAACTGATGGATGTCGATAACCTGTTTCTACATAACAACATAATAAATTATACATGTATACGTCACGGACAAATCAGAGAGAGGACCACTAGGGCAGAGCAACCTGACAAAAACTGGCGGCATCTTCGTGAATGACACCTTCTTTTCAATACATTTCGTTTTGGTGCATTAATAAGACAAATAGGAAATACCGAACGAATGGGGGGAGGGAAAGGGGTTAGCATACTTCACCGGCGGTAAGGAGACCCTGAATTCGATTCCCGACAACCCAAATAGAACTTTTCCATTGCTTTCAAACGTTTTTACACCTATTTGATCAGTGTGGTTTATTTATCTGCACATCTTGAATGTGCCTTTCCTTTCTATACATAATGCACGTTTATCATTCCCGTATTTTATTTTAAGATCACTCAAACACAACCTGGCTGTTAAATTGTAAGGTATGAGGCAACTTGTTTCACACATCTTAGCCATCTAAATACTGAGTGGCAATAAAATCTGGCGGCTGTAGGTAGGATCAAACGATAGCAAACGACTATACTTCTTTTCGCCTTAGTTCGACCGCAGCTGGCGCTGCGAGTTGAGGCTCTAAGAAGGTCTTCAACTTCTTCAGGCAGGCGCGGTTGCACGCCTTGCGGCATGTGCGCGATTAAAGATGGTTCCTGTGTACTGCACTGCCCGGGCATCTGTCCTGAAGATGTTGTCCTCCACCCACCATCAGAGACTGCGATAGGACAAAGGTGCATTTCGCACCTCTCCTGTGCTTAGTTTGCACGAGGAAGCTAATGAACCACCCCTCGAAAATGAAATATTTGCCTTGGGTTTAAGTACTCTGTTAGAGTTTGCTCATTTCTCCAGCAACGTACCCGTGATAATCTCCAAAACATCAAGTTCTAAAGACTGTTGAAAAAAAATCCGTTGTTCCTTCTTTTGTAAGAAGGAATCGGAGCTCAGCAGTATCAGTGGTGATAGATCCAAATCCCACTGTTGTTCAATGCTTTTCTGCCATAGCTCCTTAGAACTTTCACCTAACTCACTGCGATTTGACACTGACTAAGCGTTCTAAAAACATACCGAGAGAAACTCATGATACAGAAATGTTTGCAGCTTCAAACTCAATAGGGTGACTATGCAAATTTTTTTGAAGATAGAACTAAAACACCATCCGTTCTTTGGAGATGTTTATTAGGATGTACCATCTGTAAAGCAAGTCAAAAGAATCAACCCTTCACCTACCATTTTAACAGACGAGCTCTATGGCCTGTTCTTAGCTGTTGACGGTATAACTAAAATAAAAAAGGCTTTACCACTCACTTATCTACCCTCATTCTCTGAGCTCTCTGTGAGCCTTCAAATCACTGAAACGCAACATCAACCCACTTGTTCTTAAACTACAGAGCAAGATCATATCTGCCGAAAAAAAAATGTTCAAATAACTTTCTGTTTTGTTCCAAGACTTGTCGGCATCCCAGGAACTGAAGAGGGCGATCATGCGGCGAGTTCTGCTAATGAGAAAGCAGTAGGTATGCAGGATGTTCCAAAAGAAAATTTACAGGTTTTTTTTTTTTTTTTTACCGGAAATATAAAGTAGGCATCGCCGAACGCTCATTCTCCGCCCAAAGGTAGTGCTAGAGGTCACAACCGGATGCCAAAGTTTCAGCCCGATCTGATAACTTAATCAAAAGTTATAAGTGATTTTCTGAAAATTTCAATGGAAAAATGGAGCCCATTTTTGTTCGTTTACGGTTTCTGGTGCCATGGAGCCCCATGTATTCGAAAACTCCGTCGGCCGCTATTTTCCCATTGAAATTTTCAGAAAATCACTTATAACGTTTGATTAAGTTATCGGATCGGGCTGAAACTTTGGCATCTGGTTGTAACCTCTTGCGCTACCTTTGGAAGGAGAATGAGCGTTCAACGATGCCTAGTTTATTTTTGCGGTAAAAAAGACCGCGTAAATTTTCTTTTGTGACACCTTGTGCATAAACTACCTTATAATTACTCCTACACTTCCTTGGGACGTTGCATCTAAGCTAAGTAGCAGCACAAGTGTAACAATGAAGCGCACAACAAATTAAATGCGGGGAAACCTGTGTTAAGGGAAGGGGAGAATGAAGGGCACTGGGAACGGTTTTATGAAGTGGTACCGAGTCAGTTGCGAATCGGTCATATGCTTCTCCCGCATGGGTCCCCCTTGCACGGGGAGGATGCTTCAAAATGTGAGCACTGCAATCTACCATTGAGCATCTTGCAAATTCTAATTGAATGACATGCGTATGCTAGGAACGGTACAAATAATTATCGCAAATTGATGCAGAACATACTGATATACATTTAGCCTCTTTACTTAGTGATGAACCGCCGATTGCAAACGATTGCGTTTCTAGTTGTTTAAAGATATCGGCCTTCCATACTAACTATAATTTTAATTTATACCCTGAACTCATGTTCACTATGTTGACCACAAAACTACCTACTGTAGCCCTTTCTTTGTTGTAACCTTCTTATGCAATAGTCCCGGTAATTGGCGCATTATGGCCATATAAACTTTTGCACTAAGAAACCATTATAAATCAATCAATCGATCAAAAAGGGCGGATTTTCTAGCCCTTGTCATACTGCGCCATATCACAGTGTTTGTCAAAAATGAAATCGAACCTTCGACACACTTGCTCCGTGGCTAGGAAAAGTTGTTTATACACCTGTCTCTTCTTTCCCGGTGTCATGAATTATGGTGAAATAAAGTATGGCTTGATGCAGTTCGCTACGGCTGCCTTTATACACATCCTTTTGCCGGGAATATTCTAGGCGAGAGGATAAGGTAAGTGTTGAAACAGAGCTGGACCGTCCCAAAAGAGAACCAAACGGAAAAATTAAAAGGTCCGCTGTCAAAGTTCGAGCCTTGAGCGTCCGCGTGGGATCTGCGTGCTCTGCCAACACTGCACTCTAAAAAAAAAAGGTTATATGTACCTCTCATTAAAGGGAGGAACGATCTTGTCCCCTATGTTCCTTTAGAAACGGAGCAACGTTCGGTCCTGCAAACGGGACAGCAAAGTTCCTCTCTCGTCAGCGCAGCGAAATGGCGGGTCTAAGTGAATCGAACTCAGTGAGCCTTAACGAGGACGCCACAGCGGAACGCTGCCATAATTCAACTGAAAAGAGCTAGCGTCAAAAACGTCAATGCAACCTTAATGTCTGCATGTTTCAACTGGAAGACGGAATCACGTGTGGCCTTCGCTGTCTGTGAAGTTGAATCGACTTAAGAATATTTTTTAAACAACGCGCGCGACGTGCTTGAAAAACGAAACCAAAAGAAGGTGCAGCAGGAGGGCGGAACCGTTCTCCCGCTTGCCTGCGGAAGGAGAAAGAAGTATCGTTCCTCCCTTCTTCTCGTGTCCGCTTGGGGCGCGTTGGTAGAAGAGAGGAAAACGCCCCGTTGCTACCTTTTGCCTCATTTGTTTCTTAAGGTGTGCCTCGTGTCACTCGAACTCAAATGGGGCACCGTTTTCTTAAGATACGTTCAAAAACGTAGGTGCTATCTAAGTCACAGTTAACGGAAACACGACAGCGCATGGCGTGAGGTACTATCAGAGCACTCTAACGGCCAAACGCGCAATTGCAACAGCAGAGACGCGAATGCTCTAGAGTAGCGCTCCGGGCCGTTAGAACGCCCTGATAGCACCCGATGCCACGCGCTCCCGTGGTCCCGCTAACTGTGGTTGAGATAGTACTGCAAATATCACGCTCTCGTTCAGACATGTAGACGTTACTGGGAAAGGTAACTAAATGCCTTCACTCGCTCATGAATCAAAATTACTTAAGCACGTTACTTGTCACCAAGATTCAAAAGAAATGCTTTTCTTCAGCTCGAATGTAATGCGTTACCTCGGCTTTACTTGGAATGTATTATTTTCTGGAGCATTAGCTACTTTCTAATGTTTTGCGTCGTAAATATTCCATCTCTTTTCAACAAATTCAGAGACGCGTTCAGTTGGCACAACAGCGTTATGTCAATTTGAAGAATTCCTAGGTTATGAGTCTTCTTTCTGCGGTTTTACGCATCTGTTACACATGTGCATAAAAAACATAGATTCAAAACAAAAGTATTTCCTCACTTTGATGTCCTAGATAGTTGCTCACATAATTATCTCTTTGCGCTATAAAATAGCAAGATTCATAAATCGAACGTTCTTTCATATACTGAGAATTACCGGCAAGTAAGAGTGTGTCATGGCCCCGTCAGGCACTAAAAGTGCCTTTAGTCGTGTCCCATGAGAAAATTCTGTACAAGTATCTATTGATTCAACTCAAAAACTCAAACATCTGAGGCAACTAAGACGTGGGGACTCCTATTGTAAGAAAGCGAAGAGGATTCTTTCTTGGTGAGATCGCATTGAACCCTAAGTGTACAAGATTCATTCGGATAGCAGTGATTCGGAAAGGGCAACTCAACGCGCTACCGGACCCCGGGGATAAACTTGGCCAATGACTCGCGCACGGTATACTGAACATTGGGAACGGTTTGGGTAGTTCGAGATTCGACCCTTGAGGCACAAAGGATAGAAGAGAACAGTTAATGCTTTCGTGTTAATATGCCAATTGGTTAACAGAGCGAACCATGTTGTCCTTGATCGTTGAATGCTAATCCCGACGGAGAGGACCGTTCACTGCAATAGAGCTGAATGGATATCTTGAGCGATAACTGTGACTGTACTCCCATACTTGGTACCTATCTTTCCTACTATCTCTTGCTTTTTGTGATAAAGATAGCAGGCGCGAGCTGCTGCAAGAATTAGGTTTTGTAACTTGTGTTGTACACATTCCTATCCACAAGTAACCAAATGCCGTCACTCGTTACTTCATGACAAAGTAACGAAATAGGTTACTCTTACTTTTTTTCTGAAAAGTAGCAGGGTGGTTACTTTGTTACTAATGAAACTGGATGCAAGTGACACGTCACTTGTAGCGTTTTGCATTGCAGGTGTCGGCTCTCGTTTATCATTTTAAAACCGATGTGAGCACAAGTCATTATATAGCATCACTTCCAAACCGTGTTAACTGTTTGTGACGTCAGACGTTCGTACAATCTGATCTCTAAGACTGTTATTATATAATGTCTCACCGATCATTTGTCCTCCTTTGTCCATGACCTCGCACAAACCAAGACCATCTCTGGCAAGTTCCTGGACCTGGAAAGTAAAACAACCCGCACACAAAATAAGAATATATAGACGCTTTAAACACATGCCAGATTGAGCCGCCATTGCCAACCTTCTCTCGTCTTTTTTCTTCTTTTTTTTTCACAATTCTACTACACCACAAATGGGGGCATCGTAGGAGGGGATTACAAAAATGTATGTATAAATGAATACATTTCGACATAATGAGCAAGTCGCTTGCTATAAGGCGGCCAGCCGGTGCAGGAAGTTTTCAGGTGGATCTTAATTAGTGAGGCTGGGGTGAAGGCTACTCCAATCAAACATAGTTAGTGGAAAAACTATTTTTTAAAGCAATTTATGTGGACCTGGAAATAGTTTATGTATCTTGGATGTGAAGCCCTGGCGTTAGTTTTGGTGGAAACGCTAAGCATGTCTGTGTTGATGTGAAGGCCATCCGTGATGATCTGAAATAGAGTTTTCAGCCTGTCAGTTATAGCGCGGTGGGAAAGAGGAGTCAGGTCTGTTTGTTTCATTAATGATCATTAATGACATTAACGTACCGTCCATATTTATTAAAAATAAATCTCAGGGCTTTCTCTGAATCATTTCTATTTTTTTCTACATTGACGACTGTGTAAGGGTCCCAGACGACGCGTGCGTATTCCAGTGTTGGCCTAATTAACGTCTTATAGACCAGTAAGTTAACTTCAGGAGTTGCGAAATTAAGGGATTGTTTTAGTTGCCGGAGTTATTTTGTAGCTTTATAGGTAACAGAAGCAATGTGGGAGTTTCAGAACAAGTTATTCGAAATAGTAATTCCAAGATACTTGTACTCTGAGACGATGTTAAATGTATGTCCGTCTACACTGTAGCTAACAGGTAATGGTATTTCTTTAGTGTTATGGACATAGTTACACACTTGAAAATGTTCAAATTCATTTGCCAAGTCCTGCACCAGGAGGCAACTTCAGAAAGACACATGTTTAGGTTGAGCTGGTCATCAGGGGAATCAATGATGCTATATAGAATACAATCATCAGCAAACAATTTGATATTTACATAAATATTTGAACATGAGTCGTTAATAAACAGTAAAAATAATAGGGATGAGAGACCAGAGCCTTGCAGTACATCGGATGTAACACTGCATCTATTCGAAGCAGAACCACCAAAAGAAACAAATTGCAGCCCATTTGTTAGAAATGCGTGCAGCCTATTTAGGATTTGGTCATTTTTAATATAATATGAAGCTTTTGTAATGACTTAGTATGTGACACAACGTCAAAAGCCTTAGCCAGATCTAAAAATATAACATCCACATGTTTGTTTTATTGAGCGCGGAAGCAAAATCATGGACAGTAAGTAAGAGCTGAGTGGTTACCGACATGCCGAGCCACTGAAGCGGGCGTTGACGAGCCTCCACAAAGCCCTATGCTAGGGAGAAGGACGCGGTAGCACCCAAGGTGGCACTAACCTGTCCTAGTGTGGCAATGATGAAGTGTAGCGAACGTAATAAGAGGAAGCCAAAACTGAAGGTCAGTTATGGCGGCGCCCATTCACAGCTGCCTGAAAGCGTCTATACATAATTCACCATTGCCAGCCGACATTGTTAAAGAAATATTAATTATATTTGTATATAACATAGAGTGCAAAGAAAGCATGACGGAAGTCAAGAAGGGAAGTGTTTAATATGAGCAACGCCAAATAATATAAACAGCAGCAGACGACAGCAGAAAGTGGCGTTTTCAAACCATTCGGACGATGCCGACGCTACGAGGTGAAGGAACCCATCAAACAGCGAATCATCATGGCGTTTCTCATATTGATATCCGTATTCTATCATCGTTAAACTAATTATGTCTCGAAAAGAACCAGTAACCTATGCTTTTGACGCTGTTAGATTGATCTTGTCAGCTCGTAGCGTCGGCTGCCGCCGGACTTAAGGTGAAACGAAATATGAAAGAACTGGAACAAAGCTCGTCAAGATTTTGTTTTTAAGACCACGACTATTCCTTATCAGAGCCGTGCACATGCACTCTTCAATGTTTCTGTATTGCCAACCAGAATTTTTCCCCAGTATACTTGACCAAAGTCTATTTAACGCAGACGAGGCTTCGGCGAAACAGGAAAAATGACATGTCAAATTGGCTTGGCTTACGGAGCATCTTTAGACAAGTCAGATTCATGCAGCCATCTAGAAGCTTAAAAATCGTGTGTCCACGATGCAGATTATCAGGTCGCCGAATTCATCAAAACTAGTAAAAGTTGTTTTAGACGATGATCCGCTGAAGACAAAGCGAAGACCTAAATTCCCTTACTCGTTCTCTTCTGAGCTGAAAACACAACTAAAAAGAAAATCTTTCCTGCGTCGAAAGTTGAAAAAGGTTACCTCCAAAATGTGGTAAATGTAGTTCAAATTCTGCTGCAAAACATGCAAACAAATATAAAATCGAAATCGCCAGGTGCATCGGAAAACGGTTCAGGAAAATTTAACTCGTAAGCTTAGAAAAGTTTGGCTGTACGTAGATTTGCGTTCTCCGAAACCAGCTAGACTAATGGTTATTGCTCTAGATAAGTGTTCTGGAAATAATATGTCGGATATTTCTGCCAATCCTTTCAGACAGGTGTACAACGATCACGTAAACGCCTCCTGCAATGTTACACTCCGAGCGAGGCTTGGCAATATGCTGAACTCGATCACGGTTGATGAGGACGCTATTCTGAAGTATATAAAAAAATTATTCGAAGGCTGTCAACTGGACATGACTGTTTTCCATCACCATAAATCATCAGCCATCAGCATTGCCTTAGTTCATCAATAAAGAAAAAGTGGGGGCGCATGAGATTATGAGGGGAGCAAGTCGTCTGCTTCTCGCACAAGGGTTGTGGTGACGTCAGAATGACGCCAAGTTCTGATTGGGTTTAATTTCAGAATAGTGGGTATATCTCAAGGCGACCTGCCTTGAGGTTGTGGGAAGCCGAGGAGGACGACGGCGCGCGAGGGGGCAGGAGCGGTGGCCGGCGGCCCGGCGCTCATGACAGCGCCACGAGAGTTCCAGCTAGGCACGGGGCAAGGAACGGTCAAGGACAGCGCTGACACCCGGACGACGACTGGCGACGGCAAGGCCCACAGCTAAGGCACCCGAGAGCAGTAAGACGTTTTGAACATATCCTCGGACGTGTGACTTCTTGGGAGGGCGGACCAGTCAGGGACCGATTGGGCAGCAGTTTAGTAGAGCGATCCACATGGTCTACCCACTATCCTCCAATGAGAGCCGATCAGAGCTCGGCACTCTGACATCACCACAACTCCTGCAAAAGAAGCAGACGAACTTGCGTTCTGCATAGACCCATCTCTCTCCAGTGCTCGCTTCAAAGGTTTTTGTTATTTGTATTTCAAAGACAACTTATTCGTAACCAACACGGTTTTGTTTCTGACCCATCATCGACGACCACTAATCTGGTCCTCGTATTTCGCATAAACAAGGTAAAATCAAAATTGCTTATTTCGCCTTAAGCAAGGTTTTTGAGCTAGTCTACCACAGAATGCTGGTATCTAAGCTTTTTCCCTTTACATTGTGCCTGTATGTGTGTGCTCTAATGAATTATGAACTACCTAACAGACAGGGAATTTTTGATTCGAGTTAATCATATAAATTCCACGATATACACAATATGCTAAGGCGCGCCTCGGGACGTTTTGTAGGTCCCCTTCTATTTCCTATATTTTGGCACTACTAAAAGGTCAGGTGAAAAGTTGTTGTTGTTTTTTTTTTTTTTTTTTTTTTTTTAAATTTAGATAAGAAAACAAAATTGAACTGATTGTATGGCAAAACATCGAGACAAAGCGAAGCGTTCGGCCATAATCATCCACCTGTCCAAGCACAGAGACCAATATAGAAACATCACTGTGAATCAGTCTTGGGTAAGTTACTTTAAAAACGTAATTCGTTACAGTTACAGTTACTTTCAAAAAAAAGTAGCGAATCTACCGTTACAGTTACTGCAACAAAAGAGTAACTCGTTACAGTTACAGTTACTTTCAAAAAATAACGACGTTACTTTTCAGTTACTTTTCTATAACACAAAAAATTAGGAAAAACTAGAAAACGCCCCTCACTAAGTTTCTTTGCATAAAATTAAAAAGTGCGCTTTTTACTTCATATTGTGATTTAGTGGCAGTTGCTTCTCGAAATTGGTGTGTGAAAGCTTCCTTCGTTTAATGGCGAATACATGTCTGCCCTTGCTGAACAGGCGCCCAACTGGCGCCCTGGAAGGAATTGCATGGAGGCAAACGCGAACCCAATATAAATGCCCTATCCTTGGTAGCACTAGAACATTGCTGGCTCGTTGACGGTTGCGCTGCGTTCATAGAGCCTCTGGACATATTTCAGTTCGTACCCGGCAAGCCAGAAGCAAATCCCGCGCAAACAGCAGTAAATTTTGCCTCAACTGTTTACACCACGCCGGTTTAGTGGCGCAAAATCAAAATACGAAACATGCACATTGCGGAGTAGTGGCGCTAATCAAAATACCAAACATGCGAGTGCCCTCCACGTGTATAGTTGATTCATGGTTGATTCACCCGATTAAAAAGCGTTTGTGCAAGAAAAAAGAACACCGTAACAAACATGATGCTTCAGATACTAAAATGTAAGTGCTCAGTCTCAAAGTAAAAGCGCGTGCGTAAAGATAACTACATTTTTTTTTTCATCAAATCTATACGTGGCTATATTCAGGACGTGACTCGCGAGAAAAAACGCGTATTCACAAGTTTGTGCCAGGCCAGCTTGACACTCGAAATATCGGAACGGACAATTTCGAAAGTGGAAGGAATAGGTAGATTGTACTCATTCAATTATAAATTATTCATAAGAAACTGGAAAATAGCGACAAAAGTAACGTCGTTACTTTCATCGTTACCTTAGAAAAAGTAATAGAACTACAGTTACAAGTTACATTTTTAAAAAGTAACTCTTTACAGCTACAAGTTACAAAAAACAGTAACAAAATTACAGTAACAGTAACTAGTAACGCGTTACTACCCAAGACTGCTGTGAATACACCTTTTCAAGAAACACTCGACCCCAGGGGCAGCAAACCGTTTTCAAGCCCAGTCACTGAATTTGAGGCTAGACTCTCACCGCCGTCCCTGCTAACCCTAACTGAGTGGACTGTGATTTCGATAGGAGCAACCTGCGTAGGCGCAATTTCAAACACTGCTGGCGGTTAAATTATCGTCTTTTCCCGCTGTATTTTGTGTCTCGTGGTGCATGTATTTTCCCGAGGTCGCTGAAAAGACATTGTACCACATTTGAAACGAAAAAGCAATAAAAAAACTATAATCTATTTTTGTTGGGTACGCGCGCGACAGAACGAATGCGACTGGAATGTATAGTTCTAGTTTTTTTTTTTGTGTGTTTTTTTTAACGATAAGTTTTGACGGCGCCGCGCGATTCGCCGCATGTCAAACGACAAAGTGCTTAGCTGTCAAAAGTAAATTACAACAGAAGAAAGCCGAAAGGCATGCATTTTTTGCGCTCACAAATAACGTGTTTAGTGATGGGCAGGACACGGACATAAAATTTAGAAAGTGTTAACATTCGAACAATATATCGTACGTACCACACGATGCAGCGTTATCTGAAAATAATCAATTTGAGAAAGATCTCAAATAACACAGTACGACAGTCACGTCTTGACGATCGGACGGAATCGAGGATGACTTCGTTTCGGGGCACGTTTTGGGGAGAGCTTCCTTTTTTTTACAACAGCACCAAGCCGAAAGCACGAACGCGACTGACCCGTTTTCCACCCCAACCCCGACAACTATTTTCGGAGATGCCTGAGGATACTACGCTGGTTATCTCTGGGAGGCGGGAGAACAATGTTCGCAAAATCGCGACGAGGGTCGTTCGACGTCCTTCACCTCCTTCGTTTCCCGTGAATGTCGAGCAGAAAAGCTTGAATGGCAGGCACTGACAGCCTTATTTCTCACAATGGAAGATAACACAGAAAGGGTAGGCAGCAAGCATAAAAAAAATTAAGTGGAAACTTTCAAGAGGTGCGAGAAAACGTCGAATGCAAAACCGCAAAAACATAGGTAGAGAACCGCGCTGAGCGGGTCTTCACTGTCCAGGAGAGTGGCAGAAAATTTCTACCTGATAGAGGGCGCGAGAGTCGCAACAGCCGCATCAGCATCAGCAACATGGCGGCGGCCTAGGAGCGTTTTTTGGAAAGGTGTATAGGCCCAAGTCGTTCAAAAGGAAACCCTTTTTTTTTACGATATTCAACCTTGTTTTAATGATGGGCCTAAGAACAAAACCACGGGCGCTTGCTAAACAATTTCTGGTCCTCTTAAAGGTATACCACAACGAAATCTTGTCGCTTATTTCTTGGTCTACCCTTTCACTGGAGAATTATCGCATCAGACGCACCAATCTCTTCTTGAAAAACACACGAAAAGAAATATTAAAACGAATTAAACGATTAGCAAAGAGCACCTGGTGGTTGTCGCTAACGCCTCGTTTGTAATGCCCGTCTATGAACCTTCACAAGTAGTGACGATAATTGTCTCGCCTCCGGCCACCACGAGAGAAGAGGAGAAGGAGGAACCCCACTCTCCCCAAGAACATCTTTTGTGTGTCCCAGAAGTCGCTATTGTCCCTGTACAAAATTATAGAAGATTAACCCGTCACTCAAAATTTGTAGCAAAGCAGAAGCTTCGGGGGCTGGAATGGCTAGGACATTCTCTCGACGTCAGCCTCACCGCAGCTTTGCTCGTACGGAGACGAACTACGTCACGATTGTGGCGGATGTCACGTGCTCTCCGCCGGCTGCTCACGGAGCGCTTACCAAAGTGGGCCGTTTATAACGAAGAATACAGCCATCAGGCTCAAAATACAAACGTGCGATTATCATTTATAGATATTGTGGATCATAATCAACCTATTTCTGAACACGACGGGTATATTTTAAATTTCGTTGAAGTATTTTTTTAAGGGGTGTCCAAACACGAAGCGGCAGATGGCGTGTTTGCTCACAGCAAAGGAAGTGTTTTCTAAATGCAGGGCATATGCCGCCGCTACGGTCCGCTTCCTTTCCTTTTTCTTGCCGGGAGGAAAGCTTCCCTCCGCTTGAGGCCTTGAACAGAGGCTTAGGGCGTTCTCAAGACGCGGGTGCGGACAGCCAATCTCTGACTGTCGTCAGGGCCTCCGCTGTTGTTATCCGCACCCCACCTCCCGAAAAGAAGAAAGAGAAAGAGACGACAGCAAGGGGAAAGAAAGAAAGCAGCGTTGTATGCTTGGTTGATGTCCAAACTGAAAGGGGATGGGAGCACAGCAACTTTCACTGCATATGCATGTGCTGTGTCGCGGCACTCTGTTTCTCAATGTCCGGTTTGGAAGGCCCTTTAAAGGGGTATGTTTAAGAAAAAAATTAAATAAAATATCACTTCACACACGAAATGGCCAAAAACTCGGAAGACGCTTAAGCTTCGCCTTTAAGAGGTGAAGCTTAAGCGAACGGTGTCCGAAGCGTTAGCGGGCGCCGTTCGCCAAGCCTTTTCATACAAATCCGCGTTCGTTCCCAAGCCGTGCAAGCGTGTGTGCGCGGCCTAGTCGGTAGCGTCTCGAGTGACGTGTGTCACATGACGCGTGACGTCACACGTGGCTGTGGCGTCATGGCCCCCTCAGCCCGCTAAATTTTGCGGGAAATTTTCCGCTAAATTTGGTGGGAAACATTTCTGCTGAACTTGTCGGTAGAAATTTCCCCCTTCAATTTACTGAAAATTTTTCCTCCAGATTAAGCGGGTCGATAGGGTCATGGTGCCACAGCCACGTGTTACGTCACACGTGGCTGCGCACGTTGCGCTATTACAGGGGCACTAACACCCCAAAGGTCGTTTTTTTTTTTTACTTGCAACGTGTAAAACGTTACAAGTTGTAGTCATAGACACGCAAAAAAACCGCATCGCGAAAAGATAATTTCCCGCGCGCGCGCGCGCCTTTTTATTTTCGGCGTTTATATCTCCCGCCGCTCACCTCCTTGCTTCTTTTGATCAGTGACGTCAAAAATCAGGAAATTTAGAAGCTTTGTAGGCGACATTTCTATAAAATTTAATAACGGCAATCGTAAAACATGTTTAATTAACGCAATTGCGAACGCACTACGGCCCCTCTTTTTTGAATACTAAAAATCAGAGTTCGGTGAGATGTCGCTTGTTAGATGTGTGTTCTCCCTCGCAAAACTTGGCGGCACTCGAGCAGATGTCGGCGAGTCGGGGAAGACACCGTTTTTTTCCCGCGCCGGCACCCTTCAATCATGCCTGCTCACCTCCTCCTCGCTTCGGGTCGCGGTGGCAACGACGCTTTGCTTTGTAGCGTGAAGCGGAGGTCCGAAAGAAAGTCGAGTCGCAGGAGACCGCAAAACTTGACCCTCTGCACTGGCGCGGATCGCGCGGAAAATTGAAATTCGGCATTTTGATTTTTTTTTTTTTTTTAATTCACAAATACTGAATTTTCAAGTTTCGAATTTTGATGGTAATGTCCCGGCATCATTTTCAATCGTTTCGGATAATAAAGTAAAATATGATTTTGATGTGTCAGTGACCCTTTAAATGTTAAGGTCCCACCGACGCCGATGGCTGATTTTATGCGACACGAACCCCTAAACGCTATCGCGTTAGAAGATGCGAAAATGAAGTTATAATAAATGTTAGCCGCGTTGTTTGGGTTCTGTGAAGCTCACTTGACATGCTATGAGAGCCACAGCTTCCGGGTGGTTCAAGAGCAGTCCACGGGCCAGCCTCTTCTGTGCCAGGAATCCTGCCTGGTGCACGAGCAACCCTTCAAGTTCCTTCGGAGTCAGTCGCATCCCTGCAGAGATACAACGGGTATTGCTTACCCAAATCTAGGTCACTGGAACATGACTCCGTAAGGAGACAGCTATGGATTAAATCAACATTTTATACCGCGATTGTATAACTTCTTAGTGAACGCAAACACCTTGTTATAAACAAGGCGTAAACATCAATGTTTCGTCTGGCTTAAATGTCTTATTTTCCTCCAAAACACTAGGCTTCAGGCACGCCACGCACCGTCTTCTAGAAACGTTACACGCGAGTGCACCATTTTTTTCCTTCGTGTACAATTTTAACTCTAATTTATATAGAGCTATCGCAAAGTATTATGAGAACCTCAATTTTTAGTTCTTGGAGCGATTGATAAGTAACGGTATTAGTTAAATATTCGGAGTGTGTGTAAAACTAATATTTTGAGCACCACGGTTCAGACTTTGTTAGAAATAAAGATGTGTCAAGATAACTTTGTTAGCCCTTTCCTAGAAGGTCATAAACTGAGTCACATAAAATAAACCAAATTTCACTGCACTTATCTGTCTTATCGGTGCTCATATTGGCAAAACTTTCATCTTAAGTTCAGAAACCATCCTCAATTAAATTCGGTGACAAGGATCAGTTTGAGTTGATTTCTTCTTTGGAGACGACGTATGATGATGAAAGTGCCCGTGATATTAAAACATGGCTCTTGATTCTCGCAGATTATGTCACCGGTTCTCTAAAGCTCATAAATAAAAAGAGTATATGTACAGGTGACGACAAAAGCAGTGAGAGAACTTCTGGATTACAACAAGCACGTACTATATCCTGCAAGCGTCGTACCGCGTTCCACACGGCGCCGTGTGCTAACAGAACACCTGATTGGTACATTTCGTTTTTGTGCATTAATAAGAGCTATATGAAATCCCCCCCCCCCCCCCCCAAAAAAAAAAAACAAGGTAAAGTGGTGGAGTGATTAGCACACCCGAGCTAATTGGTGACGCCCATTGCGTTTTAGTAGGACCGGGAGATTGATCGATTAAACTCCCAAGTATTCAATGGATGTTTTCATCGCGACTATTTTTTTAGACTGATTAGTCGGCTGAACTTGAAACCAGGTAAACGAATGAGAGAATAAAAGCTTCCTATTAACGTTTGATCATTAGCACTATTTTGTTCGTAGGTAGTAAACTCTCAAGTAACAACACCATTAATCATGGTTAAGGAAGGACGAAGGCCGTGTCCAACTTACGAAAATCCTATCAGGTTTCCTTCCTATCCGCGACAAATACAAGCGCGTTGTCCAGCGCAAAGCGAATGCTCATCAAGAAAATTAGGGCCGGTTTATTAGAAACAGCGTCTCAGCTGAGACTGGGTGAAAGACACCAGTGCCAAAGCCGGCGCACGAGCTGAGCGGGACTTAAACCACGTCTCAAGACGCTCTTGCGCCCCAGCCTTTGGAGTGCATGCTTTCTTTCACCCAGTCTCAACAGTAACGCTGTTTTAGCAAGCCGGCCCTGGTTTCTGGCAGACGGAGATTGTCGAACAGTAAGGAAGTCCTGCGCACTTGGTTAGTGGCATAACTGAAGGGGTTTGGGCTCTTTTTCCTCGTTCTTTTGGCGTCGACGACCGCCACTCGGAGGCGCACAAGGCGGCAGTTAGAAACAGGTTTTTTTGTTTTTTTTTCAGCCGAAGTCAAACAAGATCAGCATCGAAAGGGTGGTGTTTTTTTGTTTCGACAACTTACTTGATATTGTATGCCGAGTATACCTCAAGACGCCGAGTTTTAATTATTTCCGCCAAAATTTTTAATGTTTCGCCTTTTGCAAACAAGGAAAGGGGAATTTTATGTAAAATACTCACCATCCGACGAACCGAAAGTCGCAGCTAATTCTACGCTGAAACAACTTGCAATCCCCTTCTTTAAAGTTGCACTTGTTTTTATGATAAGGCAGAGTACTGTAGCTTGCGCCGTCCAACACATTGAAGCATCATGTTGCCAACGGTTGTGCCACAGCGTAATTGATGGCAGGTTACCACTGCTGGCAGGTCGTAGCTGTATCAGAAATTCTATGCACTCTACCAAAGCGGCACCAAAAATTAATCTTTTCGCGCCTGCAGCCTCGCACGCGCACACCTTCTGGGTAACACGCCGGTGTTGACACCTGTCGCGATCAATACCACGCGCCTCAGGCTAGCCGCTCCGGTCCCAACACTACCCAGGTATAGGGAGTATTCACTGGCGGCCATATACGTGTGTGCTGCTGCTGCTGAGCGCGTGCTCACGACGAGCTTCCGCAGTCCTTTTGCAGCGTGCATTTAGCACCATCAAGGTTGCCGGTCTTAGCAGGATATTAATGTGAGCTCGTTTTGAGCATGCACTCTAAACATAGCCCTCAGATATGGCGTCCAGTGAATACCTCCTATTCTAGTACACTGTAGTATGGTGCCCTCTCCTGACGTCATCACATTGTCAGCAAGAAGTTCGATGGTGTCTGTAATGAGCATAGTGGAAGCTTGTATTTATAGCGCTCTGAGACCAATACTGCCAACACCGTCAAAATTGAAGCTCTTACATCACTCTTATTTCCGTCGATGATAAATCCTTTGCTGACATCATCGTCATCATTCGGCCAATCATAAAAGGCCAACACAGCAACGCTTTCAATCGCGCACGCCTCCAATAACTGCGCTCTTCAGAGCGCATGCTCAGAGTGAGCTGACATTAATAAACTGCTAAGAGCGGCAATCTGGACGGTGTGGAATGCACGTTGCGAAAGAACTGTGGAAGCTCGCCATCAGCACGCGCTCACCAGTAGAGCACACAGCTATAGCCGCCGATTGCAAGTAAGGCATCTAGCCGTCGCCATGCCTCTGTCGCGCGTGCAAGTGCGCGCACGTTGCACATACTTGCACGCATGGGGCCCCAGTGAGTCGCCATGCTTGCAATTGTCTATGCACATTTCCAAGAAACACTCGACCCCAAGGACCAGATATCCTTTCCGAGCACACGAACTGGGTTTGATGCTGGTGTCTCACCGGCGTCCAAGATATCCCTAATTACCGAGTGGACCGTTGATGTTCATAGGCGTAAATTTCAGTCACTTCTGCTGGCTAAATTTTCTATTTTGTTCTGCTTTTTCTTTGCTTCACAATGTAAATACTTTCTCGAGACCATGGGAAAAAAATTGTACACTTTTATGAAATTAAAAAAAAAAAATTACTGTGACCTTTTCTTTTTTTTTTTTCTTTTTTTTTTTTGCTGAGTATGTGCACGACAAAACGAACGCGACTAGAATGTTTGTTTTATTTGACGCTGAGTTCGACGTTGCCGCCCCCTTAGCTGCGTAAATCAACAAAGCGCTTAGCTATCAAAAATAATTTACAACAGAATATATCTGAGGCATGCATATTCCCCGTGCACAAGAAACGTGACAACCGATGTATTCGACAGGACACAAATATGAAATTCAGCAAGTATCAACATTCGAACACCATATTGTACGTACCACATTGTGCACTGTTATCCGAAAAGGGTTCGTTTGTAAAACATCTAAAATAAGACAACACATCCAATCGACATTTTCGACGGCAGTCCCTTCTCGCCCATCGGACTAAATCCAAGAGTACCTCCCTTTGGGGCACGTTTTAGAAAAAGCTCCCTTTTTTCACAGCACCAGCACCAAGGCAAAGAACCGAGGCGACTGATCTGTTCCTCGCCCCAACCCGAAGAGCTATGCTTGGTGAAGACTCACTCTCCGGGGATCATCTGAGAAGAGTACAGTTGTCATTTTTCGCGAAGTGCCGTTGAGGACAGTTCTACGTTCTTTACTTCCTTCATTTCTTTTTTTTTTAATGCCGAGCAGGAACGCTGAAATGGCAGGCACTTTCTCACAGTCAAAGATAGCACATAAAGGGTAGGCAACATGCGTAAAGAAACGAAAGTGGAAACTTCCATGAGAGACCGAAAAATGTGCAATTGAAAACCGTAAAACACAGGTGGAGAATCGGGCTGAGAAGGTTTCAAAAGCTCAAAAGAGTGGCAGAAAAACTCTAGCTAATTGGAGTCGCCAAAGTCGCACCAGTTGCGTCATCATCAACAACATGGCGGCGGCCTAAAAACGTTACCTTTTTTTTTTTTTTTTTTTTTTTTTTTTTTTACAGTCGAGTTGTTAATGGCTAGGTTCCCCAGGATCGTGTCCGTGTATGTCGACACAAACCTACCAGGACAACTACCGCCATCTATAAATGACGGCGGCAAGCACACAACCAGTATGGTTTCCGCCGTCGCTCGTAGATGGCAGCAACCTTTCCAGCTCTAATAGAAGAATGGATAGTTGGGCGCGTTGGTGGAAATTCATCGTAGGAAACAGTGCGAAAAACAGACGACGACGAAGAAGAAGCGCACAGTGTATTGAGTAAAGCTCCACTGGTCTTCCTTTTTCACGAGAGTGGAAAGGCTGAACTTTTTTAATGGCGTATAGGGTTTTATTTTTTATCATGCTGGCAGTTTTTGCAGAAAAAACGAATCGGGTGGTGCGGGATGTATATGCAATCGGTCCGTTTTAAACAGAAAGGCCACCGCAATGACAACTCGTGTGACGTCTGTGCAAGCAACGTATAAAGTTGCTAATAAACGACAGAATTAAATTTTAAGTTCAATGAGCAGCCACCCGACTGATAGTGTCAGTTGGTATACAGATGGCAGGTGTGCAAGGTGTCTGACTAGACTCAGTACAAATATAAAAATAGAACTCCTCACACTAAACAAGAAAAAAATCATTCCTTCGCGAAAGCTTTATTGGCGTTAAGGCAAGCATGCAACGTCGTAATCAGGGTCATCATTATCAAAAAATAACGAGTTACCTTTTTAAAGCGCTAATCTTAGCTGGCATATGCCTTAATTGCAGATTGCGACTAAATTTGCCTTTCGTCACAATCGGTCGCGGCAGTTATTAGACAATACAAACATAATTTTGATCTGAGCAGTGGGGAGCAAAATTAAATACGTCTATGTCACGTTCCGCTCGCGCGTTATCCCCCTCTCTCGCATTGCTCACAGACGCGAAACTGGCACTGTCACATTGGCCGATATAAACTTGTAAAAAAAAATAAAAGTTGCGAAAATCCTAAAACATGCTTGTTGCGAACATGTTTCAACATGTTTGAACATAAAATGGTCTTAATTTTCTGGCGTCTCGTACGTATTCTGTTCCTGCGCAGACATTACGGAGCAATTGACACGGAGCGGACACGCAGCATTCCCGGGCAGTTCGCCGCCGACTATCTCCTTTGGTCAGCGTCTGACGAGTGGCATTATCTCCGACTTCCCGGGTCGTCAAACACTCGCCTCGGGTTCGGCCCGTCCAAGCAACCGTTATCAAGCGACGCACGGCCGACACCAACACGCAGCGTCCGCGTGTCGAGCTAAACGAGCTCGCGCTATACTCTGTTTCACCTTATGATGCACCGCAGGAAAGGCTACAAGCGCGAGCTCCTTGCTCTAGGGCACATCTCAGCGGCACATGCTCTCGTGCCTTAAGTGTAGCTCCCAACGCAATGAGCTCGCGCTTCTAGCCTTGTCTGCGGTACAACATAAGGTGAAATGGAGTATAGAAGGTTCCGGCTTCTCTATGGTACTGGACTCTAATTTCTACCACAGCCGACGTTACAGTCCAATGGCACCAATCAGGTATCGTCCCACATTTAAAGAATTGCACCCACGCAGGCCAGTGATACACCTTGAAAAGGCCTTTGTGACCGCTCATCCACCCTGAAAGCGGATCCACGTGCGCAAAGCGGTTGCGAACGCGGTTGTATAAAGAACCAGTACATTTGAACGCGCACTCGATGACATCAAGTGCGCGTGCAATTGTACTGAATCTTTATACAACCGCGTTCGCAACCGTTTCACGAACGCGGATCCGCTTCCAGTGTGAATGAGCGGTTAGTCGGTTTCCAGCTGCGCTTCACGCGCGCTATTCACTGGGCGCCATATTTATGGGTGCTTTCTAGATCGCATGCTCAGAACGAGCTCACATTAATAGCCTGCTAAGACCGGCAACCTTGATGGTGCTAAATGCACGCTCCAAAAGGACTGCGGAAGCTCGCCGTCAGCACGCGCTCAGCAGCAGCGCACACGGATATGGCCGCCAGGGCGACCAGAAGCGTCGATGTCATTGGTCTACCTCGATCGGTCAAACGGTCACTACGACGTCTTTAGAAGGATGGAGTTAAGTATTTAGGAGTCATGCTTATTAATTAACGTGTTTTCTTTTGGTTAGGAAAGTTTATCTCTCCTGGGCCCGTTTGCTCGAAGCCGGTTAACTTTAACCGCGGTTAAGCCCTTCCCTACTAGGTACCTACAAGTACCTAGCCAAGTTTGACGAGGGCTGGATGAGCGATAGCTCCGTGTTTTATTATGGGGTGGTAGCTGGTGTCATCTACTGGCTGTAGCGAATATACGTGGCTTCCGTGGAAAGGTTCCCGAAATGGGGAGACCCAAAAAATGCGCGCTGCCTGGTTTTCGCGACGCAGCGCGGCATACATTTGGGCTTAAGAAACAATTTTTATTGCTCGTGGTACAAATAATCGGCAAGGTAAAACTAAATTAACCCTTGTTTGGAAATTTTCTAAATATTTGTCTATATGAAGTGAAGAAAAGCCTCGTTGAAATTTCCTTCCGAGTTCGAAAGAGGACGACGAAGTTGAGTCCTAGAAACAATGAGAAAGAAGTGAGCAGTGAAAGGCGGGCGGTACACCGGCAGCATGGTTGGCCAGCATGTTGGAACCGTATATATAACCGTCATAAAATGAAAAACCTGTAACTCGGCTCCACTGAAAATTGACCTAGTAGTAAATTACCCGAACGTCGAGGAGAACGCTGGAAGTGTAATTCTACGATCCGCGCGCTCTGGCCTTCCACTTATAAAAGATTTGAAGTAAACAATCATAATAAATCTTTGTAGAACGCGCGTGCACGGCAAAATTTGTTTTAGGCGTTTTGCTTCAGAACAGTTATTACTGCAGACGCTAGCAGGTGCAGCGCGTGTAACTACACTCGTAGCATGCACCTCGGTGCTTTTTAAATTTAGCAAAAGGTCTATGGGAACGCTCTCTGCTTTTGTGTTTGGGTCAAGGCAATCCACTTTCCAAAGACGTTGCCATGCCGACAACTATCGCGTTCATTTAGGCTTAGGAATGGCCAGAGTCGAAAGTCTATCTAAAAAATGCGGCGAGGTCATTTCTCATGTTTTGCTTTTTAAGTGAGGTAAGGAAACGCGACAACCTCCTGCACCATTCATTGCTCACTAACTCGCCCGCTACTGCCGCTACTACGACGTATTAGTTCCAAAGCGAGCGGCGCTCACTCACCGGGGCACCGCCATGTTTCCCCGCCGTCCTCACTCTGCCGGTCACGTGACCCAAAATTCCCCCTCGTAGGGAAATCCGGTTAACCGCGGTTAGTTAACCAGCTTCGAGCAAACGGGCCCAGAGTTGCGTCGGCATTGTGTTTTTTTAGCTTTCTACGTTTGTGTCGGCGGGGCCAGAGCGGCCGCGACGCGGGAGCGGTCGCCCCGCGGTCGTTAAGAAGCGTCTCGGGTTTCGGGGGTCTGCTCGGACCGGGACCGAAAGAGCACGCGCTGGAAGATGCTTGTGGCTTATAGCCGAATGTGCGCATATGCAGAGGGTTTTGCCGCTTTGTATAAAATTGTCGCTTTTTGCCCGATGCAATAACTTAGCGGTTGGCGCCAGTCAGGCTGGGAAAATTGCAGAGAACAACTCTACGAGGAATTTAGGTTTGACCGTTAGGGCGCCAGGATGACAGCTCGCCGACCATTGGAGAACAGTGTACCACGTGTGAGTGGCGGAATTTGAAGAGATTGGTCGGTTCCTGAGGGGAAAGGAGGCCCCTACGGACCTACAAAAAGAGCGCGGAGAGGATTTTGAGGGATTCGGACTTTGGATTTGATGGAGAGAAATTGGGGACGGGGGTCGAGACTTTAGACGAGGCAGGATGATTTCCCAAGTTGGGAATTGTAACTAGTGTGTAAATAAATGCACATAGTTCTATTCAAGCAGTGAGTCGACCCGTCACTCAGCGACGTTCGTGCCACCACGCTCCAGACCATCGGAGCGGAACCTGCCTCCCACACCACCGGGAGGACTTTAACTGATGGGTTCTGCTCACATCGTCAGAAATAAGGGCAAAGTCAGACTCTCATCTTCGACGGTGTTGTTTTAGGAACGTGATAACAATATCTTCCACTACACTTTAGGAAAGCCCAAGTGCTGAATGTTCCTGCGTCACAAAAGAAGGCCACCGTAGAACAGAGACTGGACACGACTACGGCGTCAGGATCTGTTAGAAGTCGTGTCCAATCAGTGAGAGCACGACTACCAGCCCAACGCTAAGGACGAAGTCGCCTCCAATATTTGGCTTATGGTGGCCTTCTTTAATGACGCAGCATAATTCAGCAACTTACGTACGGTGAACTAGAAATGGCTGAGTGGAGCGAGCTACAGGCTCGGCTCATGCTTTCAGTTGAAGTGCAGGATGTCTAAAGTTGGTGTGGCCCGCTGTGATCGAAGTGCCTTGGTTCGCCTGGATTTTTTGCGTAGCAACTTGCTTGAGTTGGCGATGGTGGGAGAGGACTTTGCCCCTTCTTGGCTTAAGTTCGAGGAGAGGAATTTAATGATCGCCAGCCTGTCAACCTCGCATTGCTCCGGCAAATAGGCATTCACCACTCAGGGCACATATCTGGTACATTAGTCCTTTTTCTAAACTGAGTCTAATTTAGATCCAGCGAACTGAACAAAGGATTGATTAATTTTTTTTAACACAGGATGTGCTTTATGAGCCGATTTCTAAGACAAATATCTTTGGTTACACCAAATACGATTTGGTTCCACCGCAACGCTCGTCCGTTGTCCTCAATCGTTACGTTCGATCGATACACGGGTTAAGATCATATCGGCAATATAACCCCTTGGGGGCTATATTTTTTTATAATGTTCTCTTTAGAGGTCACGTCAAAACACAACGTCACGACGACGCCACGACGTCATTGTCGACTACAACGTTACGCGACGCCAAGATTCCGTCTTAAGGTCGTCGCGACGTCGCATCGCGTCGACGACGACGTCGTTACGCGACATCAAGTCGCCTTTATAACGCGGTCGTGACGTCGCGCCGCATCGAGGACGACGTCGACGGGGTCGTCGACGCCCCACACAAAGTCAAACTTCGCTATGACGTCACGTTAACGCCGCCCTTACGTCGCGTGACGTCGTCGTTATGTTAATATCGTCCTGAAATCGCGTGACTTCGTCGTAACGTCGTCGTCGTCGACGATGACGTCGACGTCATGAATTTGAAGGGACGTCGTCGGGCCGTCGAGTTACGTAATCTCCACAACGAAGTCGACGACCTGACGCCAAGCGTCTTTATGACGTTGGGTTGATGACAAGGACGCCGTCGTCTCCATGTCGCGTGATATCGACGTCGTCGTCGCCAACGTCAACGTTGACATTGGCGTCGTTGTCATCGCGATATGACGTCAGAACGCAGTCTTGGGCTATGTTCCAAATCTTACCCGAGTAACCTGCCTCCTACGTCAGCGGGTAATACCACGTGACATCGCGAGTAAACGATCCGCGGCTCGATTCTGGAACGGCCGGGTTAATTACCTGGGTACTATGCGGATTGGCTTTGTCTTGGGCTACGACAAAAAGAAACCACAGCAGCGATGGCAGAAAATAGCAGACGATCTTTTTGATCATCAAGAAAGCACTCGAAGAGACGATAATAATTATGACGACGCGGTGTTTTTTGAGGCGGATTCACCAGCTCCTTTTACTGACCTTCTTTTTGAGCTGTATATTGAAATAAAAATTACCTACTCCTTACAGTTAGACATTAAAAAAGTGTTTTATTAGTCTGCGCGATTGCCCTAAACGCATATATTCCACGCATTGTCATTTGCATTGATCATGTTTTGCAGAAATTGATTCCACACGGTGTAGTGGTGCAGCGCGAGGGTGCTTTTTCAAGAATGATATAAAACTTTGACGCGAATATGATTACGATAAAATCTTTGAAGCCTTCACTGCTTTACAAGCGTTATCCTCTCACTACACACACTCTGGAGAAAACAAAAAATTACGAATTTAAAAGTAGCGCTAAAGACGAGGACAAGTAGAAGACACAGACACGGACAGGCGCTGTGTCTTCTACTTGTCCTCGTCTTTAGCGCTACTTTTAAATTCGTAATGTATAACCAACTAGCCCGTCACATGATCCTTAAAACAAAAAATACTACCTTATCACTTACTGCGTTCAAATATTTGCAGCCTTGAACGTGAGAATACGACATTCCCTCCAACGCCGAGGACGAGAATGCGGAGAAGCTCCTGTTTACGCTCGCACTCTGATAATAACAAGTATACCTTCCCGGGGAAGGTGCATGGTCTGGATGTAATGCAGTCAATTCGTGCGTTGAAAACAGCAAATCGCAATAACCACACATGCTGCACCTCATTCTTTGTCATTTCGAACGTCCGCCACCAAAACCAACGGAGCAAGCGAGCTTTGACGGATGTCGGCGCAGAAAGCAGACGACGAACAGATCACGTGACGCATTTACTCGCTTTGATCCGACGTTACCCCCCGATCGAGGAGGGTAGCGTGAGTAATTACTCCGGAGTAAACAACCCGCTTCTGGAACGGGAGTTCTGACGTCATCGAGTGAGCTCGAGTAAGTTTTGGAACGCCACGGTACGAAACCTTTGCTCCGGAGTCGGATCGAGTAAATTTTGGAACACAGCCTTGATGTCGTGTAACGCGTTGTCAACGTCGACAACGACCTTGACGTCAAGGCGTCGTCGTGATTTCGCATGGGGTTGTGACAACACGTCATGTCGTGGTGACGTTATGTATTGACGTGACGCGTCACGTCTAAGTAGTATGAAAAAGTATAGCCCGGGGCTCTGTTGTTCCTATGACCTTGACCTGTGTGCCAGTCGAGAGTGGGGCTGGAACGCAACGCTTTTTTTTTTTCATAAAAAAACGGCGGGTAAAATATATTGCGTTAAAAATTATCTCCGTGTTTGGTCAAGAGTTTATATTGCAGCGCTCGTTTACTCCTTGTTTATGCAAATCCAAGCCACTTCGCTCGTAACGCCCCTAATGATTTTTCGAAGTGCGGAATTTGAGAAATAGCACTCCGGTGGTCACACTCGTTCTTTCTAGTTCCTAGCGCCACTAAATGAGCTACGCTTCAGAGTAACGACACCAGGCCTTATTGTGTCTTAAAATCATGGTTGCCAGTTATCTGAAGCTTTATCTGAAATCACAGGAAACGCTTTTCCGCCTTCCACTAGATGTTTAAACAGTTCGCGACACAGCAAAACAATATTGCATGACCTTCCTAACATCGAATCTAATGCTGAGGTAGTCGCACTTTTGAATCATGACGATCGGCAGTGGCGTCTGTTCTGCATACGATCCAAAATGGCGGCGCCCACAACCATTTCGGATAACGAAGTGCGATACTCTAAGCGCAGCTCATATAGTGGCTCTACTAGTTTTCTTTAACTTAGGCTTTCTTATCTAGGAGGTGTTGACTTTTTAGGCACTATCGACTTTGTCATTCGCTACTAATAATGTCGGTCGTGACGTCAGTAATCAGAACCATAAGAGGGTGCCACCGAAATATCTCGTCGCCAGTAAGCAGTCATGCAAATATCGCTGTTTTCCCGCTAAATATGGCGATTTGCCCAGTCGCCTCAAGCGAGAAACTGCCGTTTGAAGGGCGACGGTTTTTTTTTTTGTTGTTTTTTTTATGTTTTTCATATCATGTAAGCATTTCTACCTGACAATTTGAAATGTTTTTTTTTATTTGTTTACAAAACACAAATAATAATTTTTTCTGCGGTGTGATAGGATCGTCATTTGTGTTTTCTGACAACAAAATATCTGCCTGATGAAATGGGCCCACGGCACTGCGCAAACAAAAATGTAAAAAAATGGGGGCGTTAAGATTTTACGTTTACAGATCCGTTACTGAAAACTGCAAGAGGTATTATACCCCTGCCAGGCGGACTGCTTCAGCTCCTTTAGTAGAAAGGGCGATCTCCTAAAAGGAGGGTTCGTGCCACACAGCACCGCAACTGTTACTTCCCCTAACGCGTCCTTTTCGGGAATGGAGCTCGCTAACCTCCTTTAGTACAAAGGAAGTACTCTGGACAGTAGGCGTTAAATCGGAAGCGAGCTGGTGGATCATTTTGTCTCCCTGAAGTTAGAAATTCGAAAGAGTGACCTCAATATTGGTTCTTCAGGCGTTGGCTGACGGTACTTTACCTAACGAAAATTTCGTTGATAATTATAATCCTAAACCGACACGAAAGGTGTTGTGAAATCACCATCTTAACTAGTGTTAGCATTCAGCGAGTTTGCCTTTAATCTTATCTACTTTCCGATTTGTCTAGCGGGTCAAATTGTCATTTTGTGGTTGGCCGAATTTTTAGAGGCACTCAAGGCATGTTTGCGTTTTGTAATGCGAAATCCTCAAGTGTCCTATGGAGCGAAGCCTTTCGCGTCTGTAACCGTGATAAACGGCATCTAAACGCCCATCCCCATTAGCTGAGCGAAACGGCACCTAAATGCAAATCATCAAGCACGCGCGTTCATAAATAAAATAAAAAGAAAAGAACAGCAACGGGGATGCTTCGTCACAGAAGCCAACGAGGGAGCTCAAGGTCAAAGCGGACGCGCCTCAGAAATAATAAAACACAAAGAAGAGCAAAGCAACACATATGCAGCGTCACGCACTCCCGGCGCCGCGCCGAGCTTCGCACTCCCGCCGTTGCCTCAACCAGTGGCGCAGCAGACACCAGCGAGCCCGGGCAGTCTGCGCGGCGCACCGCCGCACTCCCTGCCGGAGCTGCGGCCGCTTCTCCTGCACTCGGCGCTGAGAAAGCTTTCACATTCACAACTCATACGAAGTGCTTAGGTCTCCTCGAATATTTTAGATGCGGAGCATCTCTTGCTCGGGTCTATGTCCCGCGGCGTCGTAGTCCGCACTCACACTACGCATGCGCAACTCTCCTCGTTCCTTCTCTCCAACAGCTGCGCGTTAGTCTCTCTGCTCTCTCTTTCTACCAGCTGCGTGCACTTCGCGTGAGTTCGCTTCTACTCACACCGCGCGCGCATGCGCAACTCTCCTCCTCTAGTGTCCACTCCTTAAGTGTGAATATAAGCAGCGGTAGCGCGCTGCGCGCGTTCAGTTCACCCACTGTTGACTCCACTTCACTCCGTTTGTCGATGAAGTGTGATGGAAGCAACAGTCCCGTCAGTTATACTCCGTTTCATAGTGGGTTGGCGCAAGCAAGCGTCAGCACCACCCCACAACCTAACAGCAACGCTACATCCACTGAAGACAAAGCTGCGCAGCGAAGGGCACGCGACGCTGAGCGCAAACACTTGAAGCGAGCGGCAGACCCTGAACTACGGCAACGAGAAGCGGCGTCCATTCTTCAACGTCGAGCGGCGGATGCTGAACTACGACAACGTGAAGCAGCGGCGGTTCGAGAACGTCGAGCAGCAGAACCTGAGGTTCGGGACCGTGAAGTTCAACGTAAACGTACGAAGCGAGCGGCGGAACCCGACCTTCGAGAATGGGAAGCCGCGCTGGTTCGTGAACGTCGAGCAGCAGAACCTGAGGTTCGGGACCGTCAAGTTCAACGTAAACGTACGAAGCGAGCGGCGGAACCCGAACGATCCGCGATGCTCCGCATCACCCCATGGTTCCCCTCGGGGAGATGGTGTAATTTTTTTTTCTCTTCTGGCGGTCCAAAATGTCCTTCACTTAACATTTCTTAGTCGTAAATAGCCAAAGCTTTGTGGCAAGTTAGTCATCGGGTCGTTCTTTTGGCTTTCCCTCAACAAAGTTTGTGTCAGTAAGAATAACTAAGGCCCCTCTATAATGCAAGTAGCGCTGTTAATAGATCCTCCGACACACTCTCACGCTCTAGAAAATTATTTTTCTTTTTTAAAGTTTCCTTTCCCAATACCACTGATTGGCCCAGCGTCAATCAGGTATCAGTTCACCATCTCCGGCCGCCATTTATGCCCTTTTGTGTCACGGCCTACCATTCTCCGGCGGCGTGCGTACGTATACATACTGCGCTCCCGGCGGCCGCCGATCCAAGCTAGAACGTAAGTTGCCTGTTATGCTTTTAGAAATGTCATCGCTCAGCCGCTATAAGGCGGTACTGCTAAATCACTTGCGCATGTTTATAAAACGCTCATTCACGGGTTTTTATCTCGTCGTCACTTTGACGTCTAAAGGAAGAAAGAAAAAGGCACAAGAAGTGATGTTATTTGCTGTCGACTGTTTTCGGAACGAGCGAGTCGGCGACACGAAAACATACGGCGTGCTTCGCTCCATTCGCAGAGTAAGATCACGGCCTCGCGTTCCATAACAGAAACGTGTGCGCGCCTATCGCCTTGGCTCTCCTGTCTGCTCAAGAGGAAATAAGATTAGGACGATCTGTCCCACACTTCAGTTTTATCGTATGAATGTTTATAAAGCGGAAGATTGCATTTCATCTTGAACCGAGTGATATGAGCATGCACATATCCGAATCCTCGACAAAACTCCTGTGCCTGCTCCAGACGTGAAGCAATGAAAAGGCATACCGAGTAGCCAAGACGACAGGGACACTGGCCACTCATATCATAGCGAAAACACGAAAGCTACGTGTCGAAATCGCCCATCTGGCAAGGGTATTCCAGCATTCACCTGTTGCGACATTCAGCGGAAGGGCAGCCTAGGACGCGCTAGCGTTGAAATAAGAGAGGGAGAGACACGCGGACTTGAGGAAGGGCAAGAGATTCTCGATTGATGGATTAAAGAGTTCAAAATATCTTTATTTTAGAAAGATGTTCGGGGAAGAAAGGAAGTGTTAATCTCGATTTCATGATTCCACTGGCCTCCAACGCTGCCGTGGCCCTCTCTACCAGCCAATGCTCGCAGGTAGGGTCATCGCCGGGCAGGATGGCTTGCCACTGCTCCCTTGACGTATGTGTGATTAGGTCTATAGTTGGTGTGTATTGGCATGTACATTGTACGGTATGCGTCCGCCCTTTCCCGGCAATGCGGGCAGTAGTGTGAATATAGTGTGGGGACCCAGTAGTGTAGTTGTAATCTCCTAAGAATGTATGATTCCTCTTTACTTAAGCTTTCTTCCAGAGCACAGTATGTTCTTCTGTTGAGTCGCAATACACTTGAATGTTCGGCGAAGGTTATGGTCTGTATGTTGAAGGAGGGGGTTGGAATCTCAAGGTTGAGTATGCTGGCTCAGCCCTGAATAAAATGTCTACACGACTCTTGCGAGACTGTGGGAATTATTGCCCGGGCAATCTTGGCGCTACTTTCAGTATAGATGGGCTTTGAGAATGGGAGCGTTGAGTGGAGACACCATGGCTTCAACTCAAGTCACTCCGTTTAAGTCTGCACTAAACGAGATTTTAGAGCACGTTCGAATGCAGTTCGCGCCCTATGTGAATTTCCGGTTGTTTTCTTCCGTTTTGCTTTTGTTGGAGAACATTGCAAGATGGCCGGCAGGCGGGCCAAGCAGAACACAAAAGACACTTATCTGGCGCTGCATCCGCTCAAGCGTAAGCATATGTGTCGTTCTTTGCTCTTCATAATGCGTGAAATGGGGACTGAAGCGAATGTGACTTCTCATAAGTACGCTAGAATTCAACTGACTCTGTTTACTGCCAATAAAGGTAACGTTGTGAACTTCATTTTGTTTAGTCGTCATTTCGGCAAAACAATTACAAAGTCGGATCGTAAAGATCGTAAAGCATTTAAAGGGGCGATGCAACAATTTTCGTACATTGCGCAAATACCGCTTAGAACGGATCCCTGACGCTAATGACCTATGAAACACGCGTTCGTTTTTCACCCCACGCAGTAGAAGTCCCGGAAAAAAATTATAGAAAAACGAGCAGCGTTTACCCCCTCAACTCGCAGCCAGAACAAGCGGCCTCGTGATCTGGAGCCGATTATATGCCGCCAATGTTGATCATAGCCGCGCGCTAGGGTTGGCAAAGCACAGGACACGCGCTGAGTTTCAGACATTGTTATGGCTCCGCTACTGTCGTCATTGCACCGATTGGACATGGGCCACTACCAGAATGCTTCTCGAGCTAGTAATTATCACGAGCCTAAATCGAGTGCTCAGGTCCAGTCTATGAACCGCATTCAAATATCGTCCCATGGGTGTACTGCGATCCCCACGTTACGTCATCAAATTTTGCCAAGGAGAGATTGAACGAAAATAATTGCTTTTGTCCTTGAAATTACACCGCAACGAAGGCGTTTCTTGGGCAGTGGCGTTGCGTGCGAGTATCCTTGAGTCCCACTAGTGCCAGTAATCTCGTGTAAAGTGAAAAGCATTCCAATTGAATATCGTTGCACCGCTCCTTTAATGCGCACCATATCGGAATGCAGAAGCTGCGCCCCTTCCTTGAGCTGAGCGGCTAGGGAACATTTGGTAAAACTGCCTCGGCGACAAAGAACGAACACAATGTGCGATGCAAACAAGAACCGCTGCGTTCTGATGGTTGTGGCTGCCATAAATTCACATCACACGAATGAGGTTGAAAGGACACAAGAGACATCTGTGGGACACCAACAAGAGAATTAACAAACAGCGTTTACAAAGCTATACGTGCCTACGCGTAGCAACTCCAACGAAAAGATCGGTATAAGGAAGCAGACGTTTGATTTAACCCATTACGCACCACTACCACGCCATTTCCACTTCATCACAACGCTGGACAATGATATGAATGGCACTTCGTTGCTTCTGCGATGATACATTCATCGTGAAGTTTGTCGGTTTGTCAGATACCTTTGCCGACCAAACCTACAATAGCTAAATGGCTACCGAAATATTTGCAAGGCGCACGCGATCGTGTCTGCTCTCGGTAGAACCAGGTGGATCTTCATACCCCTTCCGGAAATAGAACTATTGGACTTGACGAGCACCGACTACGAGGACGGATCTCTGGAGTTTGACTCGAGTAGCAAGCACCGGAAATGCGCGTGGCCTTTTTAGTGGAAAAAGTAACTCGAGTCATGACCCCGAGTCCCTACTTAACGCACCTAATAACGCTTGCGACGCAATTGTGACATAACCTGGCAAAGATGACATGGTCCAAGTAAGCTATACACAACAATTCAGAAAATAATAGGGGTTTTAGGCTTCTAAACTAAGCTTATCGGAAGTTCCAAGCGACGTCACACGAGTCAATGCCTTTACGAGAGAATGGAACGTTTTAAAAAGCGTGTAAGTTTGGTAACAGAAAGCTTTGAATTTCCACCCAATATATCGCGCAAAAAATGTAAACTATGAAGGTGTACGTCGGTATGGCTAGGCAACACACATGGTACCAGTAACTAGGTCATGGGCGCATAACTTACTTGGGCGTATAACAGTAATTAGGTAACGGTTTGAGTTCAAGGTACAAAATCTGTTTGCCGGAATGTTATTGAACTGCCAATGAAGGAAAGAACACGAGGCGTGAGGAACTAATCCCAAGACGGTGTCGTTGGTACTGGCGAGACCTTTGGCGTATCGTCAGATTCGTCGAGCCAGCCATTTGATGCCGCCGGGACGCGAAGTGACGCATAATGTGTGCAGTTTCAGAATTTCTCTTTGCTGGGTTAATATTTCGGACTGAACCAATAGTTTTTTTTTCTCCCATCTATATTGTCTTCATTAAGCCCACTTCTATCACCTTGACATCGAACAGATTTAAATGTCAAGGGCATAGCATCTAATAATTATTTCATTCTGTGTGAACATCTTGGAATAAATAAAATAAAATATTTCCGCGTACCTTGAAACGAAAGCGCTCAAGTGTTTGTCATGAAGGCTGGTCATGTCTCAAGCAAGCCATTTGCGCTAGACTTTTTTGTTCAGTCTGGGTGTCTGTTTTAACTTATTGATTCTATCAGCCCTTGCTGGGCTATTACAGGGGTGGTAATATACTCTAAAAGGGGGGGGGGGGGGGGGGAAACATTTATGCACACTCAATAAAAAAAACATCAATACATACAAATACTTAGATAAGAAATCATAAATTCCTGACATGTTGTCAAACGCTGTGCTTTTTATTTTTTTCACGAAATCAGAAATAGTTGTTAAAATTGTGGTTTCATTGGGAACTTTGCTTCATTCCCTAGTGGCCCTTAGAAAGAAATTAAATTTTTTTTAATCATTTTTAGCGGCTGGTTTTCTAATGTACATGCATGACGGTGTCCCGGAAATTCACCGAAGCGCACATCCATGTAATTATTCTTGTCCTTTTTAACTAAACCACGAAGGATCAGGAAAATTATTTTGGCAAACACATCGTTCTTAGCTCAAGAGCAGGGAGTTCAGTAAGTCTACAAATTTCAGTGGGTGAGTGGGAACAATTGTATTTGTTAATAATGAACCTGGATGCAAGCTTTTGGACTTAGTCGAGTTTTGAGCAATTTTTTACTGTAAATAGATCCCATATTATTTTTTGCATGTCCGAGAACAGGTCCAACCAAGTTTTGTAAGCCAGGCTTTTACTTCTGGCGAAGCACTTTCAAGGATTCTTCTAAAATACCAGAGTGCCTGATTCTATTTCATGGATGCATTTTCGACGTGAGTATTACATCGTAAATAACTCGTGAATGTCAATCCAAAATACGTATTTTTGTCTACACGGGGCATTTAGGTATCACCTAATAAATAATCATAACTTAAAATTTTCTTCTTTTTTTTTTCTTGTTATTGAAATTGAGACCGATTTTTGAGGGTTTTGCACCATTTGCCATTCGTCGCACCAAAGCTTGATTTGAGAAGAATATTCTTTAGATTGATTTGTTCTTGAACTGTTTCAGTGTTCTTATGCAATACGCAATCAGCAAACAACTTAATTGGGACTGATATACAACAGCGGATGTCGTCTATGAGCAATAAAAACAAAAGTAGGCCTAGCAAACAAAAGTGTACCTACGGATCTCTAAACACCGTTGCCGCGTTCAGGGTCGCTAAACTCGTCAAACACAAAGTTGGGGCCAAAGTTCGCGGAGCGTATTGCCTGGACTTTCGCGACTATAGCGTCACGCAGGACGTGATGATAATCATCCCAACACTCTTAGTGTTCAAATTCCAGCGAGACCGTGAAACACAACGTCGTAGCGTGCTTCATCGGAACCCGCGCGAGTATCACCGTGTGGCCAGCCGATTGAACGGTTGCACTGATGACGTTGCGCCCGCCTGCCCCTACACCCCTTCGCCGCGTTAGAGTCAATGCTATCTAGATTGTCTCTGGGTGAGCTATGAATACTTTGAACTGTCTCGTTTCAAGATCGCCGTCTCTGGAAGTTATTCGTGACGACAAAGTGACGTCTGAAACCTTGAGTTTCAGGCGTCACTTTAAACTCAAATGAGTTATTTGAGTTCAAAATATTCGCTTCGAAATCGAGGCGAAGGTTGAACTTTGTGATGTCGTGGAGCCGTGCGCGGTGTACGTGGCTTTAGAGCTCATCTTCCTCCACTTCCAACAAACCCCCGGGGTCACCAAGAGGCGGTGTGGGTATTGACCTCGGTAGTGTCTTGGTGATAAGGGGACGACGGGGGACGGCCAGAAAAATCGGCGGAAGGTAAATAATAAGCGGTAGGACCAACACACACATAAAAAAAAAATTAGGTGTCTGGAAGTGCCGTGGAAAATGTTCAGGAGAGGGGGGTGATGAATTGAAGAAGGAGGAGGTCCCTTTCCTTGAATTTATTATTATGCCTTTCTGATATTTTGGCACTATATACACCTTTCCAAGAAACACTCAACCCCAGGGGCAGCAAACCGTTTTCGAGCCCAGTCACTGGGCTTGAGGCTAGACTCTCACCGGCGCCCCTGCTAACCCCAACCGAGTGAACCGTGATTTCGATAGGCGCAGCCTACGTAGGACTCCCAAGGTGAGAGCAGAGGATATCATTTTGGTGCTGAAGCCTCGTGAAACCCTGCACCTGAAGACGATATTCCAGGCTGGAGATCTGGGCGCGGCCATCACCCATTGCGTTGGCGGCGAAGCAGGCGCTACTCTAAACGTTTGTCCAGTATGGACGCAGAACTTGATTGTCTGCGGGACGCAACATGAGGAGGCAGCAAACAAACTGGTTCGTGATTTCAACCTCAACGTGGGATCTGGTTCCGTTCCTCTTCGGGGCCATGTCAAACTCAACTGAGAAGTGTGCCGAGGTGTCATCAAAGTGCGGACGGACGAGACAACGGCATCACTTAAAGGGGCCCTGCAAGGACTGTTTTACTGGTTTTTAATTTGCACCGAACCTGAGCGCACTGAACGTAGTAACTTAGTGAAACTTCTCTTTTCTCGAAATTCGCTTTATTTTAAAAGTTCTAGGCGAATCAAAATTACAAATACAAGCAAAAAATAACCTCCCTCATGACGTCTGGTTGCTTCAGTAGCCGTGAACTATAGGAGGGGTAGTGAGCTCAGCGAGGCGCTCACGGCTGCCGCACTCCGTGTCGACTGCGCGAAAGGGCGCCACTAAAGCATGTTCTGGATAGGCTGCATGCAGCGGGCAGCCAGAGCGGCTCTCATTGTATTTGCTGCTCGATTAAACACTAATTCGGCATGACACATCATTGGCCACAAACGACAGCAAACACGGGATAAAGATCAGTTCAGAATGGGAGCCACTTCGCGCTGCCATACCGCGAAACGGCCAAACCGCGAGACAAAGCTTCTCGCCAAAGGCCTTCGGAACGCTCGGAGCCGGTTGGATTCGCCTGTCCATACGACCGCAGCGCCGCCGCGTACATCAGAGACCTTTCCGTGTCGGGGCCGGATCCCACTACTCCTTTCTAGTATCCGCCCTCCTTTTCCAACGCTTGGTGGCGGGTATGTCGACGGGTCATTTCTTGTTTCCGTACTTTATAAACTGCATTCGTTTCTTTTCTGATCTAAAATGCTGGAAAAAAAAAACTACTTTTATGAATAAATGAAACTGTTGGCGCCACTTATATTTTGTATTTCGACTCAAAAGAAGCTCTTAGCGGCTCTAACAAGTAGCAGCCCAGGACCAAAGACGTCACATTTTGCGCGCTTTCGGTACCGCGGGTCGCCCTCGTCGATGGAGGAGATTCCCGCGTCGTCCGGTTAAAATATGACGCACTGATATTTAATTACTCTCTCCGTGCCCGCTGGCTTGCCCGAACCCCAAGAGACGTGGAAACCGCACAAAAAAGGTAGACGCTTAAATATGATTGCAGGGCCCCTTGAAAGGCAAGGTGGTGTGGCGCGAGGGCGAGCTGACCTTCGTGCGAAAGCTTGGAACATCTAACGTGGCGGTGCTCACTTCCGTGGGCCAGAGAGTGCCTCGCTACGTCCACTACAACTGTGAATGCACAGCTGTTAGGGAATATAAGAAGACTGTCCCAGCCTGCTACCGCTGTGGAACCATTGGTCACCGGAGAGACAATTGTCCGCATCCGGATATGGCAAGGTGTGGCTTTTGTGGCTAGAGAGTAGGCGCCTCCGACCAGGACCTAACTGAGCACGAGTGTACTTCTTCGTGCATGGTCTGCGGGGAGGCCCATCTCACCGGCTCCACGGACTGCAAGGGAAATTTCCGCCGGCTTCACCGCCCAGGTACCTAGCGACATGGGGCCCGCAACAAGACGAGCAAGCCTTCCGGCAACGGAGGTGCCTCATCGGACAAGTCCAGACAAGCTACCGGGCCTGCTACCGGAAAGAAGGCGTCATCTTCTAAGAAGAATAAGAACAGGAAGACATCTACGAGAAGCGCCAAGTCCGGGACCAGGACAAAGGCGCCGAGTGACAACGCGGGAGACTTCCCACCCCTGGAAAGCGCCCACACAAAGGTGAGTGGTTGGGTTGGGGCTGTCTCCGGACCTTTCTCCCCCTCCCCTACCGAAGTTGCCCTACAGAGGCAAAATACTGAGCTCCGGCGCCAAACCGAAATTCAAGCAAACAAAATTCAAGCGCTAGGGGCAAAATTGGCCAGGCTCACAAAGCCCCAGGCTCAGAACGGGCCCTCGGAGCCCATGCAGCAAGCTGAGCCGGCGGACCACGATGACAGGGCCTCGGTCGCGTCAGGATCGTCTAGAGTCTTGCAGTGTTCGGGCCGCACATCAGCCGGGCACATGCCTCTTATGGAGCACCGTTTGGAAAATTTGGAACGCACAATCGCGGACATGCCAGGCAATTTTTTTAAAAGGAGTCAAGGCTTACTTCATGGAACTCTGGCAACAGGAGCTCCAGCACATGGTGCAGAGAATAGCCCCAGCCGTGACAGACTCTGTCCTGTCCACAGTACAAAAACGATCCAGCGTTCAATATGATAATTGCCGCTCTCGCTCGCGTTCCCCGTGACCGGATTCGCGTAGGCGAAGGGGGGTTCCTCGTCAGACCACAGGCTCCCTGGAACACAGCCCGGCTGCCCCCGCCCGGAGATGATGGTGCCTCTGCCTGAGGCACCATCGGCTTCGGGGGTTGGGCGTGCCCCCCACAATTAAAAACACCATTCACTATAGCTAGCTGACCCCAGCTGAAAGCCCGTAACCAAGCCATAGAGTGGAAAATCGAGATCATACAGTGGAACTGCACGGGGTTTTCGGAGCTGGAAGAAACGGTCGCTCCTCCAGCTCTACCTACAGACCCTCGGTACCGCGCCGGCGGTACTGGCTCTTCAGGAACTCGGAGCGGAAGCTAAATTAACTGGGTATATAGCTCGTTTCAGGGGGTCCAACAACGTGCCTCCTGGTGAACACAGCACACACCACAGTACAGGTCGATCTAGACTTGGCGACTGACCAGGAATACAGTATGATCAAGGTCCTGGCACTTAAGCGCCGTGACCCGTCAATACATATACTTAACCTTTAGTGCCCCCCACATAAGCCGCGTGTAACTTTCAACGAAATTTTCTACCGTGCGATTAAATCGGCTGACAAGGAACCTCTAGTAATTGTTGGGGACTTCAATGCCTGCATTGCGGCTACCACTTTGAGAAGGCCAGCGGCCGCAAGCTGGCGGAGCTAATTTGCATACTTCGTCTTACGCTGCTTACGGATCCGACATGTCCCACACGCATAGGCAATTCGGTAACCCCTTGACACATGCCCTTACCTCTCTTTCGTTAAGAACACCAAAGATGCCGCCAGGGAGAACATGGGGGACTTTCTCGGTAGCGATCACTGGCTTCTCCGGATTACTCTTCTGGGGAAGGCGGAAAGCAAAAAGTGGGGCCAGGCCAAATTAACTGATTGGCCCAAGTCCAGGACGCAGGAGATACATCCAGTGCTCTTTTCCGGCGGCTATACGGAGTGGGCTAGCAATTGGACACAATACAGCAAAAACTCGTTACCACACTTTTGACTACAGAAGCGATGCCCGCCGTGGACAATCACCTCCTACACCTGTGGGGGGCGCGCCGGAGTCTTACCACATGGAAAAAGCAAAAGCTAAATCGCAAGCTTAAGGCTCGCATTAACGTACTCATGGAGCAGGCTGCAGTGTATGCTGCCAAGCTCACTGACTCAAATTGGATAGAAAAGTGTAATTTGGCAGCGCGTCAGATGAGCTCGAGAGGGATGTGGCGCCTCTTTCGCACTCTCAATGACCTCATTCAGACAAGAGGGGAGACGCAACGACAGCTCTGGCAGACTCTGCACGGGTACCGAGGCACGACAGCTCAACCCGCAGACACCCTGTGTGACAGGTATCTCTGTCGCATACAGGACCCAATTGTGCCCGGGTACGAGTAGGCGGGCAGGCCTAATCCAGACACTGATGCCCCTTTTACGTTGCGCGACCTTAGGGCGGCTTTGGCTCAGATGCGCAGAGGTACGGCTCCGGGCCACGATCGAATAACAGTCAAACTGCTGACAAACCTTCCGGACTCGGCCTGCTGCCACTTGCTAGAGTACATCAATCAGATCTGGGACGGGCGACCACTTCCTCCCGACTGAAAGACCTCCTTGGTCACCTTCATTCCCAAGCCAGGCAAGGTGAATACCGACAACCTGAGGCCCACCTCAGTGACCTCGTGTGCTGGAAAACTTAATGAGGCGATGGTCCGGGATCGCCTCTCTTCATACATGGAGGCTAAGGGCCTCTTTACAGACATTCTGTTTGGGTTCCGCCCGCATATGTCGGCACAGGACGTCCTCCTCCAATTACACCGCGACATAATACAACCCACTGCCATGCGCCACAACGGCAAGGCCATCCTTGCCCTCGATCTTAGGGGGGCCTTTGACAACGTTCGTCATCACAGCATCCTAGCAAACCTGAGCACCACGGATTGTGGGCACAAGGCATTCGCCTACGTAAGAGACTTCCTCTCGAAGCGTCAGGCCCTACTCAGCATCGAGGACGATGACCACGGCCCATACACCATGGGTACACGGGGCACTCCTCAAGAAACGGTCTTGTCGCCGCTCCTTCTTAACATTGCCATGATGCAGCTTCCACACCAATTGGCCCGGGTGGAAGGCATCCAACACTCACTTTACGCGGATGACATAACAATCTGGAGCGCCTTCAGCGGTCGATAGCTATGCTATCGGCTGTGGTCTTCAATGCGCTCCTGCGAAATCTGAACTTCTGCACGTCAGAGCCAATCCCAAAGACAACACGAGTTTGCATATCTCCCTGACGGGAGGTTCTGTCAGAGAGGTTGAGGAGATCCGGATCCTGGGCCTTTTTATCCAGAACCGAGTCAGTCCAGACTCGACTATTGCCAAACTCAAACATGTAGGCGAACAGGTCGGACGTATGATCCACCGCGTTTCCAACAAATGCGGCGGGTTGTGGGGCAGGGACGCGCTTCGGCTCGTCCATTCCTTCGTAAGCAGCAGGATCCTCTACTCCGTACCCTACCTTCGCACTACGAAGCAACACGAAGAGCGCATCGACGCCATTATTAGAAAGGCTACAAAGCGAGCCCAAGAGCTCCCGGTGGCTACCTCCATCGCAAAGTTGTCGGCACTGGGGGTGCTCAACTCCGACCAGGAGTTGAAGGAGGCCCACCTCGTGAACCAAACACGAGACTCTTGCAGACGGTCTTTGGGCGCCGCTTGCTAGACCGCTGCACATCCAAGTTCCAGACTTGTATTTAGTTGAACTACTCTTCTCAAGTTACTGTAGCTTAACTACTTTTCTGAGTAGTTTAGTGACTTTCAATTACATTTTTATTTCGGTAATTAGTAGTTTACTTTATTACTTTTCCTGAGTAACTTCTACTCAAGTTACAAATTACTTCCGAATTTTATGGTTGTTTCACCTATCAACAAACATTCCTGCACAACCGAGATAAGATGTTGGAAGATCAGCTGACATTTGCAAGGAGGGGGAAGCATGTGGCGTAGGAAGGGGGGGGGGGGAAGGAAATGGTTTGGAGGGTTCGAAACCCGCCCCAAAATTTTCACAAGCCCCCCTCCCTTTCACTGCAACACCACCGCTACGAGACGCGGGGAGCGAACAGACACGACGCAAGAGAGGCCAAGTAACTGCGGGATTAGCGCCGGAGACTGGCGTTTTTCTGTCCCGAAGCTCAAGAAGACTTGACCCATTCGAAGCAAGGGCTCGTCCCCGCTTCTCCCCGACGCAGAAACTCTCGTCCACTAGAGGAGGTGCACACACTGCATCCTCATTCAAAGGAGGCAACAAAATGCAGTACCGGCTGTGAAACTCATCTGGTGCTCCCGTAGTTTGTGCCGTACTCGGTGAATTGCGTGCTAAAGGGCAACGCAAAGATTACTCTTTTGCGTTGCCTTTCCTCAGAATATGCAGATCTTCAAAGATTCAAAGGTCGTTCGAGAAAGCTGAAGTAATTCCCCCAACGTTTTTATGTAAAAAATAATAGACAAGCAGTGTTGGGATGTACTTTGTGTACATGGTACTTAAAGTACTACTGTTTAGAAAAATTGTACTTTACTTGAAGTAAAGGTTCTGAGCATGTACGTGTATTTTCCGAGGAAAGTAAAACTCCCGACTTCAATCTATATTCTCCGAATTCGAAAACAAAAAAATGGCGGTATCGTCGTGTGAAAACGCTCTCTTTCGAGACGTCATCTGGTCATTTCTCTCAGTGGAGTCATGGCGGGTATAATACCGCAACAAATAAGTGCATTATAAGTTGATTGTGTCAAACAGCTCGTCAGCGAGAGTAAAACAGCTACTCTGTGGCGACTTGACCTTATACAATATTTACTGCCATTTCCGTAAAAAACTGATGCAGCTCCGATTACCCATGGAGCAATGCATACCGGTTAAAAAACACTATATAGAGAATGAAAGGACGTCATGATAGATTGTGTTAAAAGTGTTTGTACTTAACCTTGAAATATATTGTATTTTTATGCGTTACTTCAAGTGCATTGCACCCGGTGTACTTACTACTTTACTTGAAGTACCTAACCTCTAACTGACTTTGTACATTACTTCAAGTACTTTTTATATATACTTCACGTAACACTGTAAACAAGCAAACACTGTCTAAAAAGTCAAGCTGAGACAACGCACAACCTCGAAGTACAAATGACACATTCGCAGTACATCCTTGACCAAACAAACAACAAAGTACAAAACAATTAGGCACGCAGAAGCCGAACCAGCTATTAAAGCATTTCTGTGAAAAAAAAAAAAAGCCGATTCATATTTGCTAGCTAAAGGATCGAAACCTCTGAACTCCCTTTTTACCATAAAAATATACAAAAGTAACTTCAAAAGTAACTTCAAAAATAGTTCGCTACTTTTTTACTGTAATTAGTAATTTTCTCAATTACTTTCTATTTCAGTAATTTCTACTATACTCAAATTATATTTGACGTCAATACTCAGTAACTTAACTTAATTACTTTTTTTGAGTAACTTGTACATCTCTGTATCCAACACGAGTGCATTCCAGAGGTGACATGCAGGCTCCCGGAACTGTGGCGTCACCAGCTCTGGGTTTCTTCACTCCCGCGCAACATGGACACGCAGACACACGAAGGCAGGCGAGAGGCGCGCGCTCGGGCCTTCGAACACCAAGACAGATCCAAGTAGGGCGTGCACTACGGCGATGTGGCAGGGCCGTCACCCACTGGTTTCTACACGGCCTGCGTAGTTCACCAGGACCAACGCGTTAACGGGCTCTCCTATACACTCCGTGCGGGAACTATAGGGGGCGCTTTGAAAAACGCGCGTAGCGCCGCTAGCGGAGGAGCTGGCGTTCGACAGTGAGGCGCGTTCGGCAGCCTGCGGCGCCTTTTCGCATGCCAAGCTGTGGCGGCGGAAGCGCGCACGGAAGAAACTTTGGCTTTTTGAGCCGATACATTGGGGGTGACGTTGCATGAGTGTTGGAGCAGACCTAAGAAGGGCATTGAGTTGTTCTCCACTTCTTATACACTGCGTTTGAGTCGTTATTAGGGATAATTTCTCTAGTTGCGGCCAAAAAAGGAGTTGGAGCAATTTTCTGAAAAGCAAGACGGCCGCCACCATAATTGCTCTGAGTGGGAAATTTGTTTCGCTCGTCGATGTAAACGTAGGACTGCTGAAACGATGATATTTGGAGGCGAGTGAGATGTTCACCAAGTTTGTGCACGAAGTGTGCCAAGTTTCAATAAGACAACAGGTGTGAAAGTTAAGCGCCGTTCACACTCTTGCAACCGAGTACGACCGAGAGAGACAAGACCGGTTTTTAATCCTCTTGCGACTTCTTAGGACCAGCTCCGCAGCAGCGCGCCCGGTCCTAAGAAGTTGCAAGAGGATTAAAAACCGGTCTTGTCTCTCTCGGTCGTACTCGGTTGCAAGAGTGTGAACGAGCCTTTACTCGGTGGCAAGAGTGTGAACGGCACTTTATGTTTCTAACAAATAAAGAAATAAAGCTGTAAGGGATATCCAATACCGGGACCCCAAAAAGTTGTGTTGTAACCGGGCTGTGCGAAGTGCAGATTTGGGCACACAAGTGCTTGGACTTGGCAGTAAAATGACACAGCACTTATAATACCAAAAATAGGTGGCTAGGAAAACCAGGTGGAAATTCGGTTCGGGCGGCGTAACTCAATGGGAGCCGGTTTTGACCATGAAAGGGCTGTCAGGAGAATACCACTCGTCGTGGGAGGTGGAGTCTTTACGGGTAGGAAGGGACTAGTGGACTGTACTTAGAATTGAAACAAATTTACAAAAGGTGGTTCCAAAGCCGAGAAAACAAAGTTGTCGGTCAACACATGGTTCGGCCGTCAAAGGTTTTTGCAGTCAGCTGTTGTGTAGTAGCCTGTTGCTTCGAGGTGCTGATTTTCGGCACACAGGTACTTTGACATGACCGTAACTTGACACAACACTTATTATACCAACAAGAGGTGGCACAACGAAACCAGGTGGAAATTTGGTTTGGGCGGCGTAATTAAATGGGAACCGGTTTTGAGCGTCAAAGGCTGTCAAGAGAATACCACTCATAGCGGGAGGTGCACACTTTCCAGGTAGAAAGGGACCAGTGGACGGTACTCCGACATCGAACAACTTTGCGATAGGTGGCTGTAAAGCCAAGTATAAAAATTGTCTACAAGACTCGGGGTGTCAGCGTTTCCACATCCGAAAGGACGCTGATCAAAAAAGAAAGCACACCACATAAACTTCCATTGTCCTGTAATTCCAAGTTTCATTGTAGTTTTCCTTAGATTCATATTTGAAATTTTTTTTACCGTCCGAATCGTTCTTCATGAAGTACAGACTGTTTGCCACACTGGTCCGGAGATATCATAGACACGTACGATGGGGACGAAACGTCTTTGGAGGGCATTCCTCCAACGAAATGGGCACTGCATAGCCGTGAGTGTGGGATGGCATTTCAGTTCGTCCCATCGGCGCTGACATATGTAGGCGTTACTGGTACGAAAACAAACGCAGAGCGCAAAGCTGCAGTGTAGAATATGTCAGCCGTGTCGACACAGTGGCAGACATGATCGGGACACCAAATTTCTCGCGTCGTATGGCACGGGTCCATCGTTGTCGCTGTCCCACAAAACATCGGCGAGGTGAAAAACTGTAAAACTTTGGCCCCACGATATACGACGCACAACTATTGAAGTAGCGGCAGCACTTCATGCTGTGAACCCAGCGCAACCGCACCGCTCCGACTTCAATGCATAGTTGCATACCAACGTACGCGGCGTGGTTTCGGTTTCGTTTTCTCTGGCGTTCTCACTGCGTACCTTCGGTAACGGCCGCGCGGCGGCGCGCCAGTCGCGTTGCACGAAGTGTATAGAGCGATCAACTCCGCGCAGGCCTAGGAGGTAGCTATCGCGCTCTTCGCCTCGGCACCGAATTCGAAGGTAATCATCACAGATTCGCGCGGAGCCTGTGAGCATTACCTAGCGGGTGAGGTCTCACCTCTAGCCCACCGTATCTTAAAGCGAGCCGAGACGGATTCGGACCTCCTACCTAAACGCATCGTTTGGACCAGGACCAACTTAAATAAGGGGAGACCTGTCTACTGAACGGTGGCTCAGCGCCGGCTCAGTAGTACGCGCATTCCTCACGAACGCTCGTGGTGGCGCTCGGAGCCCCCCCAGCCCAGAGCCGTATATTGGGAGAGTTTGGCCAGTGGGTGTGGCGACGAAGGCGCGGGAGAGGAGAAAAGTAAATGAAAGGGAGGAGAGCGCCGAAGGAGCGAGAGAGAAAGAAGGGAGCAGAGAGGAGACGACCGCCATTTTTTAGCAACGCTGTCGGAGACTGGTCGGAGAAGAGCACTGCTGAGGCTACGCGTCGTCTGCTACGGGCCGACTTCTTTTTCGGCTGAATAAAAGTTTGTGGCCATACACCGAAAAATCTTCATTTATTAGCTTTTTAACCCAGTGAGGAATAAAAGAATGTCACTTTCTTGCCAGAGCCAGCGATATAAAAGGCAATAATCGAGATTTATATGCCGATCCCACGCGTTCCGCCGGGAGAATGATCGAAGATGGCGGCCCTCCCCACTCAGCTGGGATAGGGTAGCTGGGAGCAGCCGGGAGTTCACGCGCATGCGCTCATGCCTCTCGCTCTGCGCCGCGTGCTGATTGGCTCACTCGGGAGGAGTGCGTTACGGCGGCGAGATCATAGACTGACCAAACTCTCCCCATATACGGCTCTGCCCCAGCCTTCCCTACCGGATCCAGTCCGGGAAGCCTTGGGGAGCACTGAAGCGAGGTGGCTGCGCCGCTGGAATCAGAGTGTTACGATCCGAAAATTTAAGTGTCGACTCGAACTGCGGCTAAATGGTAGACTGTTGCTTGCCGCTGTGTACCTCGCACGGCAAAAAGGGCAAAGGATTTTCATTTCACGAATTTCCATCATCGAGTGTCCGCGAAAAATGAATCAGAAGAAACCCGAGAGCGGGTAAATGCCGATTTTTAATATTTTTTTTTCATCTCAGTGATCTAGGAAAGTAAGATTAAAAGCGACATATTGTATTCGAAAAAAAGAAGAAAAAAAAAAAAGGCAGTCAGGACAAGTTTTAAGGTTGTTGTTGTTTTCGTTTTTTTTTTTTTCTTTCTTTTGGAGTTAAAAAAGAACTCCCAGTGGCGCCCAAGTGATAGCGGGGGCACTGTCCTATGCTTGCTGCATTTTACATCAGATGACTATAAAGAGAATGGGAATATAAAAAAATGCTGAAAATTACAGCGGTGCCAACGGTGTTTCGTGTTCGAGATTTATCCGATGGTAGGAATTAATTTTCTTCTTGCGTGCAACTCATCTTTCCGAGTATTTGTAACAGTTATATATGGCGACACAAAAATTTTATCTACTACGAACGGCGAGACCGGTGAACGAGAGCAATGCTGCCTCGGAGAGGCCGAGGTGGAGCCGATGGACCTCTCGATATTTTGACTCGAGAACACATTCATCGAGTGCGTGAACAATTGGAAGAGAAGGGCACCGTCAGTCAGAATATATCTAACGTCCGAAATCGACGAAGCCTTGGCAGTCACAACGTTGTCTTCTGTATTGTGTACACGTCACCTATTGGACCAAGGATACAAGTACATTTTAACGTTCAAGTTCTCTTCAGACAGAGTAGAGTCGCCCTTTTCTGCGGTGAGGCAACTGAGCGGCTCCGATGACCGAGCGGATGCTCGGTCATTGGTCATCATCATCATCATCATTTATTTTTCTTGAAGCCTCTTGTGCGCTGCTGCAAAAGCCAGTACTTCAGTATGCTGCTTCGCCGAGAAATATGAAGATTTTGAAACCATTCTTAAAGGAACTTCAGACGTTCGTTTATAAAAAGTTAAAACTAGTAAAAAACGCAAAACAATTTTTTTGTTAGGTTTTCCAGCACCAGGACTGCAAACCATCACTCTGGCACTCATGTGAGGTTTCCTCGTGAGGGCGGCTGAAGACATTGCCTGCGACAGGTGCTTGCACCAGATCAAGGCCCCTTCACACAACAGCGTAACCGTTGCTATAGCACATAACCTAGACCGTGGGGTACCGCGCTATGCCAGCCCCCGCTTCGTCAACTTTCTGAGAACGCTTGAGAGCGCATCTAATTCTGCCGAGACGAGGTTATGAGCATTGAGGAAGCCACTGCTGCCGTTAATTAAAAGGTTATGTCGGCAATTGCGAGCAACCCGCTATTTAGCTGTGGAGTCAACAACTCGCAAAATCACAGAGCCACCCGGGTTACAATCGTGGTCAGGAAGTTCACGAGGCCTTTCCTGACGAACATTGCATCAAACATGATGGGGGAGCGCCGGGCAAAGTAGGTCATAAAAGAAAAACCTACTTCCCGAAAGGTGTTGAAGGTGTAAGAATTCTGTGAGAATCATGTATAGAATTTGTTTTGTAATTAGTGTAAAAAAAAAAGGCTTCATATACCTATTTATTACTGTGTAAATCCAATAAAAAGAAATTTTTGCGCGCAAAAGCTGCACCAGTGTTATGTAATTTCACGATTTAATAGACGCCTGTAAGACAAAATCACAGGTTTCAGCATCGCAACGTGAATCGCGCAGCCTTCCCCATTCAATACGATAGGGGGGCTTTGCGCGCCGCCTTGTAGCCGCAACGTCAACTAGAGCTCCAGTAGCTCTCCCATAGGAAGGGCGCGCGATAGACAGGTCTCCCCCCTATTCAAGTTGGTCCTGGTTTGGACTCCGAGCCACCAGCGCCTTCGAGGTAAAGAGGCTGCGGACGCGGCCGCCTGAGCGCTTTCCCACCTGGCACCTCACCCAGTCTCTTCCGGCTCAGAGATTAGACAACCGCTTCTGCGGTTCACGAAAATCCTGGCAGATTATGGCGAACGTCATCGGCTTTTCCCGGTTCCCGCTAAGGGCCTGAGTGGGGCCGATGAACGAAACGTTGAGGCGCCTGCAGACCAACACCCTGTTTTGTCCTGCAACAGTGAAACATTTTGACCCGAAAGCGGATGGGCGATGCCCTCAGTGTGGGGAAGTCTTCGATACCTTCAACATGGTGTGGTCATGTCAGATGAATCCTTCCCTTCCCCCTAACCCTTCTCCCACTAGAGAGGCAAGGGAGGCAGCCCTACTCAACTGCTCGGGGCTGAAGTCTCAAAGGGCTCTAGTCCAACGGGCGCGGGTAGCGGCTTTGTCCAGCGGGGTCCCGGACTAAGGACTCCACCTATGTAAATTGCCATTTTGGCCTGCAAACTCTCCCTTTATTGAATAAAAATTTTTCACCACCACAACGTACGCAGGCGCAGTTTCAAACACTGCTGGTGGCTACATTCCCGTCTTTTCCCGCTGTATTTTGTGTTTCATGATGCATGTGTTTTCCCTTGAACTTTGAGAAAGCATTGTACCACATTTGAAAAAACAAAAACGCCAATAAAAAATAGTAATCTTTTTTGTTGGGTACGCGCCGGACCGAACGAATGCGACTGAAATGTTAGTTATCATGTTTTTTTTGTTTTTTTTTACGATACGTTTTGACGGCGCCGCCCGATTAACCGCGTGTCAAACGACAAAGCGCTTAGCTTTCCAAAATAATTTACAACAGAAGATAGCCGAAAGGAATGCGTTTTTCTCATGCCTTTCGTGTTTACCGATGGAGAGGACACGGATAAACGATTTAGCAAGTGTTTACATTCTAACAATATGTTGTACGTACCACACGATGCACCGTTATCTAAAAATAATTTATTTGAGAAACATCTCGAATAACACACTCATAGGCAACCACAGCCACATCTTGATGATATGACGGAATCCAAGATGACTCCGTCTTGGGTCTCGTTTTGGGAAGAGCTTCCTTTTTTCTCAACAGCACCAATGCAAAGGAACGAACGCGACTGACTCGTTTCCCACCCCAACCCGGACAACTATTGTTGGAGAGGACTGAGGACACTACGCGTATTATATCTGGGAGGGGAGGGGGGGGGGGGGGGGGGCAGGAGAACAATTGTCATTGTTCGCAAAATCGCGTCAAGGGCCGTTCGCCGTCTTTCCCCTCATCCGTTTCACCTGAATGTCGAGCAGAAAAGCTTGAACCGCAAGCACTTATCAGCCCAATTTCACAGTTGAAGATAGCACAAAAAGGGTAAGCAGCACGCATAAAAAAAAAATTGAGTGGAAACTTTATCGAGGGCCCAGGAAACGTCGAATGCAAAACCGTAACATATAGGTAGAGAATCGCGCTGAGCGGCTTTTCACAGTCCAATTGAGTGGCAGAAAATGTCTAGCTGATAGAGGGCCCGAGATTAGCACCTGCGGCATTAGCATCATCAACATGGCGGCGGCATAGCAGCGTTTTTTTGGAAAGGTGTATAAAAGGCTAATGGTCTGGGGCTCGGGCAATCACCTTACCCCGTTATGCCTAGAGCCACTCGATATGGCAGCGTAGCTGCCAGAGTAGCGCCACGCTTTTCCCTGCGCCGCCTCTCACCGCAATTGGCCACACGCGGTACCATAGCAACGAGCTGAGCTGGCTGGGTTTCCGTAGCAACCGAGTCACGACTCGTCACGTGACCTCGCAAGAGCCGTGATGTCATCGGTAAGATGGCAGAACTGGTGGATGCGAGTTTGTTCGGTGCGCGGAGTCGTGATGTGCCGCAGCTTTGCGGCGATTGAGGGCTTCTTCGTGCTTTCTGACGTAGGTATAACGTGAATATCTGAAAGAATTATACTTTATACCCTTTCCGTGGAAGATCGCTCTGGATATTAGCACCTGTGCGACAGCATCAGTCATATCGCCTTAGCGGTGCTCGGATTCCCAGATGTGTTGGAGTATGGATGAGACAATAGAGAGTTTTAGAATAACGTACGCAATTTTAGCGCACGCTAGCGCTAAATTTAGCGCTTGCATTAGCGCCCGCGACGCGAGAGTGTTTTAGAATAGCGTTTCTCCGTCGCGACGCAAAAGCCCAAGCATCTCGCGCTTGCGGCGCCACCAAGATACAGTCACAATTTTTATTTCGCACACGAAATGCTGTAACCTTAGAGAGAAACAAGTTTTTTGGTCCAGAGTACGATTTTAGATTTGTTTAAACACGAGAATGCGACGCGAGCGGTTGAGCGGTCGTGCCCGCTTGCGTCGCCTCGGCAAGAGAGGTCTCGTGTACTGACCTTCGCACATATCACCTTCGCCGAGAAGTGTTCGCGCGTCGCAAGCATCAAGTTGCCGGTGATCGTTGCCAAACCCAGTACAATTTCGTCTCGTATTGAAAATCGCAGTCGCGAGGATGCCGCCGACGTCGCACTCACGACGCTGCCTCAGCAGCCGCAGACATAATCCTGGAAGCCGCCATTTTTGCTTAACTCCGCTCGTCTTGGCTTTAGCCAACTTCTCATCATGAATCCTCCTTGGAGAAGCGCAGAGGCTCTTTGCGTACGCACGCTATTTCCGAGAAATAGCGCACGCTAAAATTGCGCACGCAAAGCGCAAAACCTGGTTTGCGTTCGGAGCATGCGCAGTGGCGACGACGCTATTCTTTGCGTGCGCAAAGCTTTAGCGTGCGCTATTCTAAAACTCCCTATTTATCATGTAATTTTCGCATTCTCTTAGCTTTATTTGAACGTTGGAGTGTCTAAGAATCGATGCGAAATCTATGCGTCGCATGTTGGGCCTTGGGGAATTTGTTTCAGCCCCAGGTAACCGCATGATCACAAACTTTTAGCGAGAAAGCTCCTGCAATGTTTCCGTTTTGTTCTAATCAACCAGGGAACCTGGGTTCGATCCCCACCCCTGCCCGTTTCGATCTGGATGAGCATCGTACCGGCCTGCGGTTGTGTATCACTACTGCGTGGTGCACGTTAAAGACCTATAGAGTTAGCGGTTATACTGCATTGGCTAAATTGCTCATCTACATCAAGTGACTCGTCGCAACTTTGGAATGGCTGACCAAGTGCACGCTGTATAAATATTCACACAACTCCCAAGTATACTAATCAACGATTTTACGATATGCGCAGCGCAAGTTCGTCTGCTTCTTTTAGTAGGGGTTGTGGTGACGTCAGAATGCCGAGCTATGACTGGTTCTGAATAAAGAATAGTGGGTAGACCTCAAGGCAGCTTGCTTTTAGGTCTACCCACTCTCCTTCAATCGTTGCCACTCAGATCTCGGCGTTCTGACGTCACCACAACCCCTGCAAAAAGAAGCAGACGAACTTGTGCTTCACATAGCTTTTAGGATAAAATTTTCACATTTTCCTAGCTTCCTTTGAAAGTCTGAATGTCTGAGAATCATAACGAAATGTACACGGCGCGTGTAGGGCCTAGGAGAATTTGTTTCAGCCCTGGGTAACCGAATAATCGCAGCATTTTTTAGCGAGGAAGCTCCTGCGATCTTTAACCTTTTTTACTAATCGCCAATTTTACGAATTGGCAGTTCTGAAGATTTTGATATTACTTGCTTTCGTTGCAATAGCTTGCATTTGATCGCAGTGTTTTTTGGTTTGTTTTTCAAGTGAAAAACTGGCGTTTGCTCAAGTGACGTATATGAAATGCCCTGCTATATAACAATGCATCAACACATGCTATTAAACTTAGATGCTCAGAGGTGTGTTCGTCTTTGTAATGAACAAATTACAGACGCATTTATTTCTTACGAGTGTAATATTTATTTTGTGTAGCTGGGCCTTTTTTGTGCTCCTTAATGGCAGTGTGCTTGGTTCCAAAAATCCTCTTTACAATGCCTACAAAGGCCAAAATGACGTCAGCCGACCCCAACTCACGCATTGGACACGAAAACTGCGTCGCTCGGATGTATGCGCTCGTCAGCAATCAATTCGTCCATGGATATTTGAATTCCCTTTCCTGGCCAATGATCAGTGTCCTGACAAAACTTATCATCACTTCCGAATGCAAAGTTCTACGGTGTGCTTAAAAAGCACGGTGAAAGCTTAGGGTCATCGCACCTGTGCCCTAGCATGTCACGACTGCATGATTTCACAGTTCTCTTTTGAGTTGAGGATTACAGGTAAGGAAGAAGAAGTTTAAAAATAATTTCGTGGCCCCTTTAACACGGATATGTGTGATACACCAGATAAAAATATTGACTTTTTGAATGCCGGTAAACTTCCGAACGACCGTTTGGCCTGTAGGCAAGAACACCTCATATCCGGCGTCCGTCTCTTTTGATGGCGTCAACAATTCCCTAGAGACCGCCATGCCGTCCTATTGGTTGAACCCCATCGACGTCGCTCCTCACCAGTCGGTGAGAAAATCTCATCTTGAAGGGATGATCGGGTCTTGAAGTATGATGCTAAACATATACTCGGTCACCAATGGGCAGTCGAGCAGCAGTCATGTCCCGAGCCAATCCTCCTGTCGTGGCCGGCGTAATCGGATTTTGTTCCATTGCAGTGAAGTCCGAAAGTACTAGGACGGTACATTCGTCCCACGAAGCGGCCGCCATCCCGGTGGCGCCGAAAACCAATCGCCTTGTCCGTGCACGTACAATACCATAGCAGCTCTCGTCGCCCCACAGACCCCGGGCTGCAAATCGTCTCACTTTTCTGAAAAAACAGGCACCCTTCCTCCAGAGGTTCTTGCCGTACCGCGATGCCAAGCGTCTTATACCACTTTTCAATGAAGGAATGGAGATATCAACTAGACAACAGAGGTTGGGTTGCCGCCCGGCGTCGCTAGAAGCACGGTTACCATGGCAACCTCCCAGGCCCAAAATGGAGATCACTATCAGCGCTTCTGACGTCGTGCATCTAGATAATTTTGCATCGTGTCGCTACTCTGGCAGCTACGCTGCCATATAGAGTGGCTCTATACTTCGTTCCAGCTTCAGTCCGAGCGCGGCCGATGTTATGAGCCGAAGGGCCAATCAAACAGCGAAAGAGGCACAACGACATGGCGTGCTCTCCGCAATTGATAGGACCAGCCGGTCTTCGCCGTCCCTCTGTGCGCGCTCCTCCGCCGGCTAGTCCTATCAAGCGCAGAGAGCACGCCATGACGCTGCGCTTTTAGCGCTGTTTGATTGGCCCTTTGGTTCATAACATCGGCCGCGCTCGGACTGAAGCTGAAACGAAGTATAGTTATGCCCCCTGTCTCTCTTTTGACGCCATTAAAGGGGGGGAGGGGGGAGGGGGGGAAGCTTCTTCTTGCTTGTCTCTCTTTTTCGACGCCCCTGCTTAGAGGTGTTCCAACTGAGCGACAATAAGGAACAGCACGATGTGCAATTATAGAAATAATGGTTCTAGAGGTTCTGGAATGAAAACGGTTCGAGTTCCATCATTTCAGGAACGGCCATCGCAGACTTCCAGGCGAGAGGCTCGTGACAGGGCTCGTAGTGTGCAGGTGTGTTCAGTGGCGTCCTTTTATAGTTTATTTCCTTGACGTCGGGGCCAGGATGATGAGTTGTGAACGATGAATTCGATGGTGCGTGTTGGTATCGATGGTGACAAGTTTGATCGAGTACGATGGATGCTTGGAGCCATCGCGTTCTTAAAATATCAATATTGAAAAACTGACATAACTCTTATTTCCATGCATGAAAGCAGAATTAGTCCCAGTTTGGCTAATCTTGGAAAGCCGACCACACCGACGCTTTTGGCAACCTACGTGGCCTATAGTTTCTACTTTGGAAAAAAGTAGTAAAATGTTTTATCCCGCCGATGAGGGGACAACAGCACGGATCCGCCCAAATCCGCACAACGGTACTCGGCTGGTTTCTACCTAGTCACGTCTGGGTCGCTAAACTCGTCAAGCACAACTTTGTGCCGAAAGTTAGCGGAACGCGCTAATTGGACTCTCGCGACGCTGACATCGCGCCGAGCGAGGTGTCAATCATTTGAACGCTCATTTCTTTTAAAGAGACTTTAATTTCTTTGAGAGAAGCAGAATGTAGCAAAGTTCATCGAGGCGCGCGTGTGCCGCGTGAGGGGCGCGAGGAGCCCACTGATTGAACGGCTTCGCCGATGACGTAGCGCCCATTTGTCCCTACATCCCTACGCCAAGCTAAAATTAATGCTTTGCAGATTCTCCCTAGACGACCTGCTGACGCTCAAAATCCCTCCGAAGTTTGTGTAAAAAAGAAATCTCGTTTGTCGAAGTTGTCGCTGACGTCAAAGTGACGTTTCCGAACTTTGCGAGAGCCGTGGTTTGAGCTCGAGATCTTCGCTTCGGATCGAGGCAAAGTTGAACTTTGTCAACATGGCGGTGCCGTACGCTGCGGCCGAGCTTATCTTCCGCCACCGTCGGCGTCGCTACTAAGACCACCGCGGACGCCTTTCAACTACCCGACGACGACTTTCGGCGACAGTACCGGCTATCGAAAGCCGTTGTGCGTTGACTCTGCGACGAGCTTCGTTCGGCGCCCGGACTTTGAGGCGGCGGACAATCGCGTCTACCATGACCGTGGAAGAACAAGTTCTCTGCGCGCTCCGGTTCTTCGGAACCGGTAGCTTTCAAGGCATGGTGGCGACTGACGAGCACCTGTCAGTCTCCCACAGGACTGTGAGCCGGGCTGTCAGAGTTTTTGCGGCTGCCATCGCTTTTTTTTTTTCTCTGTGTTATTCGAAGAGGTACTAATCAGCTGGTATGCAATTCAGAATGTTGTGAAACAAACAAGAACCGGGGTAATTCTTGGGTAGGGTCGAGTCTCCCGGCAGCCGGCAGAATTATTTCCCCGAAATTCTACTGGCAGTCGTCACTCATTGGCCGTCAAATCAGATTATCGAACGACGTGTCATCGACAGATTGTTTCATCGGCACGCGATGTAATCACATGAAAGAGATTTTCTTCCGTTAGAGGTATATACACATTAAACATTTTCACACCTTTATACATGTAAGTGGGGTGTCCCATAACTAACACCCTAATAAGTGTAGCGATGGACCTTATGAAAGAATGTAAACCTCACACCTTTAAAAATGTGTGATTTTTTAAACACGTTCCTTAAAACGTGTGATAATGCACTACACCTTTTTATAAAGATGTAAAACTACAATACCCCTTCTTGTGAGACTATACATTTAAGTGGGGTGTCCCATAGCTATCACCCTAATAAGTATAGCAATAGACCTTATAACAAAAATGTAAACCTCACACCTTTAAAAACGTGTGATTTTTTAAATACGTTTCTTAAAACATGTGATAATGCACTACACTTTTTTATAAAGATGTAAAACTACAATACCCCTTCTCGTCAGGCACGTAGCCAGGGGGGGGGGCCATAAGGCCCGCCCCCCCCCCCCCCCCCGAAATCTTCCATTTTGCTGGGGCCTCCTCCCCCCCCCCCCCCCCCCTTAAACAAAATTCTGGCTACGTGCCTGCTTCTCGTCAAGGTGTAATTACCACAGTACATTTCATTTTTGGGGTGTGCACAGTGGCCCGCGACCGAATAATATGACTGAACAAATAAATTACACAAACGAGTCGCCGAAACAGCACGTTGCTTCTTGGCGAGTGCCGAGGCAATTTCGGCCGAAAACCGACTTCATTTAGCAACCGAAGCAAGCGACGTCGGTAAAGTCAATGGTTCTCCGGCCGATTTTTTTTTAATCGATGTTCAAACGCTTGACGAATGTCTATTTGATCTCCAAGAACCGGACATAATCATCGCAGCACGTCATAAAATGCTCGCCCTCAAGCACCGCGTACAAGCTTCCAGTTTTTGCGTGTTTCTCCCTTAGACTTGCGTGTATTGCCTCATGGTGTAATAGGCCAAAACAAGGACGAAAACGAAGGGAGAACTAGATAGGACGCGGCGTATTGCCTGTCGTCAAGCAATGGCCGCCGATGAGGCCAGTGACGGGCTCCCGATTCGCGATCCAGACTTGCACTGTGAGAGTTCTAATGCATTACACCCGCGGAGTGCTGCACGGAGAACAGGCCCCGAACGAACTTGCCGAATGCACCGAGTGCAGACTGATGCTGTCGCCATAGATGTTGTAGAAAAGTATCGACCTCAAACCGAAACTAGCGCCTTTTTGTTCGACGTGATAAGTGGGAATGCGAGAGTGCCCAGTCGCTGCCATCGCTTATCTATAAACGTTGGTTGCTGCAACGTGGAACTTACATTTGCGATGACTTCCAGTTAAGCAACTCGGCTGTCAGAGATATCTACAGACAGCGTAAGTTTTCGAAGCCAGCTGACTACAAAACAGCATACACTTGAGAAAATTGATGGCACTGTACGCGCAAGAGCTTACTTCGTTTTAAGCATAGTATTATGAGTGAACCACTGAAAGGATACGGCTTAAATCTAGTTCTTTGGAACATCTAGCAATACGTTTCGTAAGACTTTTTGTTTCCCTGATGAGGGCATTGAGAACGAGAGCTTTCTCAAAACCAAATATGACGGGGCAAGATAGCTGCCGTTCAAATATGACTTTGCTTGAGTCTCGGGCAACGTCTCCATGTTTAGCCTTCCCGGACGCTGAGTGAATGCGTCACAGGTTTCTGCTGTGGGAGCTTTGTCGAAAAATGTTCCACTTTTCACCCATACACAAATGATGCCAGATCTCGCGGCCTCTGTGGTTGTCCTGGGCCTTTCATTACACACTGATAGGTTTCAGCGTCCATACGGCTACAAAACGACTCAAATTTTGCAAATAAAACACGGGCCGTCAATTCCTCCCTTCGTGAAATATCAGACGCTTACGATTCAAGCTCGCGTTTGAGTTTGTGGCCCGCGGGACGCGATTTCGAGCAGAAAACCAACTTTTTTTTTTGCAGTTCCGCTGTGCGAATGCCGCATAGTAGCAGACGAACTCTCGTCGTCTGCTCTCGCTCCTTGCCTGGGCGAGGCATGACAGGATTGTCGGCACTAGAGAGCTCAAAGACAACGCAGAGCCGTATATGTAGAGAGTTTGGTCATTGGGAGACGCGGGCAGAGCCAGGGCGTACACCAGACTCGCAAAGAGGGCTTGGCATGCTCTCTTGACCAACCAGAAGCCGAAAAGAATCCCCTAGCGGTGGTAGCGAGAAACAGTTCTGATAAAAGGTCTATGTTCGTATATCGTTTTAATAAGCGCGTAAGAGTGAAGTGTAGTGACTCTTTGTGGTTGAAAATAGGGTTCACGTGTTGTTTTGATCATGATCATGCAGAAAGATGTAAGAAACGAATGCGCCGCTCAACTCTGTTTTGCTCGGACAGAGTGTGACCGCTCGGACGGCAGATTCCCGGCCCTCGGCGCTTGGCGTACGGATTATGTCGATCGTTCCGCTAGTCGCACTCCTCCACCGTCATTTTCGATGAGCGTGATTGAAACATCACGTGTACCATATTTTCAGTCATCGAGAGTTACTCGAATGCAGTTATCAGGTTTGTTTTTCGCGACCACCGCCAGGGTATTATTTCAGGCATCTGGTTGGTCACATTCGAATTTCCGAAGACGCCCTGGAATACGTTCAGCCCGCTTTCGGCCAATGGCGCTTCCTCATTTGTCTCCTATACTTCCCAACGAATGGCCAAACGCTCTACATAAACGGCTCTGACACAACGTACAGCGAGCGGCGTGAACGCTCGCCTCCCCGCGCTGTCTCGTGCTCTCGTGCACTGCCTAGGAATCGCGGGGGATTTTTCGTCAAAAGTTGCGAAGTTGAGCGCGCGCAGGGAGGAGGAAACCATAGAGTTATTATAATGTACGCTAGATGTTCAACTGGCGCTAGTGTCTATGCGACTTCCGTGACGCAAATTGAACCAGACAGCAACCAGTCTACTTTTGCGGTGCTCCTGTGCATCCCTATGGGAAAATGCGCGTGCATTTTGTCTCTTCGCCGGAAAATAACACGGAACACTTTGGTTATTTCGGTCGTACCGAATAGTATGTGTCTTAATTAATATTGTAAAAGTGTAATTGCTTTAGTTAGCGCATTTTTCTTCATCAGTGAGCGATGTTTAACTTCGCTACATTTCAGTCCCAAACGTCTGTTCCGCAGCAGGTGTGTAAAAACAAGCGACGATTCAAAGCAAAATTACAATCGAAACGAATATAAAGTGTGTTCAAGGCTCGCCAGCATTCCGGTGACGCTTGTATATTGATAATATGCCAGGACTGGCATATTATCACCATATAAAAATGATACCGTCGTGCATGAGCGGATAAAAACCTTCAAAACGTAAAGAACAAAGTCCGTGGGCTATGAAAGGTATCTATTCGTATTGTTTTCTCTGCCGGGCAGCTTTTATCGCGTACTTGTCCTCAAAGATATCGAGCGCGCGGGTGATATTTTGAACGTAGAACAAGCAGCTTCGTTTAGGGCAGAAAGAATAAAGCGGTACTCACTTATTTAAAATCGAAATAGATTACGTGGCCTACAATTTATTTTGATCGTACATGCTCTGCGAGTTACTGATCCAGTGTTACTGCGTAGTTCTTGCCCCCGCTCTTGATTTTTCAGGTGTCCTTCGTTCGTTTGGCATGTGTATCCCCATGCTGGGGATCGCCGACGCCGCGTTCGCGCTAACAGTGTCCGTCAGTGCACATAAATACACGTACGAAGCCGTTTAAACACCGTTTTTAGTGCGATCAATTCGAAAGAAAAACGCCTTAACTGACCAATTTTTTTGTCGGCCTGACTGAGAAATGTTCCAAGCTACCTAGTACGTACGAATTATTCAGGATATTTGCTCTTATGATCGAGCGTAGGGAGAAAATGCACTCACTTTTTTCCATAGAAATGCATTACCGGAAGTCAATTTTCGACTGGTTGCTGTCTGCTTCAATTTGCGTCAGCACACTAGCGCCACTTGAACCTCTAGCCTACATAATAATAACTCTATGGAGGAAACTTTGTGGCGTTTTTTTGTCACTCCCCCCGCTACGTCAAAAAGCGAAGAATGTTTTGCTCCACGAGTTTAACTACCCACTTCTATGATATCCCAAAATGCCGAGAGAGAGAAAAGAAGTGACAGGGACGATTTTTAGTAAATTCTGCTTCATCGGCGAAAGTACGAACGATATCAGGCTGTCAACTTCGACGGTGTTGATTTTAGAAGGCACTTACCCCAAGCCTCCGCCGTGCATTTTAGATACCATCAAACATGTTGGTCGCAGCTGATGATATTTTTGAGACGTCACACGTACGAACCACGGTTTGTCTCAGCGCATTTTCTCGTGCGGCTGCTTTTTTTTTTTTTTTGGGGGGGGGGGGGGGGCGCTTAGGGATCGTACAAGGGATTTTTTCCCCTTCAATGAAAAACGTAAAAGTTAAACGGATCTGCGGGTTTGTGAGAAAAGAATGCTTTTCAGCGTTTTTTCGGCCATCACCATTTCTACGTCATAATGCAAGGAATATTTGTATTTCACGAGTTCAGCGACCGAACAATTCATAGAATTGGTTGTATGTTTTCTTCACGACTGCATGCCGTACGCCTCCAGTCGTCGCGACGAAGTTTAACACGTTGAATTTGAATTTTTAAAGGAACGTATTTACAGAGTTATTTATTGGACCGATATTATTTTTTCATTATTTTATCACGGCTTGGTAGTGTAATCGGGTAGGAAAAAAAAAAAAGGCGCGACGTTCCTAGTGTTGGCAACATACCTTTTGCAATAATTTTTTTTTTTCGATGTCATTACTTAAAGGAGTGGTGCAACGATATTCAATTGGAATGTTTTTCACTTTGCACGAGCTTACTGGCACTAGTGGGACTCAAGGATACTCGCACGCAACGCCACTGGAAAAAAAAAAAACTTTGTTGTGGTATGATTTCAAGGACAAAAGCGATCGTTTTCATTCAATCTCTTCTTTGCAAAATTTGATGACGTAACATGGGGATGGCAGTGCACCCCAATGACGATATTTGAATGCGGTTTATAGGTTGGACTCGAGCTTTGCGTGGGCACTCGATTTGGGCTCGTGATAATTACTAGCTCGAGAAGCATTCGGGTAGTGGCCCGTGTCCAATCGCTGCAATGACGACAATAGCCGAGCCATAACAATGTCTGGAACGCAGCGCGTGTCCTGTGCTTTGCCGACCCCATCGCGTGGTTATGATCAACATTGGTGGCATATAATCGGCTCCAGATCACGTGGCCGCTTGTTCTGGCTGCGAGTTGAGGGAGTGAACGCTGCTCGTTTTTCTTTAATTTTTTTTCTTGGACTTCTATTGCGTGGGGTGAAAAACGAACGCGTGTTTCATAGGTCATTAACGTCAGGGACCCGTTCTAAGCGGTATTTGCGCAAAGTACAGAATTTGTTGCATCGCCCCTTTAAGGGGAAGCTGAATTAACAAAACGAGTTAGGGGTGTATTCTAGAGTATATGTATCCCGTGAATCTGAATATCACGTTTGTTTTCCCTAAAAATGTAAGTAAACACACTTCATCCCAAGTCACTTCATCCAAGGACAGTTCATCCCAGACACATCATACCTAAGTCATTTCAAAGTTCCCAGGATGTTTCACCTCAAGACAGTTTATCCCATGGACAATCCATACCAAGAAATTTGATACCAGAATATTCCATACGGTTAAGCCGATTCAAAGGCCACTCACTTTATCCCATGCCATTTCATCCCAGGACTGTTCATCCCGGACACTTTATCCCAGAATCGGTCTATCCCGAGACGTCTCATCCCAAGACGAAGCGTCTTGGAATGACAAGGACATTTCATACCTGGATATTTTATACAACAAAGTCTTCTGTCTAGAAGAAGTTATAAAGTAGGCTTTTCACGCAGGGAGCCGACATATGCACTTCGTCTGTCTTCTATTGTCACTCATGCCACGTAAGGCCGTCCTGCACTTGGCATCGAGAATCCACCAGTCGAACAGTCCAGCCGGCCAGACTCAATGATGTGCCCATTGATTGTCATCGAGTTTGTTTATAGAACATGGCTACCGTTGCGGCTTCTTGTCGAGGCTCGCCGAAGCTCTGCTACGAAGGTTAAATGTACACCAAGCCCAGGACCAACAACGAGAAGACGGCAATGAGATGCAAGAAATTCCAGGAGGGTTGCCTAGGACGAGCTGTTACTGCAGGTGAGACGACCACCGTGACACAAGGCCACACTTGCCGTCTACCGAGTCCAGTAAATGCCGCTGCGGCGGGCTTACAAGATAAGATTAAAACTGCAGCCAAGCGTTCCCACGACACCCCTCGGAACGTCGTGGCCGCCTGCCTACAAGGGGCAAGACCAGACCAGCGACTACCACGAAGCTCCCCAGTTGTCATCACTGGAAAGGTAAGTAAACAGAGTTCGATGCGAAGTCTATGGCTTAGTTTAAGTTCTCCACCGGATCTAAGACATAATTGTACCAGAACACCTGCGTATGACAAGAACAGCGACTCCTGGGGCATTTCTCGCTGGGGACACAGGCTGTTTGACTCTTAAAGAATAACAATTCTCGCCTGTAAGACGGACTTGTGCCGCTTAAACACCTGCGAAACCTGGTTGTGCGACGGCAGATTTAAAGTAGCACCAGAGATGTTTTACCAGCTTTGGTTTGTTCATTTCCTCTATGAAGGCAGGGTGCTTCCCATAATTACTGCCTTTTGGCAAACAAGCGCGAAGCGACGTATAAAAGAGCAATGCGCATGCTACTAAAGGCTATGGACGATGCCACTTCAAGCCCATGACAGTCCATCGCAGTAGTGATGGACTTCGAAAAGGCTGAAGAGAATGCTTTATTGGAATGCATTCCTTACGTCGAGGTGCATGGATGTTTATTCCATTTCGCGCAAAGCATCTGGCGCCGAATTCAAAAGCTCGGCCTGCACGCGCGATTCATTGATGACTCCACCTACGACCTCATCCCGAAGCAATTCCTCGCACTGTGCTTCTGCAATGTTTTCGACGTTTGCGACAGATATCGCATGCTCGCAAGACAGCTGCTGGACTTGTTTGCACGCACCGAACAGTACCAAGACTTCCTAGACTACTTTGAGAATACCTGGGTCGGTCGACCCCACAAGGACCCATGGTTCCCAATATTCATGTGGAATTGCAAGCGCGTGACAGAGGTCAGCCTTCCCAGAACCAACAGCAATGTTGAAAGCTGGCACCGGGTACTTCAAAATTTTATCGGTACATTCCATCCTACAGTATTCGAGTTGTTGGATGCGCTTTTCTCCGAACAAGTCCGTGTGGACGTGATGGCCATACAGCTCGACGTGGGTCATCATGAGCCACCGCTATACAGAAAGGAGGAGTAGGAGCGATTCAACAAGCCTCTATGCCGGATCCTGGATGACTATAACAACAGAAACGCAGACAGCCTTCTCAATGCGTGCTCGTGCTATGTACTTAGCGATTCTTGAGTATATTAACTAGAATAGTGTGCTCCCAAGACTGTATTAGCCCAAATTGTGTGTTTTGAAAACTGTATTAGCCCGAATTGCGTGCTCTGTAGAGCGTATTAGCCCGAATTTTGGTCTCTGAAGGTGTGTTAAGGTTTTGCTCTTATGGGTGGGTTATTGTGAAATAAACGTTTTAAATTTTCATATTTCTGGTGAATGTTGTCTTGGCATGATACCTTTCGACCGGTTTTCAAGTGACATCAGTCTCTAATATTGCGGTTTGTCGCGGTAGATAGCTTTCATAAGAAGTAAATCTGACCATTACAGCCGCACTGCAAATAGAAATCGAAGTAAGTGAATGAATAAGAGGGGAGAATACAAAAATATAAGAAAGGCTCTAAGTGGAATGGGCCGACGTTCGCTGAAGTCCAGTACCGAGTCGTCTTTGGCCACTCCTATGCTAGCCTCAAAATGACGTTCATATAAGTGCTACATCCGGTGAAATGCGACCCATTTTGCATGAACACGACCGACTTTGATGATGCGCAAAGATTAGTTTTTAAGATTTCTTCTTGCTCGAGCTCAGCAACTCGTGGGTGCCCCAAATTATTCTGGTATGAAATGCCTGGGTATTTTATGCCACTGGCATGGAACGTCTTGGGATGAAACATTTTGGGATGAAATTGCTATGATGTAAAGTGACCGGGATGAACATTCCTGGGATGAAGTGTACGGGGATGAAGTGTGGCAGAGCCATGCACTCTAAAGGATGAAATATCCTGGCATGTAATGTTCATGAAATGAAACATCTTGAGATGAAACGTCTTGGAATGAAGTATCTTCGGTACAAAGTGTCTGGGATGAAGTATTTAGGGATGAACTGAGTGGACCCCATAATTTATTCAGCGGTGTTTGAGTCCTTCTGTGCATGTGTCGCTTTATCCGCTGTATCCTGGTTTTTGTCATGCTTGATAAACATTAGTTATAGCATCCGCGCCAGCGCAACTTTTGACAAGGATTTAATCGAAGAAAAGTAGAAGAGGTGACCATTTTAGAGCGCAGCTCTTAGGCGCCCATTTCCGGCTTGAGCGGCGTCGGCGTCGCCGTCGCCGTCGGCGTAACCGCGCTGCGCATTCTGAGTAAATTTCCCCGCTAAATTTAGCGGAAAATTTTCCTGCGCTAAATTTACCGGAAAAACATTTCCCTGCTAAGTTCAGCGGACAAATTTCCCCTAAATGGGAGGCGAGCAGAAGAGGAGGGACATAGCCTCCTCTCCGTACCTTCCCTTCCTCTTCCTCCTCAAGAGCTGCGCTCTAATTCGGCGTTAAGGCCCGTTCACACTCTTGCGACCGAGTACGACTGAGAGAGACGAGATCTCTTACAACTTCTTAAATGTTTTTAGAATGAGGGAACATACTGACATTGTGGCGCCATCTATGCGGTGACCCTGGAACTGCATTTCACAAGAGCGAAGGTTTTGCGGGATTTTCGAGGTCAAATGTGCGTAATACCCATAGAAAGGCTCGTTTATAACATTGTCAAAAGTTTTTCGAGCCAAGGAAAAAAGGATAATGCTCGAGAAATAAAAAAAATTATGCCGGACCGCCGAGTTTACACTGCTTCCCAATAGATGGCGCCAGTGTGTTTTCTGGTTTAACAAGTTTTCAGGAACCCAGGTTTTAAGCCGGGAACACATTTGCGAAAAAAGGCCGAATTTTATGCGAAAACCGAACACGAAAATCGCACGGCAGCTAGGCTCCTCCCCTTTTCCGAAAATCGGGAGCGGTTCGAAAGATCTGCAGCGCCAGATATTTTCGCACGGCGCCTCCGAATTCGGGGCGGAGGAGCTCGGTGAGCGAAAGCCCGGAACAGGACGGAACGAAACGAAAAGATACGATCGGCTCGCAACATGGCGGCTCACGCAGCTTCGGAAGCAGCGCAGCGTAGAAAACCCCTTCTGTCTCTATCAAAGGGTGGTGGTAGAAAGGCTCGCGTGGCTTGCAACGAGGTTTTAATAGCTGAAGTTTTTAAGAGGCGCGAAATATGGGACGCCAGTTCGCCAGACTACCGAACAGCCTCCTGAAGTCGGAGCACGAAAACCGCAGTGCATTGCGATTTCCGCGCCGCGCATTCCACCTCATATGGCTCGTCATCCGAAAATCGCATGCCACGATTTTCGCAGCCTCCGATTTCTCTCCGATTTTCGGTTCGGTTTTTCGCAAATGTGTTCCCGGTCGCAAGTGTGTGAACGGGCCTTTACAGGGATTTGTAAACGGCTTTCATTTTTTATCCCGTGAATTTAAATGTTAGGTTTGTTTTGCCCGGGGATAAAGCTTAACGCGAGAAAACACGAAAAACCTCCGACCAGTCGTTTGGTCGTATCTAGATCTTTCGGCCGCCAAGCGCGTGTCCCTTGTGTAGGCAGCGAGCGCAATTGCAGCCTGCTAGTCGCGACGATTTTTTTTTTGTTTTTTTTGTTATTTTTTTTCTTTTTTGACAGTAGCAAGAGTTCGCGGTCATGGCATTGATAGGTGCTGAAGATGCGCCAGCGCGGAGATGCCGAGGACTGCGGATATGACGTCAGGATCCTGGAAGGAAGGGCTCCAGCGGTACATTGAAAATTATTTTCTGCAACCTCCGTGCACAAAAATGAAAAGTAATCTGAATATTCGTGATCCTGGAGGCTAAATCCAGTCCAGTCAATGTGCATTGTAGTGCATATGCTCATTACTAAACTCTTGGAGCAAGCGTGTGCTACTCTGAATTATGTTTACCTTGTTTAACTCTTTCGCACTGTATATAATTGACACCACTGTCCTGTGTAAGCGCTCGATTATCTGTTTTTATATATGTTGCATTGTTCTTTCACTCATATGTTGTGTTTCTTCTGCGGATGTAAAGGGGAGGCGGGGGCTTCGTCAAGTAGAGACATGCTGCTTTTTTCCCTGCCTTCCCCTCTCAGATGGAGAGGAAATAAATTGATTGATTGATTGATTGATTGATTGATTCAAATGAAGACGATTTAAGTGTTTGTCTTTGAAAACAGAGCCACTTCAGTTTCCGTTTATTGCGTAACTTTCCTTGCATTTTGTACGGTGCAAATTACAATGCCTATGTTTGTGAAACCTTGCACGGTACGTGCAGCTTGATTTTTTTTATATTTTACCTGAAAAGCTGTTTGCAATAAGAGAAGGATATGAGCGTATGTCCAGCCTATGGCATTTGAGAGAGCTTTGATGTGCACGAGCGCCCACATCATCAGATCCCTGTCTAAACACACGTTGGATGGCACTCAAAAAGGCCTGTGCCTTTTTGACCACCATTCAAGGAACTGGAACAATAAAGTTGGAAATTAGCATATTTTAAGTATCATTTCAATACACTTTTCAAACCTTCGATTTTGTCCCTAAATATGCGAACAAAATAACTGACAGTATATCGTATTGTAATAAATAATGTAATCAATTACTTCTTTACAAAATTAATTTAATGTTTGCTCTGATTCAATATCTATTGACACGGAGTAACTAGTAATTGTAGTCCATTGTACTTATCATGGGTGTTGTAGACATTACCAAAAAAGAAAATAAATACGATACTCGTCACTTGCATATAAAAGGAACGCTTTAGCTTACCGACACAAGGTAAGGTACGGTACATTTGCGTTACTTTATTTAATTATAAATTAGCGCGTTTTACGATTTAGACGTTACAGGTATGCCTAAGCGCCAGATATCAAGAAACATTGTCTATCCAAAAATTGAACATAACAGATTCTTTTCAGAGGTCCGTCAAGCAACATTGGCGGTCACCATTCTTGCTAACAAAGCTCGTGATTGGATCCGAGTCTTCGCCAAACGCTGACGCAAGTTCGTTGTCTAATTCACATCCTCAGAGTACGTGAGCATGCAATGGCGCACAGGCGTTGGCGCTGACCTTTGAACTGGGCCCGTTAGGCCATTACCGTATCTTCTTAGAGCGCAGCTCCTAGGCGCCCGTTTCCGGTTTGAGCGGCGTCGGCGTAACCGCGCTAAATTTAGCGAGTCAATTAACGTCACGTAACCTCAACACCAATTCAATTCCCGGCGAAATTTAGTCGGGAAATTCACTTTCTCCGCTAGATTTAGCGAACGAATTCTGTTCCTCCGCTAGATTTAGCGGGGAAATTGACGTCACACGGACCTCAACACCCATTCAATTTCCCGCTACGTGACCTCAACACAATTTCAGTTCCCAGCTAAATTTATCGGGGCAATTCAGTTTCTCCGCTATATCGGGGAACTGAATTGGCGTTGAGGTCACGTGACGTCAATTTTCCCGCTAAATCTAGTCGAGAGACTGAATTTGTTCATAGGTGACGTGACACCTAGTCACGTGACGTCAATTTCCCCGCTAAATTTAGCAGGGCAACTGAATTTAAGGAGGAGGGGAGAGGAAGGTATGGAGGAGGAGAAGGAGAGGAGAGGTTAAGATGTGGGTCATACCCTCCCCTTCTCCTCCTCAAGAGCTGCGGTCTCATTTTCTATTACGGGGATTTTTAAACTTCTTTTATTTTTTGCATGTTCCACTCAAAAACTTAAATGAAAAAACGGAAAGAAAATCAAAAATCCAGACGCTTTGCCGCTTAGAAACACGAACCAAATTGAACTCTAATTCTATTTCTTTCTGTCTTTGAAAGAATACGTAACGAGTAACGTAACTACGTTACCTGTTACTTGAAATAAGTAAGGTAAGTACGCTACGCGTTACTTTTCTAAAAGAAGTAAGCAGTCCGTTACTACATTAGAAAAAAGTAGAGAGTTTTAGGGAACCGTTTTTGCACATCCGATACGGTAAGATGGGCCCTCCGGTACGAACTGCGCATGCGCCTGTCTTCTGCGATCTTACCGTAATGCGCTGGTGGAACCGTAAGGCACGAGCGGCACCACCAATGGCCGACATGGACAGTCTCGCTTCGTTAGCTAAACGGCCATTTCGCTGGCGGGGAGAGCGTGCTGGGGCTCCTAACATGAATAAAATAACTCGCGGCAGTGCCTGGCAGGAGCGCCATGTGTGACAGCAAGTCCATGAAGTTTGAGTCAGCAAAAAAGAAAAAGAATAAAGAACAAAACGCAATAGGACTTCTGAATAGAAATAAATTGGTGTTTAGCGCAGCCAGAAATCGTCTCCTCGGTAGCTTAGTGGATTGGAGCGCCGTTTTCATGAGCTCGTAGAGGACCGGTAGTGGAGAGTTCGAATCCCACTGGCCAAGTCACCTTTTTTTTTTTGTTTTTTGTTTTTCCATATTATAAGTTTTTTTTGTTCTTTTTATACAAACATTGGATGTGCATTTTGAGCACTTATCACCCGTTTTTTACAGCTGCTGTTATGACTGAGGATTATCTGTAGTGGCAACAGAGTGAGCAACAGCCTTCTGCATCAAGGCTCTGGATGCTTTTTAGTTTAAAAATGTTCCATGAATTAAAATTTTTGTACAAATGCTAATCACATATCACCTACAAAACGAGCCCTTTGAATATTGGGTGATAGTTTTAATAAGTGCACAGCAGTAAAGTTATAGGTTTTCCTTTATATTTTCTTCGTGGTCCTACCGTACACGGCGCAACGATCGGTACGCGGGCGTACGACCGTGATCGTCTGCTATCTGTACCGTAAGAGAGCAACATGAGCGCCGCATCTACCTCCGTCTCTCCGCCTCCTCCTCGCAAGCGATTTACAGCAGTAGACAACATATTTCTACTTCGGGAGGTGCTAGGCGCTACTCCTTTTTCGCTCCAGCACTTTAAAATGACGCAGCGTTGAAAAAATACTTCTCGTTGCGAGGAGCGAAGGAACGGATTGACCTCCTCGTAAATAAAAATAGAGATTTGAGACGTACTGAAAGATACGTCATTCCAAAAATATACACACTGTATGGAAAGAAAAACAGAAATCATTACATTCCTTCCTTATTTAATGGATTCACAGAGTCCCTTATGAATATAGAATCCACTAGGGCCCTAAAAAGGAAACTAAGGAATTGGTGTCAAGCACCTGAGCTGTAGATATCGTAGCCTAACCGTTGGAGATAGTTCGTACTTTTATTTTATAGTTGCGTGAGTAGACTTGGCTATAAACACCTATATTTCATGCTCTAAAGCAGTGATCTCAAACTCATTTGAGTGGGGGGGCCAGATATCCCTTATCCGAAATGTCGAGGGCCAACGTAAGATGGGGAGAGGGGGGGAAGAGAGACTTCGTGCTTTTTGGGTTTTTTTTGTAAACTCACAGCCTTGCCAGTGATATCTTTAGTTTTGACTTGTTTATAAGACCTGATGCGATAAGAATTAAAATGACACCACCCCGCCAAACGTGCAGGCATTTTGAACATGTTAATTAGAACAAATATAGCATTCTAATAGAAAAAAAATACACTGCCGTTCCAGCTGAAGAATTCACCCAGGAATTACCAAGCTCAACATGTCGCTAAAAAGAAAAAAATCAGTTAATATGACCGTTGTTGCCATCCTGATGCTTTTAACGACAACACTCGAACGAATACTGCTGTTTTAGTGGTGACATATTTTTGAAGGCGATATTCCCGAGCTCGTAGCTTTACAGCTGAGATACATCCTTCAACGAATAGCTTGAGCTTGCAAGCTAGTAGCGGAATCGTCGCATATTACAAAAAGGCAGGGAAGAAAAATTTAAATATATAAAGGTAATGAATATAGATGAGTAAAAACTATGTAACTACGCTAAAAGAGCAGAGTTACTTTTGGAGCGAAAAGTAAGCGACGCGATAAGATCACTATGGCGCTTGCCATTGCTAGCGCTCGAGACATGGGATACGGTACTCGTAGCCGCTTGGGCCTGCGGGCCGCCTCCCTGCGAGTCGCGGGCAGCATGCGGCCCGCGGGCCGCGTGTTTGAGACCCCTGCTCTAAAGTGTTCCTTTTTGTATTTACTTGTGGTGCTAATTTTGTGTTATTTTCATTTTTTTTTTTTGTGCTGCAGAGTGTTTTCTTTTTTTTTTTTTTTGTAACAACATGTATTGTAGTTGGCCGCCTGGCCCCACATACAAGCAGAATGCTGCTTTTGTGGGCCAGCTCTTTATTTTGTATGACTTGATCTTAAAATAAAAATTGAATTAAATTGAAAATTGAATTGAATTAGCTTTGTACAAGAAAAATGACCGCATCAACTTGAGAAAGTGAGTATATTTTGATTATTTTTGTATTTTCTTCGAGATTTAATATTTCTAGTTTTATTTGTCCATAGCTTTCTTAATACTCGATCCTGCATTGGGCCTCGAGGGAAAGAGACAGGATCGCTAGCAGACGACTTCGAATGTTAATGATAAGCGCGCGCGAGCGTGTTCTTGTGCCAAATCGAGTTCGCTTTCGGCAACATTTCAGCATATCAGGACGTGGTTGGTGTAAACATCATATTTGGTTGATGTAAAACACCGAAGCTTGCCCGCTGAGAACGCATGATTTATTAGAAAACAAGTTACCTTGTGCGGTCAAGGCCTTATTTTATTCCCCAAGTATATAAATCTGGTAAACTGAAAGAAAAAAAAAACCCAAAATACGCTGGCACATCATTCGTGGTATCCGCACATCATTCCTGGTATCACAACTTTTTTATTTACTCAGCTACGCCAAGTTCAACGTCCTATGTCTCGCCGCCAACAAGCACCTTCTCTTAGTGCATCGGTGCTCGGTGGCACCCGAAAGAAATGCGACTGACTCCGTGTCACGCCAAACCAAAAAGAATGTTTATTCCCTCGTGCCCCTGCACAAGTCACGGGCCCCACGGCACGCGCGTGCGTGCCTCGCTTATAGAAAGCGGGAAGTTCAAAAGAGACTCACGCCACACTTAGTGCGCAGACAGTCGTACAGAATCACTTTTTCTAAATTTCTTTCGCTGAATAGAGCCAACTCCAAGTCATGGTCAAAAAGATCGAGCGCCATTGTTGTCGGAAAGCTCGTCTGCTTCTTTAGCAGACGACCATTTTAGAACTTCGCTGTGTTAGGGGCGACACGCCGTGGTGCGCCAGGTTTTGTATTACGGAAGCGCATTCATTCCAGTAAAAAAACGAGACGAACTATCAGTAGGTATACTATATTTTTGGTTCTCTATATATTTAGGGTGCGATCTTTATTTACTTGAGTTTCTGCGATTTCTACAAACACACGCAAATTTGTCTTTTCTCGATGAGGCGGATGCAGGTTTCCGTTGCCAGGGGGCGCGACCTGTACCGATCGTCTGCAATTGTCTGCAAATACGGTTCCCCCAAAGCCGTTTCAGGGCACACGATCGGTCCACGCGCCCGATCCAAGGTATCGATCGTTTTTGTTTATCGATCGTATTTTGTTCCGGTTCCCTAAAACTCTCTAGTAACGCTTAACCGGTAACGCCGTTTCTAGTAACGCGTTTCCGCCAACGCTGATTTTCAGTAACCGGCACGAGTCTTTTCACAAAGAAAATACATGTCATGCTTACGTCACTTTGTACATTTTTTTATCGTTATTTATTCGGCTGCTGCACTCGTTTTGCTACGTCCATTCACCTTTCTGGAAATGCGCCAGCACGCTTTCCCGCACTCCTCGACGCCCCTCAGTTTGAGGTTTTATGCTTCCAAACAGATCCGTTACGTGTGTTTAGGTTGCGAAAGCCCGGCTTAAATAGCCCTCCCCCCGGGGGAATGATTTTTTTTTTTTTTTCCGTGGGCCAATTGTTTTAAAGCAAAACTTCTGGAAATGTACGCACGAGGTACCATGTGCAAGTATATGGACGGAAACAGGAGGAGGAAGACACTTCTTTATCGCGAGGAAAGAACGAAGGAACGACAATCGTGGCGTGGTTACTTCGTGGGCCTCATGTCTCTGTCTTTTTTTGTTATCATAAAATACTTTTTGTTTTCACGGTGTCGGCTATTACCTCCTACCGCAACATATATAGTATTTCTAGAGGCATAATTTCGCGCCTCCACAAAGTATCGTTTTTTTTTGTTGTTGTTGTTGTTTTTTTTCTTTGCTGTTTTTTTTTTTTCCGAGGAAACCGTAGTTTTGGGAGAATTTCGTAGAGTGTAGAAGTTCACGACTCAGTGGCCTTTGCCAAACGCGAAGGAGATTTTTCTTATCCTGAAGGATCGCAGCTCAGAAGCCTGGAAAAGCTACGAAGTGCCCAGACATCGTCGTCAAACGAGTGGGTCAAACCGAGCGATTTTATTTCTAGCCACTCACTCTATAATCCGCTCACGCATACAACTGATATGGTCTCCCGATAGCCGTAAGCACTTATTGAGAAACGGGTGGACAGCAGGAGGAAACACCGGCCGAGAGTTTAGTCATAGCCTCCTCTATACTGACAAAGGCTTGCAGATCGCCACAAGACGTGGCCGCCGAAAGTGAAAAGGCGGAACGGCAGAACAAACGATGAGAGGAGAGCCATGTAACAGGCGCCCCGCTGCGGCGAGACGCCGAAACACACTTCTCCCGAGCGATGGAATGTCCGCTCGCGCTCCTCGCGTTCGTCGCGCTGCTGCTTCTTTTCTCGTCGGGTTTCGCCACTGCAAAAGCTGTGCGCTGACGACCAGGTTGCCTTAAGGTTCCCCGAGAAATGCTCTATCCTACCGGACCCTCGCGCTCCAAAATCTACGACCGGGCACTCAATGGTGTGTGGTCGAACTACCAAACTTTGTGAGTATAGAAGAGGCTATGGTTTAGCGTGCCGCAGCCCGGAGCACACGGATATATAAGCTCGCGCCGCTGAACCCAGGGATCCCGGGATCAAACTCAGTCCTGGCTCCCTGCCCGCTTCCGTCACGGTGGGCATTGTACCGGCGTGTGGTCTAGGATCACTACTGCCTGATACCCGTTGGAGACTCCAGGCTAGCAGCTGTACTTCAAGTTCTAAATTTTACATTTCTGACGTGTGACCAGGGGGGCTATGTTGCGCTTTCTGCACTCCCAGGAGACTAGGGAGAGGGAAGTGACGTCAACAACGCAGCAAATGCAGATTGGATGTTGATCTTGTTTTCTTCTGTCAACATCCAATCTGCGTTTGCTCTAGTCGTTGACGTCACTTCCCTCTTCCAAGTCTCCTGGGAGTGCAAAAAGCGCAACATAGCACCCCAGTTCGCTAAACCCTAGCAAGCTAAAAAATCACACTGTCTAAATAACTGACTGCTACTTTTTTATGCTAATTTTACATCATACAAGTAGCAATCGAAAATATATAAAAGAATCATCGCGGTACGACGTCAAGAAAATACATTTATGGAAAGTCAAAAACATAACCCGAAAAGTGCCTAGAGTTACAGCAGTATAAAGGCGTTACACCGAGCCCATATAAACATCTTTCAGACGAACGCTCAAACAGAGGTCTATTCAAGCACTGTGCACGGACATCCTTTGGAGACTTTTCGTGCTTGAACCCCGGCCCACCCAGCGAAGCACGACGGCACAAGGCATCTGAAAGAAAAGCCAAGAGCCTACTCACCTACGTCGCTGTCACCGACAACAGGCGTCCGCAGCTTTCGGAACCAAAAAACCAATTGGCAGATCTCGTGCAAAACGGTCCAAGCTTTCCTCTCGCGTTCTACAGAACGTGTTTCTATTTGCCATCTGTTTCTTCGCCTCTCGTTCGCAGTGTTTCTTTTTCTTTTTGTGCTGCGTGGCGGCGGCGGTTGTCAAGTGCCTCTGATTACGGGCCAACGCACACGTGGATTCCGACGGTCGTTACCACTATCTCAGCTGCAGTTGAACGGCTCGCGTTCAGAGCTCTTTATTGTGGTATTATTCCACGGCAAGAGAGTAACACGAGTAAGTGAATAAAAGGCTGAAACAAATAACCAAAAAAAAACGAATTTTGAAAAAAAAAAATGTTAGCCCGAAAATATACACGGTTTTCGCTAGCGCCAGATTAAAGCCGCCATTGCTGACCTTCTCAGGTCTTATGGAGATACCAAGTAAATGGAGACGGCATTGACGAGCCTCCACAAAGTTCAGTGCTATGAAGGAAGACACAGTCAAATTTAAAATGGTACTAGCTTGACCTGCTTCTGTAATGATGGAGCAAAGATTAAAATAGGGGGAAGCACAAACTGAAGGTCGGTTATGGCTGCGCCAATACACAGCGACTGCAAAACGTCTTATTTTCAACAAGAGAAGGGACTATTGAGTATTTGCGGCACCAATTTTACTAACACGCTTTTCACAAGCCCATATATTAATAGTTTAAAAATTACGCGAAAAAAATTGAATGAAATTGCCAACCAATTCCTATAACGGTGCCCAGATATTTAAAACCCGACTTCAGTTTTCGTTCTTTTTATGTTCGCAGTTTTACTAGAGCGGAAAACGAAGACAACAGACATGGAAAGCCTTTAACACATCCAGCATGCTCCCGATGGTACCTATGGTAGGGGTTTAGTTGTTCGGTGCTCGTGAAATAAGCACGAGTGATTGCAAGCTTCCCGAAGATATCTCGTGTCCATGATGCTAGTGTTTGAGCATAGCCTCCTTTATTCTACAAAGCCTGTCAAATCGCAAAAGTATCTCGTTTGAGGGTTGTCGCTGTCGGTTGTTTCGGTTTGTCGCTCTAGTGGGACTCGGGTATTTGAGACAAACAACCTAGACGATTATTTACAGATAGAGGACAGTAGCTTCGTTTTCTTTTACGGTGATGCTCTTTTTTATTTTCACTTCTTCTTTGTTAAGGGACGTTCAGTGTTTTGTGTGTACACAATATTCCTTCCCATCAACCAGTGTTGTACGGAACGTCGTTCCAAGGAACGACGTTCCTGGAACGCGTTCCTTTTAGGAGGAACGAAGGAACGTCACCGTTCCATTTTGCATCGGTGGAACTGGAACAGGAACTCGTTACATTTTTACTGGAACGGAAGAAGGAACGGCGTTCCTTTTTCTTCTTCGAGTGGGGTAATTTTTATTTTATTTCTAAGAGGTGAATGCTGAAAAAAAGTATAAAACAATATATTTATAAGGAGCAGGTTCTCTAACTTTTTTTGTTAAGTAAGGTTTATTTTGGGGGTCCTCGCATGCTAACAGTCGGCTGCAGGTGAAATAGTGGACATTGATTCTCTTTTCAGTGTCCAAGACTGCGGTGCAGAAATTAAAAAAAAAAATTAAGTCGCAGGAAAAGACAGAAAAACAGACGTGTCAAACTCGGCTACCTCCTTTGCTTCCACGAATCCTCATACACTCGGAAATCTAAGGCCGACTACAGCCATCACTGAACTTCTACAAAAAGACCTACAGTTACACCAAAAGAACAGGTTACTAGACATCGAACACACCCTTGTATTCCAAACATTAGCCAGGTGCAAAAAAAAAAAAACTCATTCTTTTTTTAATTTTTAAACTGAACAACAAATTTAACTTTCAGAAAGAAGAACTGGTAGTTTTCAAGACCGATCTACCAGATTCAAAAGTCCTACCCTCTTTTTGACTTGCTCGTACCGCGGACAGCAACATCCAGAAGCAACTGTTGTTAAGTTCGCAGAAGGAACTTTGTTAAATTGAAACATGTGAGGTTGTTATAAAACGCTCGTACAATGTGGGGTAACAGTGTACACTTGGCTCGCCTGCATAGCCCACCTCAAACAGGTATATGGCAAAACGCTGAGATTTTTAAATGTTAATATATCAACAAATGAAACCTTGCTTCCGCTTGTTTATTTTCTCCTCGTGTCCTTCCATCACGGCATTCAAATTCGTATGTGGTAATTAGCAAATTCGTATTCGATGGGATAGATAAAAAAAAAACTTCGTTTGATCTAATTAAATGTGGTAATTAGCAAAATACAGATGTAACGTATATGTAACGATACGTTCCATTTTTTTTTAACCGTAACGGGAACGAGTTGCTTTCTCGCAGATGAATCTTGTAACGGGAACGCGTTCAAAAAATCAAAAGAGACGAGGAACGAGCTTCCGTTCCTCTTTTTGAGGAACGTGTACAACACTGTCATCAACGTGGCTTCACATATAATGGTGGTAGCGTGCCAGGCGGCCTATTGAGACTTCCTGGTATTGTTTGGATATGCCTAGGCTGTATACTTTCCGGTTTTAACCGAAAAAGATCGATAAACATCCGCCGCCGCCGCATTCGCGTGTCGAAAAGAAGAAGATCGGTTAAAACCGGAAAACACAGGTTTTTTAATTATTTTGTACAAGAGGCAGTATTTTTTTTTTCACCGAAAAAGTATTGTTTAAACGTTCCTCAAACTCGTTCATTTGTTTTTTCTTACGGTCGTCGTTGAGTTTTTCTAATGTCTCTTAGTAATCCAGATGCGTTTTTTTTTTCTGTCAGTGCTCATTACTTTGAACATCAGTTTATGTCGCCAAAAGTTTGTCGGCATTGTGCCCTTTTGTAGATAGCCCCGTTCAAGGTTGCCCTCCTTCTCTGTGGACCCTAGTTGGGCGGTTTGAAGCGTCTTTCATATTGTGTGGGTCGAAGCGCGTCCGGAAGCTGCATTTACCAGACCGGCCAGTACTATCCCAAGGCTTTTTGGACGTTTTGGGACTTCCCGTGTGTAGCGCAAATGTAGAGCGCGCTAAAGTAAGGTAATGTAGAGTAATGAAGTGCGAAGAATATCGTGTATCAGATGTAAATGAAAATTGAACCATTTCTCGTGTTGAATGTTCGTTTCTATTCGCGATTTTCTCCGTCGATAAAAGCCGTTTCAAGCGCCTGCACGACACAATTCACCGAAATGGACCGGTGTTTTGGAAATAAACACCGAAAAACACCCGCCGATTTTCACATAAATAAACGCCAGAAAGTATACAGCCTAGATATGCCATGGCTATAAAAATTCGCTGGTTGAAGTTTGTTTCAACCTTTAACAGCGACACTTGTTAGTGCGAACCTCCCGGGAAAATGCATGGCTCTAGTTTGCAGAAAGTCCTGGTGACGTCATGAATCACGTGATTGCTCCCGGTCACCACCGCTATGTTTATTCGAAAACAAAATTTTCCGTTCGCCGAGCCGGATTTTCACCAGCGACCTGCGGGTGCCATCAATCGCTTACTCTACAATGAATCACCCAACCACCAGAGCTATCGAGGGGGCATATTTCAGAGAATTAAAGGAAGTAGACAATCCATCTTTTTTTAGCTTCGATAAGGCTTCGGCTTGTCGTCAGGCGCGAGCATACAGGCTACACCAGGGTACGACAAAAAGCAGCGAGTTCGTGCCAAAGGTCGGGCGTTCGAAAGAGACACCCCGCCGTTCTCTCCTTGTCAGCGACTGTGCATTTTTTCAAGAAACATCCGACCCCAAGGATAAGGAAACGTTTTTTAAGTCCACTCATTGGGTTTGAGGCTAGTCTCTTGCCGGCGTTCCTGCTAACCTAACCAAGTGGCCTGTTGATTTCGATAGGTGCAGCCTGCGTAGCGGAATTTCAGACACAGTCTAAGAAAAAAAAGGGTGTAGTCGGGTGCATCAGGCCCACATGCACCCTTTTCCTGAAAGCTGCACCCTCCGTTACCCAGCCAGTGTACTTTTACACCAACAGTGAACATCCTCCCCTCCCTTAAAGGGGCTGTGCAACAATTATGAGACTTTGGCCAATTAACTGGGGTAATTAATCTGCTTCACCTATGGAACGAAAAGCAGAAAACTGTATTTTCTTGCGAGAGCTAGTTCTTATTTTTAAGAAATGGAACAAATCGAAGGTCAAAGTGCCTCTCAACTCTCCAGGTCGACCTTCGAGTGACGTAATATGGGGGTTCACCTAGTTTCTCCTTGGGTCCTCTCTTCATAGACCAGCCGCTTCCTCCGTGATTGTCAACTTTTAAAGAAGTCCTGAAACGCTTTTCCAACTTTTTCCTGTTTACCTTTCCTCCTCAACTCATAAATCGCGCATTCTACCAAACAGTCCAAGAAGACGGAAAGGGGGGAGTCCCTCTTGCTCGGAACCTCGTTTGTGTAGCCGCACACAGCCATTGTACCCCCAGAAGATTAGCCAGTCGCTCAAAATTCAGACAAAAGTTGCTTTCTCCACCCCGTTTACCCCGAAGTTGACAGTGCGGTGGAGGCTACGTGCTCGTTGGGCCAGCCACACTTTTGCCACGTGATCACGCTCTCTCGCGCATACCGACGCGCAGAGAATGAGGTCAGGTGATGAGAGGGACGTGGCTGATTGGTCCGGCAAGCGCGTAGCTTCCACCACATGGTGAAGGTCCGGTGCCGTGTGACGTGCCTGTGGGCCAGATGACGCGCTGCGGGTGCCCGGTGACGCGCTGCGAGGTCCGCGGATGTATCCCAGTGAAAAGGCAGAGAGCTTACGAAGGGAAGGAGGTACGAAATAGTTCGCTGTGTTTTCAAAATTTTCGTACCGATAGTCAGGCTTCTGACTTTCTACCTTTTCTTCTCTGAACGATGTGCTATTAGTAAAATTCCAACATATATTGATGTACTCCAGCCCAAAATTCGTTTCATGGGCCCTTTAAAGGATTAGCATCGTCGAAGGTCGCGGCGAGCGATCGACACAAAGGACGGTTCGCCACGGGGCTGTCGGCGAAGGTAGCAGCGGAGGGGGACAGGTTTTGTTGCTTTCCGCGTATCCCCCAGAGACGGTGTCATTTTAGTTCCCATAACCCCGACAGGCGGCTACAAATCGGCAAATAAGTCATTTTTTGCGTTGCGATTACGTAGCAGAATAGCAGTTTTTCGGGGAAAAGTGGCGCGTTTTTGGTCACTTGGGCATGCATAAACAATATAAAAAATGCAAGCTGCCAATTATTTCAACATTAAAATCATTGCACTGCCCCTTTAAAAGGGGGGAGGGGTGCAACGATTTCCGGACTTCGGTCAAAAATTTGTGGAAGTTGCCCTCTGAGAATTCTAAAGTAAAAAAGAGAAAACCGATTTCGCCTGCGCGTCCTAGTTGTTGCGTAAAAAAAAAAAAAGATAAATATTCGCATTTCGGGCACCCCTCAACTCACTCCCAGTCTTCAGGCTCACACCTGGTCTCACTCCTAGTGACGTCATTTGGAGTGCCGTGTAGGTTCCCGTGTGCTCTCTCAGAGGACACTTCCTCTCCCTCTCTCTGCTGACATTAGCAGGCGTTATGCCGCAGCTTAGAGCCGAGCGAGGTCACGTAATCTTCTCGCCCTAGTTCCTCCGGCTCCCACTCGCGTCTGCAGATGGGGGAAAAATCTCGACTTTTGCTTTGCGATTATGCAGCGGAATCGCGACATTTTTAATGAAAGAGGTGTTTTCTCTATGCTCCGGGACAGGATAAACAACGTAAAAATGACCAGATGCAATTTATTTAATCATAAAATCGTTGCACCCCACCCCCTTTAAAAACCTCTAGACCCAACCCAAAAGTGACTCTAGAGCAGGGGTGGCCAGCCGGACCCAGCCTAAGAGCCGCAAACAAAACCACGAAACTTCTAAGAGCCGCGGGGGGGGGGGCAAACTTTTGTCCAGAGCAATAAACGAAACCTGAACTACTTTCAAACTATCCAAGTCAAAAACAGTCCAACTATACGCAAGGTAGCAGCAGCACAAGACTACCAAACCGCAACCTGTTTTTCCGATTTAAAACGCGTTCCATTTCTCTTTTTGGGGAAGTGCTCGTGTGACGAGAAGGGAGGCGGAGGAGTATGGGCCGGGGGGGGGGGGGGGGGGGGGGGAGTAGGGAAGGGAGCCGCGAGCCGCACTCAAACACGGGAAGAGCCGCAGCTTGGCCACCCCTGCTCTAGAGGGTCACTTTTGGGTTGGGCCGTTTCTCAGGAACTATGGAGCTGTCCTGTTAACTCGGTATTGACAGTAGAGTATACGCTATGCTTGTTTTAGGCCAATCGGATCTCCGGGTAGGATCACGTGACTACAGTCTCCAAGCTAGAGATAAGGCAGAGCACGGCACATGCCTGGAGGCCAACGCCACGGATAGCATCCACTGCACTATTAACTTTGGGTTGAACTTTCGAGAGGATTTAAGTGGCAAATCCTCTCGTTGCGTTCATTGTTGGGATGGGCGTGAAGATAAGCCTTTGCGAGGGCAGCCCCCTTTTGGCCTTGAAGGAGCTGCTATCTTCCTACTCCTGCCTTTTTTTCTCTTTCTCTCACTCTAAGCTCAAAGCGTGGAAGAAGGTGCGCAGTCGCCGGACCAATTAACCGGAGGCTTTTTTATCACTTGACTCCGCAGTCTGGGCGCGGGTAACGGCAGGAGCGTGATCATGTGGCAAAGGTTTCACGGATGACAGAGTAGCTCTTTCCGATCCCGGAATGTCTGCTTTGCTGCCTAGTTTCTTTTTTCCGTTACTGCGACCAGCGGGGCTGCCGGAGATTTTGTCCGCGACAACGTATTCGAGTGTACCAAGGCTTCCAGTGTTTGAAAAGTCCTAGGCGTATATCGGCAACAAGCGATTTCCTCAAAAAAGCCCAAGGAATTGGTGTGATGCGTTTAGTGTTCGGTTCGGCAATTTACTACTTCTGCCACATCGTTTTCAATCTTCACAGACCCCTTTCTTTTCGTTTTTGTGTTTGAGTGGTTGTTCTGCAGTGCCCGTGTCGACATATATCTCAGATTACATATTTCAAGTCCAGTATTTTCATCGTAAATGTGCTGCAACCTCTTTTGCAACAATTGACCGTTCCGCTCCCGAATACTTCTAGAATTAGGCCGTGTCTATTTTCGAGCAGCCGGAAAAATAATTTCCCCAAAATTCTATCGGCAGTCGCTTATCATTGACTGTCTACAATCATGTGATAACTGCAGGTAGAATGCTGACTTTCTTATTCTCCTGGCGTTTTGTCAAAACACGTTTAATGAACACCTTATCGTTGATACACGTTTTGTAGACACGTTTTGTCGACACTGACATTTCGCCGTCCCTCGTTACGTGGAATGCACGCTGTAGGGACATTTCATCGCGCGTTTATCTCTGAGGCGCGTGTTTACCGACCCAGCCCACCCGTTTACGCGGCTTCGTGGTGAGAGTCTGCAGCGGCCCAATACAAAAATGTTAACCCACCTGTCCCACCCATACACGTCACTTCGCGGATACAGTTTGGAGCTGCTCGTTGCACGAAAAAAAAAGGAAGCTAATATAGTAAAGTTAATCTGAGCTGTATGAAACATCGCGTGTCGATGAAACGTCGTTCGATGAAGTGATTGTACCACAGCGGCGACTGCCGGGGGAATTTCGGGGAAATAATTCTGCCGGCTGCTGGGAAAAAAGACACTACCTAAGATTCACCACGGTTCTTGTTTGCTTAGTAATCTTCTGAGTTGCGTAACAGCTTCTCTGTACCTATTCACATATCACGGATTGCTTGCAAGTTTGTATTTGTTTACAGAATAAGCTCTCTAATAAACTTCTAGGAGATTCGAAAATAATCCCGTGGGCCGTGTGTCCGTTTACCTGCCTTTATGCAATCACCGGGGCGCATGCATATCTTGAGGTTTCCTCGATGTCTTAAATAGGTTTATGAAGTTAGTTATGAAGCGGGTGCATAGTGTGGTGTGACGGTGCACCTTTGAATCGCGTGCATCTGTGTTGCCTTCGAATTCAGCGGGTGTAGAAAGATGTGCAACAGTACACCATTGAACGGGGTGCTCCTGTGTTCCCCTTGAGGGCAGTATAGATGTAGAAAGGGGAGTAATGGTACACTATGGAGCGGGGTGCATCTGTGTTCCCTTTCAGTGAGGCGGGTTTATGAAGCAGTGCACTGGTGCACCTTTGAATGGGGTGCATCTGTGTTCCCTTTCATTTCATTGGGTGTAGAAAGAGGTGTAGCCGTGCACCATTGAATGGAGTGCACTCGTATTCCCTTCGAGTGAGATTTGTGTAGAAAAAGGAGAATATGTGCACCACGCCAACGGCTGTACATATTCTCCCATCTTCTGGTGTACAAATATTCTCCCAAAGGGTGTAGTATATGTGACAAGCACTTACACCCCCTATGAGTGTACACCATTACACCTTTTTTTTTTTTAGAGTGCACTACTCGCGGCTAAATTCTCGCCGGTTCCAGCTGTTGTTGTTGCTGTTTTCGTTTAATTGTTCATGTATTTGTTCGAGTATGCTGAGGCGTGTTATTCGAAAAAGCGCTTAGCTGTCGAAAATATTGTACAACTAAATAGAGACGAGTACATGCAGATTTCACGCGCACAAATAGCGTCTGTACCGATCTACACGACAGGACTCGGACATGAAATTTAGAGAGTGCCAACATTCGAACAATATATTTGGCGTACGAGGTACATACCACACGGTGCAGCTTTATTTAAAAATGACTTATTTCAGAAAGATCTCCAATAACACAGCACAGCAGTGTCGACGGCAGTTACATCCCGACGATCGACGGAATTCAAGAAGACCTTGGGGGCATGCTTTGGAGAGAGCTTTTATTTTCAAAACACCAGCGCTAGGGCTGGGCATTTAATTTATTGCCCAACCGATTAGTCAATGAATGTTTTAATTACCATTAATATTTAAACCGGTCACTGACTAACAACACAATTTTAAAAATCCATGCTTTCACCCTGCAGACGTTGACAAATACACCTGTATGAAGGTAAAGTTTAAGTGAAAGCTCGTCTAAAAGCAAACTGTAGGGGCGAGGTTCGTAATTCCAAACAAGTGGAACAGGTTATACCCGTCCCGGCCACTTCAACGCCATACGAGTGCCCTTTTAGCGCAGGAGACTGGTATGAACATTCAAGGGAGTTCGCTATTGCAGGGGAATATCAACGAACCTCTTTGCTTCTGCGGCTGAAGTGATACTTTCTGAGTGTAGGTGTCTGACTGTTCTCAACTACACTTTAAGGTTGACTGAAAGTCAGAAATTGTACATTGCTCCGCTTATCACATATTCAGAAATGGCAAAAAATATTTTTTAATATAATGCATGGGTGTAAACAAGACCGATTAATCGATTAATAAATTGATTAAAGGATGGCGAGTAATCGGGTTAAAAATTTAATTGACGCCCAGCCCTAACTTGCAACAAGGTAAACGAACGAACGCGAAAGGGTCCCCATCCCAACCCGACCAGCCTTTTTCTGCAATAACTGAGAAGGTTTCTTAGCAAATTATCTCTGGGAGGGGCGAGAACAGTTTTCATGAACAAAATATAAGGGCGCAAACGAGCTGGTGTACATTGCACATGATTGAAAAAACCCCGAGACTGCGGGTAAACGACACAACACTAAAAAGTATCTAACACAGCTGAAAGTTTAATTTTCCGAAACCTGTTTATATAGGCACTTCGATAAAAAGAAAAAAAATGGGAGAGGGTGAGAACCCCAAAGAATGCCACTTTCCACCAACGTAACCTCTGACTAAATAAGGACGACGGACACTGCGTTATGATCTTCTCTTATCTTTGACCCCTCGCTTCCCGACCGCCAAGCTCACTGGTAGCCCCTAGAGCCACTCTATATGGCAGCGCAGCTGCCAGAGTAGCGACAGGACGCAAAATTATCTAGATGCACGACGCCAGAAGCGCCGTTAGAAATCTCCATTTTGGGCCTGGGAGGTTGCCATGGTAACCGTGCTTCTAGCGACGCCGGGCGGCAATTTTTTGCTAGTTGATATCTCCATTTGTCAATTGAAAAGTGGTAAAAGACGCTTGGCATTGCGGTACGGCACGGGCCTCTGGAGAAACGGTGCCTCTGTCTTCTGGGAAGTGAGATGATTTGCTGCCCGGGGACTGTCGGGCGACGAGAGCTGCTATGTATCGTATGTGCACGGGCCAGGCGAGTGGTTTTCCGCGCCGCCAGATAGCGGCCGCTTCGTGGGACGTACGTACCGTCCTTGTAGTTTCGGACTTCACTCCTGTGAAAGAAATTCCGATTACGCCGGCCACGGCAAGACGATTGGCTCAGGACATGACTGTTGCTCGACTGCCCCATAGTAAACGAATGCATGCTTCGTATCATGTACTTCTTCAAGACCCCATCATTCATTCAAAATGAGAATATCTGACCGACTGGCGATGAGCGACGTCGACGAGGATTTCACAATCGTTTGGACGATGAACAGTCGACGGGGTTAAATCAAGAAGGACAGCATTGTGGTCTCCAAAGGAGTGTTAACGCCATCAAAAGTGACGGACGCCGGATATGAGGTGTTCTGACCGACAGGCCCAGTGGTCTTCCGGAAGTTTACCGGCATGCAAAAAGTCAATATATTTATCTGGTGTAGCACACATATCCGTGTTAAAGGGACCATGAAATGATTTTCGAACTTCTTTCTTAGCTGTAATCCTCAACTCACGCGGTCGTGACATGCTAGGGCACCGGTGCGATGACCCCAAGCTTTCACCGTGCTTTTCAAGTACACCATAGAATTTGGCATTCGCCAGTGATGATAAGTTCCGTCAGTACACTTATTGGCGCAGTTTTCGTGTCCAATGCGTGAGCTGGGGTCGGCTGACGTAACTTTGGCCTTTGTAGAATATTTATAACCATACAGACATGATGATAACATCATAGCCCACTGATTAATGAGCACAAAATGGGCCCAGCTACAAAAAATAAATATTGCACGTAAAAAATAATTATGTCCGTAACTTGTTAATTACAAAGACAAACACACCTCTGAGCATCTAAGTTTAGTAGTATGTGTTGATGCATTGTTATATAGCAGGTCAATTAATATACATCATTTGAGCAAACGCCATCTTGTCACTTGAAAAAGCAAACCAAAATACATTGCGATCAAATGCAATCCATTGCAACAAAAGCACGTTATATCAAAGTCTTCAGAACTGCCGATTCGTAAAATCGTCGATTAGTACAAAATGTTAAAGATCGCAGGCGCTTCCTCGCTAAAAGTTGCTGTGGTTATTCGGTGACCCAGGGCTGAAACAAGTTCCCTTACGCTCTACACGCGAGGTATACCTTTCGTTTCAATTCTCAGAAATTCAAGCTTTCAAAGGAAGCTAGAAAAATGGGAAAAATTTATCCTAAAAGCTATATCGTAAAATCGTTGATTAGTACAAAACGTAAAGATCGCAGGAGCTTCCTCGCTAAACGTTTCTGTGATTATGCTGTTACCTGGGGCTGAAACAATTTCCGCAAAGCCCATCTTGCGACTCATACATTTCGCACCGGTTCTCAGCCACTTCAATGTTGAAACAAAGCCAAGAGTATGCGAAAATTGCATGCTAAGAGTCTTCTCGATCCTCAAACACATCCGGGAATCCGAGCACCACTACGGCGAGATGACTGATTCGATCTCGCACACAAAAGGTGTAAAGTCAAATTCTTTCAGATCTTCACGTTATACCCTCATCAGAGAGCACGAAGAAGTCCGCAATCGTCGGCAATCAGCTGCACAGCACGACTCCGCATACCGAACACTCTACTCCGCCAGCTCTGAGCGCTGCCACCTTACCGGTGACATCACGGCTCTTGCGAGGTCGCGTGACGAGTAGTCACTCGGTTGCTATGGGCACGGTGCCAGCTCCTCTCGTTGCTATGGTACCGCGTGTGACCAATCGCGGTGAGAGGCGGCACGGGGAAAAGCGTGGCGCTACTCTGGCAGCTACGCTGCCACATAGAGTGGCTCTAGTAACCCCAAGCCCAGTAACACACATACAAAAATAAAAAAGAAAAGAACGATCCATCGTTTCCTCTACCCGAAAACCTACAGAATAAACATTAAAGGTGAAAAGTTCTGACCTTCAAGGTTTATGTCTGTAGGTTTTCGGGTAGAGGGGACGATGGGTCGTTCTTTTCTTTTTCTTTTTGTACGTACGTTACTGGGCTTGGGGTTACCAGTGTGTTTGGCGGTCGGGAAGCGAGGGGTCAAAGATACGAGAAGTGCATGACGCAGAGTCCGTTGTCCTTGTTTAGTCAGAGGTTACGTTGGTGGAAAGTGGCAATCTTTGGGGTTCTCACCCTCTCCCGTTTTTTCTTTTGTATCGAAGTGCCTATATAAACAGGTTTCGGGAAATAAAAATTTCAGCTGTGTGAGAGACTATTTAGAGTTGTGTCGTTTACCCGCAGTCTTGGGGGTTTTTTTTTTCAACCATGAACAGTTTTCATTGTTGGCAAAATCAGGCCGAAGGCCGTTCGACGTTCTTTTTTTTTTATTCATTTCGTGTGAATTTTGAGCAAAAACGCTTCAATGGCATGCACTTACAAGCCTCATTCCCCGCAGTGGAAGATAACACAAAAACGTATGCAGCATGCCCGACGAACATAAAGCATAGAAAGCGACAAACATACTGCTGACTATACTCCGTTTCATCTTATGTTGTACCGCAGACAAGGCTAGAAGCGCAAGCTCATAGCGTGGGGAGCTACTCTTAACGCACGAGAGCTTGTGCCGCCGAGATGTGGCCTAGAGCAAGGAGCTCGCGCTTGTAGCCTTTCCTGCGGTACATAAGACGCTTTGCAGCAGCTGTGCATGGACGCCGCCATAACTGACCTTCAGTTTTTGTTTCCTCCTATTTCGTTTATTTCACTTCATCATTACCATAGCAGGCCAGGTTATTGCCACATTAGATTCAACAGTGTCCTTTACTAAAGCATCGGCCTTTGTAGAGGATCGTGAACTACCGTTTCAGTTGCTCGACATCTCGGTAAGACAAGAGAAGGTCAGCAATGGCGGCTGCAATTTGGCGCGTGTGTAAAGCGTCCATAGTTCCACATCTTCCTCTTGATCCCCAAGTACTTATTTTTCCTCACTTCCTCGTCTTTAACCCCAAATACTTTTTCTTAAGGGGTGACGAAAATAAATGTGTCGTTAGTTGTTTGTGCAGCAGGAGTTTAGCCTGCCAGACCATGGCAACATTGTTACCCATGTAGAATAGCGATTTTGCCAGTGGAGTACGACTGCTAGCCTGGGGGTCTTTAACGTGCACTACGGCGTAGTGATAAACGACCACACGCCGGTACAATGCTCATCCAGATCGAAACGGGCAGGGGGGTAGGGATTGAGCCCAGGATCCCTGGGTACTGTAGCGCGAGCTTTCGCCCCACGTGCTCCGAGCTGGTGTGCGCCAGAGCCCTTTATACTGAGAGAGTTTGGCCATCTTAAGGAGATTTTGACAGCCTGGCAACCACAGCAGCGTAGTCTGACAACCGGGGGATGATTACTTCCGTCCGCCATTTTGGGGCCCTGACTCATAGGAACTCTATGCGATTTCTCAGGACTAAAGAAAACAAAGAAGTAACGCCATTTTGTGTTATCGCGAAATCCGCTGGTTCTAGCGGCCAACAAGCTCCGCCCATTGGCCAAACTCTCTTAGTATAAACGGCTCTGGTGTGCGCTAGACCACTCGGCCACCGACCCCCCCCAAGCGGCGACGACAGCGGTGTGGCCTGGAGCTTCTCAAGAGACAAGGAGGAAAAGAGGAAGACGAAGCGCGGGGTGTGACGAAGGTGCTCGGAAAAAAAGGCGCCGGCGGTGTGCGAGCTTGACGGCCGTGGTTCCCGGGCGTGGCAGAAAACTCGCCGGGCTTCCAGAACCGGGTTTACAAGGGTTCCCCCAAACCCTCCTGCGCCAACCCACTAGCCTGCCCTTACCGAGACGGGTGGAGAATGCGCCAAGGCATCGCGGACGTCCAGTCCAGGACTACATTCGTTTCCGAACGTCAGCACCGACCTCCCTCATCAGAAGGCGCCTTCGCCTCACACGGACTCATCATCGCGGAACCTCATCTCCAGCAAACACTCCCCCGGTTATCTCTTGTTCGATGCTTCTATAGCGTATTTGGCACATTGATACTTTAGACTCATGTTGTTGTAAAAAAAACTATCTCCAAACTCCGGTCTAAAAACATGCTTTTCGTGCAAGGCTCGTCAAATAATGAGGCGCTGGAGAAATGCAGCATTCTGCGTGAAGTCCTTATTTCGAACTCTTTTTGTTCGCCTTCCGCCCATTGAAAAGCATGCGGGAAGGGCCTTAGAACGCACCTGGTATCGCTGCGCCGCAGCGTTCTTCCGCATCAAAAAGTTCATCTGCTTTCCTCGCCGTCACCATGGCAACGAACGCCGAATGAATAGAAGCAGGCACGGTACCGCCGCGTGAAGCCAGCAACAGCTGACGCCATTTTACGAACGCCGTCTGCTAGCCAAAGCCGAACGCGGTGTGTCAGATCAACCGCCTCCGCCGGTGCGCCGCTAGCAAAGACGACGAAGCTAAAGCGGGTTTCACATGCAGCGATTTTGGCCCTAAAGAGGCGCGATTTCTGCCGTTGCGGCGCTCGTGCCGCAGAATTGCTGGTGCTGGCCAGAGCGCCGCGACGGCAGAAATCGCGCCGCTCTAGGGTCAAAACCGCTGCATGTGAACTAGGTCTAAGACACGCCGACGGCGATCGAGCAAGCAACAACACCGCGGGGCGACTGCAACGGCGGCATTTATTCGAATCAAAGGCCGCCTTCGCCGGTTCGCCGCCAGCAAAGACGACGAAGCTGAGGCACGCCGACGGCGAATGGGCGAGCAACAGCACCGCGGGACGACTGCAACTGCGGCATTTATTCAGATTAAAGGCGCGAAATAAGCAAGAACAATTTTTAATTGAATCATAACACGCGATATCCAAGTTGGGGACCACATACCTTTGCTGGGTCTCTCCTGTGAACTTTTTACAGAGACACGGGGTGCCGCATTCAAAACACAGCTCCGTTTGCAAAATATGGGGGCCCTGAAAAGGACTATTTAGACCGCTACCAGAACCTATAACTGACGTAACGAGCACTTGACGAGCGGTTGGCGCATAAGTCGTCTTTATGCATGCAGGCAGGTAACGCGTCACCTGCCTGCATGCAGTGAGTGATCCGCTGCGCTGAGCCCGCGGGCTCAGCGCAGCGGATCACTCGAAGTCACCGGGGCCGTCAGAATCCTCGCCCTGTCTGCGTCGGCCGGCTCTAGATTTTGGCGGCCGCGGCGACGAACGACTGGAATCTATCAGTGTTTCCGCGCGCCTTGTCTCTCCTCTAAATATGAACTTTGCAAGGTGACCAGTGAAATGGTGGCTCTCGCGCCGTCCAGATGGAAGAGAGTATTTGACGTGGGCCCAGGTGCAATCCACCGTATTGGTGTGCGCACCAGTGTTCGCGTCGACAAAGTGCACCTTGTGGTTGACGGTGAGGTGCGTGAAGCGAGCGTCATCTGCAAGCTTGCGATTGCCAGCCCAACAATCAGGGATTATTCCTGTTCCAGGGCGGACCCACTCGGCTATTAGCCCTTGCACGGTTTTAGCGTCACGGGTTTCCACGGGAACAAGAAAGCAGCACCCGCTGCAACGCGCCACACCGCCGAAAACCCACTGGCCAGGCCTTAAATACCCGCGATGGTACTTGTGCCGACCCAACATACTCTCGTCTAGTTCTACAGTCACGCCTTCGCCACCAATCATGTCTGAATGCTTAAAGACGGCATTTACCACAACCTCCCGACAAAGGCTCGCCCAATCAGTTATTGTCTTACTTGCGATATCAGCCTCCCGCTGAATGACGGCGCACGGTAGGTTCTGGCATCCGGAGGATGATTTTCACGAGTTGGAGAAGCGTCAGGTGCGATCCTTCGAAAAAGGAACCGCTCGGTACAGAGACCTCGCCCCGGCACTGAACTTTGACCGGCTTCCTCCTGGGCACCTCACGAGTCATCCACACACCGCACCTTTCCCCTCCCCCCCCCCTCCCCACCGTGTAGCCATCATCTAGCGCGGACTTGCAGCTTGTCATCGCAGCTTCGCACTCTGGACACGCACGAAAACCCAGGAGCCAGGAGCAGGCCAACGCGCTAAAGCAAATTAATTGCTTCAAGAGGGTCTTTCATGGCGCCATGAAGACGGCACAAGTTGAACGCCATGGCACTGCGTTGCTCGCCTCTGGAAGAATAAAGCGCCGAGGGGGAACTGCGCGCTTCTTTGCATTTATTATTTTTATTTCATCCGCCATTTTATACCTCGTGACTCAATTCTAACAAACTCATTGGTTGAACGGTCGGACCACACCATCGCGTGACAAAACAAACGCCAAACCAGAGTCCTGCCAAACGTATGTCCACAGACGGCATCGTCACAGAGAAGGGAGCAGTCGAACCCAACAACAAAATAAAGTAACAAAGTGAATAAAAATAAAAAATAAAAAAATAAGAAAGGAGCCGTTGGAGTTTCGGACGGCGTCTTTGATGAGAGGAGCTGCTCTGGCCAGGGCGGCCAGAGCAGCCGTGCTGCTCAGCTGGCTGCTCGGAATATTCCTTCATTTTTTTTTCTTTTTTTACTCTGCAGGGTGCCACAACCCTTATTTGAAGCTGATTTGTTAAATTAATAACAAACAACGCGTTGGAACGGAGGAGGTAGAGAGTCGTGGCGTCAGAATTTGACGTGGTGCAAAAGAAAAGAAAATAACGAATGCACAATACATACCGTATGCCAAGACCGTTATACTCCGCATGTACTTCGCGAGGCCTTTCGACGCCGCCGACGACCGCTAGGCTATTTATTTTGTTTCTCCAGATTTTTATCGTGACGACTAATTCATTGTGCCTCGGAGTCTCCAGCGGAGGTCCGGCAGTTTTTAATAATTATTATTATTGTCGTTTGAAGGGCACTCTTTCTATGCTGCCTCGTTCCTGACGCCATAAAAATATTCTTTCTGTTTAGATGATAGGCGCGAAAAATCCTCACTGACTGGGGCCTGAGTAACAACTCTGCATTACTCAGGGTCTAGTCCGTGTGGATTTTTCGCGCCTACAATCTAAAAAGAAATAATGGCATACACACACCACAAGCGCACGCACTCAAAGTTGGTCCAGAAGTCCAGTGTCCCCGACGTGTTTTTGTATCGCTTTCAAAACGATACACTGATACCACGAAGTGTTCCCCGCCCAGGATTTTGGTGACATAAAATAGTCTACTTGTTGTCTCCCTTACTTCCTCCCTGTCTTGCGGCGCATTTTCTCAAAAGTGGTCTATGCTCCAGCAGTTGCAGCGTTGTTCTCGTGTCTTCTCGTTGGGTGCTGTTTTTCACGCATGCACATAAAAGATGCTAATAATGAAGCTAAATATCCTACTAATCAATTATTGGACTAATTTTGTTGCACTAATTGTATCCACAAACCAATCCGACCATGAACTAAACTTTTTTATTATTTTTTTTTAGTACGTGGTGCAAACTAATCCCGCCCCGTATTTTTATGGCGTCAGGAACGAAGCAGCATACGAAGAGTGCCCTTCGAACGACAATAATAATAATTATTAAAAACTGCCGAATCTCCGCTGGAGACTCCGAGGCACAGTGCAGTAGTCGTCACGATAAAAAATCTAAAGAAACAAAATAAATAGCCTAACGGTCGTCGGCGGCGTCATAAGGCCGCGCCAAGTGCGGAGTATAACGGTCTTGGCCTACGGTATGTATTGTGCATTCGTTATTTTCTTTTCTCTTCTACCACGTCAAATTCTGACGCCATGACTCTCTACTTCCTCCGTTCCAACGCGTTGTTTGCTATTAATTTAACGAATCAGCTTCAAACAAAGGTTGTGGCACCCCTGTAAAGTAAAAAAAAAAGAAGGAATATTCCGAGCAGCCAGAGCAGCTCCTCTCATCAAAGACGCCGTCCAAAACTCCAACGGCTCCTTTCTTGATTTTTTTTTCTTTTTATTAACTCTGTTACTTCATTTTGTTGTTGGGTTCGACTGCTCCCTTCTCTGTGACGATGCCGTATGTGGACATACGTTTGGCAGGACTCTGGTTTGGCGTTTGTTTTGTCACGCGATGGTGTAGTCCGACCGTTCAACCAATGAGTTTGTTAGAATTGTGTCACTAGGTATAAAATAACGGATGAAATAAAAATAATAAATGCAAAGAAGCGCGCAGTTTCCCCTCGGCGCTTTATTCTTCCAGAGGCGAGCAACGCAGTGCCATGGCGTTCAACTTGTGCCGTCTTCATGGCGCCATGAAAGACCCTCTTGAAGCAATTAATTTGCTTTAGCGCGTTGGCCTGCTCCTGGCTCCTGGGTTTTCGTGCGTGTCCAGAGTGCGAAGCTGCGATGACAAGCTGCAAGTCCGCGCTAGATGATGGCTACACGGTGGGGAGGGGGGGGGGGTGGGGGGGGAGGGGGGAGGTGCGGTGTGTGGATGACTCGTGAGGTGCCCAGGAGGAAGCTGGTCAAAGTTCAGTGCCGGGGCGAGGTCTCTGTACCGAGCGGTTCCTTTTTCGAAGGATCGCACCTGACGCTTCTCCAACTCGTGAAAATCATCCTCCGGATGCCAGAACCATACCGTGCGCCGTCATTCAGCGGGAGGCTGATATCGCAAGTAAGACAATAACTGATTGGGCGAGCCTTTGTCGGGAGGTTGTGGTAAATGCCGTCTTTAAGCATTCAGACATGATTGGTGGCGAAGGCGTGACTGTAGAACTAGACGAGAGTATGTTGGGTCGGCACAAGTACCATCGCGGGTATTTAAGGCCTGGCCAGTGGGTTTTCGGCGGTGTGGCGCGTTGCAGCGGGTGCTGCTTTCTTGTTCCCGTGGAAACCCGTGACGCTAAAACCGTGCAAGGGCTAATAGCCGAGTGGGTCCGCCCTGGAACAGGAATAATCACTGATTGTTGGGCTGGCAATCGCAAGCTTGCAGATGACGCTCGCTTCACGCACCTCACCGTCAACCACAAGGTGCACTTTGTCGACGCGAACACTGGTGCGCACACCAATACGGTGGATTGCACCTGGGCCCACGTCAAATACTCTCTTCCATCTGGACGGCGCGAGAGCCACCATTTCACTGGTCACCTTGCAAAGTTCATATTGGAGGAGAGACAAGGCGCGCGGAAACACTGATAGATTCCAGTCGTTCGTCGCCGCAGCCGCCAAAATCTAGAGCCGGCCGACGCAGACAGGGCGAGGATTCTGACGGCCCCGGTGACTTCGAGTGATCCGCTGCGCTGAGCCCGTCACCTGCCTGCATGCATAAAGACGACTTATGCGCCAACCGCTCGTCAAGTGCTCGTTACGTCAGTTATAGGTTCTGGTAGCAGTCTAAACTGTCCTTTTCAGGGCCCCCATATTTTGCAAACAAAGCTGTGTTTTGAATGCGGCACCCCGTGTCTCTGTAAAAAGTTCACAGGAAAGACCCAGCAAAGGTATGTGGTCCCAAACTTGGATATCGGGTGTTATGATTCAAATAAAAATTCTTCTTGCTTATTTCGCGCCTTTGATCCGAATAAATGCCGCAGTTGCAGTCGTCCCGCGGTGCTGTTGCTCGCCCATTCGCCGTCGGCGTGCCTCAGCTTCGTCGTCTTTGCTAGCGGCGCACCGGCGGAGGCGGTTGATCTGACACACCGCGTTCGGCTTTGGCTAGCAGCCGGCGTTCGTAAAATGGCGTCAGCTGTTGCTGGCTGCACGCGGCGGTACCGTACGTGCTTCTATTCATTCGGCGTTCGTTGCCATGGTGACGGCGAGGAAAGCAGACGAACTTTTTGACGCGGAAGAACGCTGCGGCGCAGCGATACCAGGTGCGTTCTAAGGCCTATCCCACATGCTTTTCAATGGGCGGAAGGCGAACAAAAAGAGTTCGAAATAAGGATTTAACGCAGAATGCTGCATTTCTCCAGCGCCTCATAATTTGACGAGCCTTGCACGAAAAGCATATTTTTTTGGCCATCCCGCGTCCTGTTTTTTTTTACCCGTAACATGGGTCTAAAGTATCAAACTGCCGCGTATTTTTGGTGTGCCTGTATCGCAACCATCCATTTTATATTTGTTTTATTTTTATTTATTTTTTAATATAGTGTTTTCTTTGTTGTGGAAAAAATGGCTTCGTCTTTCCTAACCACTGGGACCAGTTCTCAGTGGTGAAACAGATGAATACTCGAACCCTGAAAACATAACGAATTTGGCGTCCGCGACAGGACCAAGCTATTTACAGCATACTGTTGAAAATAAAAAAGGACCATGAGTACTAAGGAAGTAACCGGCCTTAGGAAGCGCTTGGGGTTACGCGACGTTGAGTGGAGGGCCTGGCTAGAGTCAGAACAGGCGCAAAAAAAAGAGTGAGAAAGGCTCTCACCCGAGGATCGCGCAGCCTAGAGAGAGGCGACAAAGGAGAGGTTAGATGCTGAGCGCGCGCTAGCCGAGTGCGAACGCGAAGCTCTGACACTGAAAGTCCGGTTGGCAGAGGCCGAGAGTCAACCCAGAGCAAAGGCAGCAGACGACCGAGGTGCGGATGGAGGCTCTTCATTCCTCATTGACCCGCCCAAGATGATCCCACCCTTCGATGAGCGACGGGATAACCTGGATGCGTATATGAAACGCTTTGAACACATCGCGGCGGGACACAACTGACCGAGAGAGAAGTGGTCTACCGCCCCTAGTATGTGCCTCAGTGGGGAGGCCTTGAAGATGTTCGCTCGACTCTGTCCGGAGGATTCAATGGAGTATGATAAGGCTAAGTTCGCACTGCTGCAACGTTTTCGTTTCACAGCAGAAGCTCACCGAGAGAAGTTCCACGAAAGCAAGCCCCAGGATGGTGAAACAAGGAGACAGTATGCCATGAGGATGACAGGATTTTTTGACCGCTGGGTGTAATTGTCTCGCACAGCGTCCACTTTTGAAGGTTTACGAGACCTTGCGGTTATCGAACAGTTTTAAAGTAACTGTCACAGCCAACTACCACTGTTTCTCCGGGAAAGGGAATGTAAGACGCTTAGCGAAACGGCTGAGGTGGCGGATAGTTTCCAGGAAGCACAGTCAACGAAACCTGTTTGTGTTTCGTAAAAGAGCTGAGATGTGTGACACAAGAGGAAAGGAAGTAAACCCTACCAACAGGCCTCAAGTCAAATGCTTTGTTTGCGACAAACCGGGACGGAAGGAATCTGACTGACGTCCAAAACCGAAGAGACTCTACTGCATGTACTGCCATCGCACAGGTCACGATGTGAAGACCTGCACAAAGAAGGGATGTGACTCGAAAGAAGCTTTCTGTTGTGTGTCTCTAAGAAGCAGAAAAAAAAGTCAAAGCGGTTTACAACTCCCTGTAACGCCGAATTAGAGTGCAGCTCTTGAGGAGGAGGAGGGAAGGGTACTGAGGGGGGTATACCTCTCCTTCACCTCCTCTTCCTCCACTCATTCTTCAATCTCCTCCCGGGGGGGGGGGGGGGGGGGGTCACAACCTCGGGGGGGGAGGGGGTCACGTGACCTCGGGGGGGGGGGGGCACGTGACCTCGAGGGAGTCACGTGACCTTGCGGTCACGCCGACGCCGACACCGACGCCGCTCAAGCAGGAAACGGGCCCCTAAGAGCTGCGCTCTAAAACATTCCCGTCAGGTCTCGGAACCTAATCCTAAATTAGAAGAGGGCGGTAGATACGGTTTCAGTGTTGAGCGACGGGGGTCCAAGACAGCGTATGACATTCCAGTTTTAGAAGGCGAACGTCACGGCCATGCTGTCTCCGTGTTAAGGGACACCGTAGCAACACCTTGGTGGTACGCCACTCGCTCCTCCCGGAGACCGCAGCCACATTGCTGCTGGTAGATGGCCGAAGCATTAAAGTTCCAGAGACAGAAGTTGATATCTCCTCGCTCTAGTTCACGGGTATTGCAGTGGTAAAGTGTCTGGACGCTCCGCTCTATCTCATAGTCGGCAATGTTCCCGGCTCGCGCGACTCGCGCGACGTCTCCGCTTTCGATACCCACTGGAAAGGGCCGGCGGGGGCCTCCAGAACTCGGGAAGGAAATCCCATGAATGACGAGAAGCCAGAGCATTTCGTACGCACTTCGATCCTGGCCGGGGCAAGTGTTATTGGGCAACGCCGAAGAGCGCCCACCGTCTACATTGGCGCCACGCGGGTGACCAGAAGAACTTTTCAAGAAGAACTCTTCGAGAAGAACAAGGATGAAACTATGCAGGCCTGCTGGCAGAAAGTATGAAAGGTGTTCCCGGGAAAACGAGACACATCTCATAGATTCGCAGTAGAGAAGGGAATTTCGTATCGTTACTATCATCTGTCTCCGGGGAGAACCTTGAATCAATCAATACTGCCCAAATGCCTACGGGCACATGCGTTCAATCTAGCCCATAAGAGCCCAATGGCAGGCCATCAGGGCATCAACAAGACCCTTGACTGTGTCGTTGCAGCATTCTATTGGCCAGGGATACAGAACAAAGTCCAAAGGTACGTGAAGTCGTGTGACACGTGCCAAAGAACCTTTCCTAAAGGCAAGGTGAGCAAAGCCGCGCTCGGGAGTATGCCCTTGATAGACACACGTTTTGATCGCGTGACGGTCGACATCGTTGGACCGCTGTCGCCAACCTCAACATACGGTAACAACAAATACATACTAACCCTGGTTGATTTTGCTACACGCTATCCGGATGCTGTGGCACTGCCCACAGTCGACTCGACGACGGTCGCGGAATGACCTGTCCAAATGTTCTCCCGGGTCAGTTTTCCGCACGATGTTCTCTGCGACAGAGGCAGATGTTTCACTTCTGACCTAATGCGAAAAGTCAGCTATCTGTTGGCCGTCAAGCACTTGAACACAACACTCTACCATCAAATGGGTAAGGCGATGGTCGAGCGGCTCAGCGGTACCCTGAAACGAATATGCTACGGAAATTAAGTCAAGAGCTACCGAAATCCTGGGACCGGTACATTGCCCCGCTTCTGTTTGCGTACAGGGAGGTGCCCCAAACCAGCCTCGGAGTTTTTCCATTCGAGCTAATCTATAAGCGTCATGTGTGAGGACCGCTTGCGGTACTTAAAGGGGGGGTGCAACGATTTCCGGACTTCGGTCAAAAATTTGTGGAAGTTGAACTCTGACACTTCTAAAGTAAAGAACAGAAAACCGATTTCGCCTGCGTGTCCTAGTTGTTGCGTAAAAAAAAGAAAAATATTGGCCTTTCGGGCACTCCTCAACTCACTCCTATAGCCTTGAGGGTCAGACCTGGTCCCCCTCCTAGTGACGTCATTCGGAGTGCTGTGTAAATTCCCGTGTGCTATCTCGGAGGACGCCTCCTCTCCCTCTCTCTGCTGACATTAGCGGGCGTAATGCTGCAGCTTAGAGCCGAGCGAGGTTACGTAATCTTTTCGCCGTAGTTCCTTCGGCTGCCACTTGGGGCTGCAGGTGGGGAAAAAGCTCGACTTTTGCTTTGCGATTATGCAACGGAATCGCGAAATTTTTAATGAGTGAGTGAGGGGGAGAGAGAAAGGAGTTCTTCAAGTTTAGAAAACAAAATGCAAAAACCCTGGAAAGAGACACGTTTTTTGTTCTTGTTGTTGTTGTTCTTCAAGAGAGCTACATTCACTCAGCTGTGAAGGGTTCGTCCTTTGGAAGAATCAGGTACTCCGGCGGCCTTTTTGATTCTCATTACTTCTACATTTGAAATGAAAGGGAAAAAGCGTAGATTTATTTATTTATTTATGCAGAGTATAGTAGGTCAAACTCATAGAGAAGCAGAGGAAAAAAAACTCCGATACAACGCATACATAAAAGCACCCCCCCCCCCCCCCCCCCCCCCCCCTTGTTAAAAAAAGAAACAGCGGCGCCGGCGGCGCGCCGCATTTATTGCATGGCGGCGGCTGCGGCGGTGTGCTGGCTGGGGGGGCTTCGGCCGCGGCGCAGAGCGGCGAGAGCAAAACAGGCAGCGGCGGCACACAAATCTAGCCGCGAGGTCATAGATCGCAAATCGATGCCGTGCGGTCGTGCGATTACCATCGTGCAGTGTAGTACTACCAGCGGTTACGTCGACGTGCGGCGTATATGGTAACTGTGTGTTTGTCAGCCTTAGTGAGTGTGCTTTTCTTCGATATTTTCTGCCTCAAGAACAGAAGATCGACCAGGAATTGACGCAGTCTACCGCACAAGTCACAAATGATGCGGTATAGTTTGGATAACGTGATTTTTATTTGATATTTCCAGTGATGCACGAGGTAGTTGCAACAATGACTGATAAGTACTTTAAAACACTCCTCGCCATTTGAGCAACCTTGTTCTCGGTTCACAAGTAGTTTGTGCCAAAGCAAAATATTATTGCTTTTAAATAAGGGTTATTTCGCGGTTTTCATCTATCCGCATAATACTAAACACAGAACTATCATGCTCCATGTCGCACATCCGACATTCCTAACTCCTAAACGCCCGAGTGTGTGCAAATATCGGAACCCGGAATTTTAAAAGTTAAAAACGAGACGCTGCGATTATGAGAGGCACACTTTCATGCAAAAGTGAAGAAACTCAAATTTAAAAAAACAAAAATAACATGCATATTTAAAATAACTTTGTGATCTCTTCTGGTTCAGCAGCCGTTCCATTCATTTCCGAGCACAAAACGGTGACTTCCAGAGAAAGTAAGAACCTAGTGTCACCGCCTTTGTTTCAACAATGTATGTTCACACTTGCAGCCTGTTGCAGGCTTGCGCTGATGAGGCCTCAAAACCGAAACTCGCGTATCGTGACTGCGCCCGCAACCTCCACCAACCTCGTTGCCGCACCAGTTCTGCAAAAAGTCACTGTAAGATTGCCAGTAAACGGACAAAAATGACACCGATACAATTATCTCGTAGAATATCACCTTATTTCAGTACAACTGTGTCAACATGATATATAAAAAAAAAAAATTTAACATATCAACTTTTACGTCTGGCAAGAATGTATTTTCGACAAAATTTCGCTGAATCTTTTTTTAGACACGTTCGGCAACCATTCGGCTTTGTCGTTCGGCGCCGATTTTTCGATTCTGCAAAAGTTCGGCCCATCACTACATTCATCTTCGTGAGATCCCCCGGACACAGACTTCCAGAGGTCGTAAGGGCCTATCTAGGCCTAGCGAGGGGTAGTAGTACGTAAAATCCCGTGGTACTTCTTTTACACGTAACGACGGCCAACTCTAGCTTGCCGACTTGCGGCCGGCCATTACTTTCCATTGTACAGCTCCTCCGCTAGTCTTCCTTCTTCACCAAAATATAAAAAAAACTTTTTTTCTTTTTTTAATGTTTGATTACCGCGCAGTACTCGAAGTGCCCGCTTCAAACATTTCTCGAGAGTGAACCACTTGTCGCGTGTGGCTGATATTAGGTCTGACCTAGTTTCTAGAGCCATAGTTGCCAGCGTAATATCATCACATGAAATGTAACGCCATCTCATAGCAATATACCGACCTTACCAAACGCTAAATCCACCAGAAAAATTGACATGATATGACCTAAACACCAATTCAGTTTTCCCGCTACACGAGGCGGGAAAATTGATGGAGCGTAAACTCACTTCACGTGAACTATAAACCAATGTAGTTTCCTCTAAATTTAGCAGGAAAATTGACGTCACGTGACCCCGTATCACCTGACACACATATACATACATAGATCCTTCATCTATACTTAGACGACTGTATATAATCTTCTAAACAAATGAATATGATCCCTCCTTAAATACTGCCCTCCGGGCATTATAGGACTTTGAAGGTTACGGCCGCTGGCAACTCTTTCTTACCAATCTAATAACACAGATTTTTTTTTTTTTTTAAATGGTCCTTTAAAGGAGCTGTGCAACGATATCCAAATGGAATGTTTTTCTCTCTACACGAGCTTACTGGCGGACCTGGGACTCAAGGATACTCACACGCAACGCCATTGGCCAAGGAACTCCTTTGTTGCGGTGTAATTTCAAAGACAAAAGCGATCATTTTCATTCAATCTCTCCTTTGGAAAATTTGATGACGTAACTCGGGGATCGCAGTACACCCAAGTGACGATATTTGAATGCGGTTCATAGATTGGACCCGAGCATTGCGTGGGCACTCGACTTGGGCTCGTGACAATTGCTTGCTCGAGAAGCATTCGGGTTGTGACCCGTGTCCAATCGCTGCAACGACGACAACAGCCGAGCCATAACAATGTCTGGAACTCAGCGCGTGTCCTGCGCTTTGCCAACCCCAGCGCGTGGCTATGATCAACACTGGCGGCATATAATCGGCTCCAGATCACGTGGTCGCTTGTTCTGGCTGCGAGTTGAGGGGGTGAAAGCTGCTCGTTTTTCTTAAATTTTTTTCTGGGACTTCTTTTGCGTGAGGTGAAAAACGAACGCGTGTTTCATAGGTCATTAACGTTAGGGATCCGTTTTAAGCGGTATTTGTGCACAGTACAAAACTTGTTGCACAGCTCCTTTAAAAAAGTTTAAATTCAATTTTACGTCCCCACAAAGTGAAAAAAAAAAGTCTCGAATGTCCTCATAAGTTGGGACATGTCCCTACATTGAGGTGAACCATAGTGGCTGATAGCTGAAGAGAAAAGTGAAAGCTCCTCCCACCTCTTTACACTTTACCTGAGCGAACACTGCAGATGAGGTACCCTCCTCTCTAGAGTCCCTCCGCGAGTTGATGCCGCTAGGGCTAAATTGGGCGCTAGAGCTGGGGGCGTTGTATTAAGCGCAGGCCGCGAAGCTAGTCTGGTTAGACGCTGAGCTCGTGAACGCTGCTTGCTTGCGCATTTAAAGTGCTTTTTCGTGCACAAAAAAAAAAAAATGCCTTCCACAAAAAAACAAAACAAAAAAAAAAACACTGGTGTTTTGTGCCCGGGTGCTATGAAGGCTGCCGGTCATTAGGAGATAAGGTTTCCCTCTTTCATGACGAGAACAATTGTAGGATACACGAACTCAACTCTCCTTCGTCACGCCGCGGTGGTGGCGCGTCGGGCGCACCTCCGGTCTGGGGTGGTGGGCAGAAGTCGCGGTGCGAGACATGCATTCCTGCGTTCTTTAGGGAGAAACCAGACAAAAAACCTGCCTTCTTGTCAAAATGCTGCGACGGGGGTTGTACCAAGAGAGTCTGGAAAGCTTTGAAGATCAGTTTTCATGTGTTTCTGCCCCCTCCGTTCGTCCGAGAACCTGGATAGTAGCCGTGACAAGGGCAAACCAGACGCTGTCGAACTACGATTGCTTGTGCGGGCAACACTTTGTGCTCGCCAGATGTGGTTGTTGTGTTCCAACATGAACGAGAGAAAACCGCCAAGTTGTCCGGACCACCCGCGGGTTCAGTGTGTCCGACGAACTCACACGGCCACCTGATCGTTCGAACGTTCGTCTGTTCTTTCGAACTTGTCTGCTTTTTGTCGTCTGCTCGTTCAAGCAAAAGCGGCCCGTAGACCAAACTTTGACCCGGTGATTGCAATAAAAGTAATTGCAGGCCTCGGTGTAAACAGTAGATACAAGGTGTTCATCATTGGTACCAGTGGCCATCCCCGACTTGTTACGCTTGGTCTGTTCCCGCTTCCGATTTTCAGTATCGACGTCGATCATAACCGCTATACCTTCTACACGTTTGTAGCACGAGCGGCGTAACGAACCTTGATAATTTCGCTCAGGTGATTAAAGTGGGAAGACATTGCTACGAGGACGTAGAATCGACAATTCCAACGCGAAAGAGTATGCAGACTTACACAGACGCCGACAACGTGACATTCCAATGGTTTGTTGACGCGGGACGCGGTGCTTCTTGCCCGCACTCCATTGCGCATCCGTTCGAACTGTCGTCTGCTCTTTCAAACTTGTCTCTTTTTGTCGTCAGCTCGTTCAAACGACAGCGGCCCGTAAACCAAACGTAGGCCCGGTAAATACGGTAAGAAGTAAGTGCAGGCCTCAAAACACTTTTGAAGGTTGGTTGGGTAAGTAGGCTAGTGCAAACAGTAGATAGAAGAAGATGTTGATCATTGTAACCAGTGGCCGTCACCGAATTGTAATGCCCGATTCTACTTGCGGTTTTCAGTATCGACGTCCACCATCTCAGCTTCGGTCCACGCTTTTGCAGCCCGAGCGACGTCGCGACTGAAAATAGCGAGATGAATCTCATCGTGGGAGTCAGGCTTTAGCGCCCATCCTGCGGCGGCCACGTGAAATGAATCGCCGCATGTCACATCATTCACGCAAAGTTTTGTGGTGTAACGAGCCTCGTTAATTTTGCTGAAGCCGCTCAAGTAGTCAGACATTGTTAGGAGGACGTATAATCAACAATTCCAACGCGTAAAAGAGCGCGGGGACTCCCACCGACGCCGACCACAACGAAATTCAATGGTTTCTTTATGGGCGACGGCGAGCTTTTTGCCCACCATCTACCGCGCATGCGCGGCGCCGGTGGCGTCCGCTAGGGGCGCTCCGGTTTGTTTGTAAACATGAGTAGGTGTATATTTGAAAAGTGTACCTGTACGATACCCAGAGCGATCATCTCGACTGTGCGACCTCAATTGTTTGCGAAGCTAAAGCTTACGTTAGTCTTTACAACTAGGCTTTACTCTTGGATGGCGGTGTGAAGTCAAAATGAAGTTTCCCCTTCTACTGCTCAGCTGATGTCCAATATAGAGTTGTTGGAGCAAGTCTACGCGAAGCGCCCTATTCTTGTTACATTCTGAGTGTCCTCGTGAAAGTTCTAGATCGACGCCGTCGGCATGGGTTTCTACCTAAATTTGAACGCACCAATCCTGCTTTAAGGTCTATGATTTGACAATGGAATTTCAGTCCTACAGTCTACTATAATTTGTGGGTGTGAGCGTGCGTACGAACGTGCGTGTATCTATGTTTTTGGAAGAGTGAGTATGTGTGTTTCTTAACTCTTATTTATTGAGTGGCGGATACGGTTAGCCTTCGTGACACGAGCAAGAGCATTTTCACTGTCTCCCGGTTTTTTATAAACAGTATAAAGCATTAAGCATTAAGTTGCAGCGGAAGAGCGTGAAGACGCCTGCAGTATTCGGCAGCGACGTAATCGAGCGATGCCCTCGACAACGAATTAAAGGTACCAAAACACGTTCTGAGCGCCGATCGTAGCTTTGCACGCTGTTCCCTGAGAATAAACACCAGATATCGCGCCGAAGTGAGACAAAGTATAGGTGTTGATAATTAAACGTAAATCATTTTATAATTGGTCTTTTTTTTTTAAGTGCGGTTTTTAGGCGTTTGTTTCCGTGTTTCGCGGCGTCGCCGTCGGCGTAACCGCGCGCTTTGCATTATGGGACGTCACGCGCCTATGCAGCAATTCAATTCCCCGCTAAATTTAGCGAAGGAACTGAATTGGTGTGTAGGTCTGTGCCGTCCCATATTGCAAAGCTGTGCATTCAGTTCCCCGCTAAATTTAGCGGAAAACTGACGTCATACCATATCAACACAAATTCAGTTTCTTCGCTAAATTTAGCGAGTAATCGAATTGGTGTGGAGGTTTCGTGGCGTCAATTTTCCAGCTAAATGTAGCGGGGAAGCCGTAGGTAAGGAGGAGGGCACTGAGAAGGAGCAAAAGGGAGGGTACGGAGGAGGAAGGGGAGGGCAGGGTTCTCCGTATTCTCCCCTCCTTCTCCTCCGTACACTCCCTTCCCCTTCTCTTTCTTTCTTTCTTTATTAAATGACAAAAAAAAAGGAATTGGAGATGTTGGCTGCCGTGGAGGCATGGCCGGCTACTCCCCTTCTCCATACCCTCCCCTCCTCCTTCGTATCCTCCCCTCCTCCTCCTGCATACCCTCCCGTCACGGTATATCGGAAAATCAAAATACCCCAAAAGCTGCGCTGCGCTTTAATTTTTTTAGAGCGCAGCTCCAACGCGCCCGCTTCCGGGTTGAGCGGCGTCGGCGTAACCGCGCTGAATTTAGGGCAAAAATTGGCATCACGTGACCTCAACACCAATTCAATTTTCCGCTACGTGACCCCAACACCAGTTCAATTCTCCATTAAATTTAGCGGGGAAGTTTAATTTCTCCGTTATAGCGGAGAAACTGAACTTGGTGTTAAGATCACGTGACGTCAATGTTCCCGCAAGATCTAACGGAGGAACTGAATTTGTTCATAGGTGACGTGACACAAATTGATGTGACATAATTTCCCCCGCTACCTTTAGCGGGGAAACTGAATTGGTGTTGAAATCACGTGAGGTCTATTTTCCCGCTAAATCTAGCTGAGAAACTGAATTTGTTCATGGGTGACATGACACCACGTCATGCGACGTCATTTTCCCCGCTAAATTTAGCCGGGAAACTGAATTGGAGGGGAGGTTACCAAAGGCTGGAAGGCACAGAAGCACTAGCAGCCGCCAGCATATTCCTTCATCTCTCCGACCCGTCTGCGGCGCCCCTGACGGTGGCGCCACCCTGCGGCATCAACGCACACCGGGAGCGCGCTTCGATCGTCCCTGTAGACACCAGCCCTCCTAGGTACACCTACACTACCTACAACGCCGGTGGCGCCCTCAAACACCGCTTGTAGGAGTTAGCGGTCTTCTGCCCTTTCCTGTGGTGTGGCGCCGCCTGAACGAAGTTGCGATAACTAACTTGCGTCTTCTCTCTTTCCCTCGCTTTTTTGTCCTGGTTTCTTCTTTTTCTTTTCTTTTTTTTTTTCCTGTTTTTTGTATTTCGTTTTTCGGCTCTTGCGACTCAGTTCATTTCTGTTTCATTTTATCTGTCTCGCTTTGTTTCTATTCGCTCTCTAACCGTATACATCTGTTGCTGTTTTTATTAGGCTTCATGTTATAATTCTAGGCGTTTGAGCTTGTCCTTATTTTTTGTTTCTCACTCGCAAAGTAAGCTTGTTTGTCTCCTTTCTTTCATTTTACTTAGAAAGGGGGGCCGGGGAAGCGGGGAAAGAGGAAGGGGGAAGGGGGGCTTGATCGATATGTCGGGCCTTCGCCTTTTAATGGGAAGGTCGTCTATCGGGTAAAAAGAAGTCAAACAAACCTCACTTCTCTCCGGCGATGGAGTGTTGCTGTCAGCCTCCCCTCCCCTTAGCAGTCCGGAATTAGATTTCCTATATATTTTACTTTCTGCCTGAATGTTTCCTTCTTTTTTTCTTTTTTCTTTTTTTAGCTTTTTGTTTATCTTGTTTTTTGCCCAAACCGGGATCCACGGAAGAAGAAAGAGGGGAAAGGGGGGGGGGGGGGGAGATTGAAAGAGAGAAAGCGAGCCAGCCCTGGGCTCCTCTCCGTGTCGCGCCCTTTCACCGGGAGCGAAAAGAGGGGCTGATGAGCGGGGTTGCAGGGACGCCGGCGCTCGCCGACGGTGATGCCAGCGGACAGCGACAGCTCGAAACGGTGCGCACTCATTCGCCGGGGCTGCCGGAATCCGCTGGTCCCTCCCACCGGCGACCACGGCGTCATCGACGCCGCGAGACCTTCGCGGGACGCTAGGTTTCGCACATCGACGACCAGATTGCACCTCTCCCCCTCGCTTGATGGCGTTCCCGCTCGCCCGTCTCGCTCCCTCGCGCCCCTCGCTTGTATGCCCTTCCGGTAATTTGCCTGGAAAGAACACCGCCTCCCCTGTTCTCTTCAGTAAACCGTCCGTCACGCTCGTGTCCCCCGTAGGACGTTCTCGCCCTCTTTTCTGCCACCATCCGTTAGGTCGTCTTGCACTTGGTCGACGCTCAGTGCCCGCAGGATACGGATCTCGCCTCCATTGAACTGCACACCACTTTAGGCAACTGCGCTTGGTGACTTCCTTTTAAAGGCACGGTGTTGCATGGCGCCCACGGCGATGGCGCCGCGCCGAGAGGTCTGACAAGTTTGCTTCTACGGATCAATAAGACTGCGCCCCTGGCGGAAAAAAAAAGGTTTTGGTGACGATTATAATCCCTGGAGAAGGGGAACAAGGCTGGAGAAAGGACAAACACATATCTCCAAACACAGCTAGGTGACTGGTGCGCGGCCGAAAAAATGCTCCATGGTCCTGGTATCGAACCGGGAAAACTTACCATTTCCAGGGGAGCTAGCCCAGCTAGCTTGTTCCTTTGCATTAACTACATCATTATTGTAGATTTTGATATCCCTTTCAGGCCATTTTTGTGCAAGAAATCGTTTTCCACATTGATTGTCAATCGCTGCAAGACACTAAGCTGGGTAACCTATAATGCAACCTCTAAACCGGAGCAACTTATCCACCAACTCAGTTCTGTAACGCCACGCCGCGTAACAGAACCAAGTTCTGTCACTCGGCGTGTCGTGGAGAGAACTTCCAAAACAATGCCCGTCCCGCAAGGCTGCATTCCTGTGTAGTTTTGGAAGATACCAGACTAATGCCTCTCCTCAATACGCCGTGACTGGGATTGTACCAGAATAGCCGGGAAGGGTATGAAGATCAGTTCCCACGTGTTTTCTACCTGCCTGATTCGTCTGAAAACGTGAATAGGTGCCGTGAGGAAGGATAAGCAGACGCCATCCGACCACGATTGCTTCTATGGGAAGCATCTGGGTTTAATTTTACGTTGACTTCTGGTCGTCATATTGACGTGTTTTGTTCCAACATAAAAGCGGGAAAACCGTCAAGTCGTCCCGACCACCCGCGAACCGGGATCAGTGCGTCTTCAGGTTCTAACGGCCATCTGTTCGTTCAAAATGTCGTCCGCTCTTTCAAATTCTTCTGCTTGTTCAAGCTATCATCTAGTCGTTCAAACGCCAGCGGTCCGTGAACCAAACGTTGATCCGGTAATTACGATAAGAGGTAAGTGCAGGCCTCAAAATACTTTTAAGTTTAAAGATTGAGTTAAGTATAGACTTGGTGTGAACAGGAGGTAGAAGGAAATGTTGATCATTGTTAGCAGTAGCCTTCACCGACTTATTCCTTTGTCGCGTAGAAGATATCTTATTTGATGAAGTTAATGATATCAACAAAAAACTGTTTAATTTAGAGAATATAGACAAGTTACTCTTTTGGAACAGAAATGACCAATTCGTCAATAAACATTGGGGATTGGATTGGATCGGAAAGCCTTTATTGTCGGCTAGGGTTACAGGTGGGTATGCTGATCTTGCTAGGTGGCGAAATACTCCTATCTCTGGCGACTTCCCCTGCCGTCCTCCTCGACCACACCTTCAGAGGGTGCCGCGACCACAGCAGAACTCGACAAATAAGAATCCGCGCAAAGGCGGACGAGCCGAACTCCTCCACAGCTGTAAGGAGTTCCGAATTTGCGAGTTAGAGGGCGGAAATCTCCACAGCCAAAGGGGGTCGGATGTGCAGGTTGGCCTGCAAAGGCAGGGAGATATTCAGGGCTTGGTATCCAGGAGCCTGACTGACTGAGAGTATGGAAGACAGGAAATCAAAGGAAGTGTTGCTTAGCCGGTTGCCGAGTATGTCCCCTTTGTTCCAGGAGCCAACTTTGGCGGCTGCTTATATTGAGTTCAGCAGCATTCTGGAGTCATTCAGGCCACCAGTCACAGGGAGTTTTTTTAGCATTAATTAAAAGGCTTGGAACCCCCAAAGCAAATATCAACACCCCAAAAACAAGCAGATACACAAGACAGAACACATTCCGAACGAAGCTCACAAGAGCAGTCATAAACAATGCAAAGCACATTCGTAGACAGAGTAGTTATACACTGAGAAAAACCGTCTCCGTAGTGAAGATTCCAAAAGCAGACATGAACAAGACAAAACATTTCTGATACGGGGTTCTATAAACTAAGAGTTCGCCCCCATTTGGGGCTTCCCGACTCCGGCAGAAATCATGAGCCGTGCCGTGGAGACCAGAGAAGGCTGTAATGACATTACTGTAATGGAATTACAGTAATTAAATTACGTTTTGCAGTAATGAGTAATGTAATGAATCACTTCTCTAGACTAATAATTTTGTAATGTAATGAATTACTTTCAGGCAGTAATTTCAAGAATATTACTCATTACTTTTGAAATTACTTTTGTCCTAAATTAAAAAAATAATTTGCAAGCTTTAAAAAAAAGACAAAAATTATTTTGCGTGGTGAAATGTTGTGAAAAAGTGTCATAGCAAATAATCGATGGCCACCTGAGCGCAAAGCCTTGCACGAAGAGCTGAACAGGCGCACAAAGGAGGGCTGGAATGGCGAGGGAAAAAAGCTTATGTGTAGACCACGGTGTAAATACACTCTTTAGGTGAGGACACCGCGGGGCTGAACGCGCGGCGCGAGGAATCAGATAGTGTTCGTTCGACGGGCATCTGAAAGGCTACATCATTTCGCGGCCACCGTGCCCGCGGCTGACAGTGTCGCCGGCGGCCAAACGGCGAAACTTTGTGAGAGCGAAAAAAATTATCTCGTTGCCATGTCACCCCGGTACACCGTGGTCTTTCTGAACGTGCGACAACATCGATGGAGCTCTGCGCGTGTGGAGCATGTCTTTCTGCACGAGCGACAACATCAATGGAACTCTGCGCGTGTGGAGCATGTCTTTCTGCACGCGCGACAACATCGATGGAGCTCTGCGCGTGTGGAGCATGAGGCGGCACGAGCCGTCTTTGCCGTGCCCACGGGTCGACGAGTCATCTGCCGGCGCCGCTTGAAACCATAGTGAGAGAGAGAAAGAGAAAGAGTGAAAAGCGAACTTTATCTGCACTGCGCGAGGAGCGCGCTGTCCTCACCTGAAGAGTATTATCTTACACCGGGGTGTAGACATCGCTGAAAGGCAAAGGCTTACGAACTCCAGGCACGACAGATTCACAGCGTCACGTCATCACGACGATACTGTACTTCGTTCATCCCTAAGCTGACAGTGCAGTGGGAGCTGCAAGCTAACCAGAGCCAATCAAACACCTTCCTTTTATCACCTGTCCCGTCCCTTTCCTTGCGCGGGGGTACGAACGAGAGCGTGGTTACGTGGCGAACGAGAGACGTGTGACTGCTCCAACAAAACACGTAGCTTCCACCGTTCATCCCTAAGCTGACAGTGCAGTGGGAGCTGCAAGCTAACCAGAGCCAATCAAACACCTTCCTTTTATCACCTGTCCCGTCCCTTTCCTTGCGCGGGGGTACGAACGAGAGCGTGGTTACGTGGCGAACGAGAGACGTGTGACTGCTCCAACAAAACACGTAGCTTCCACCGTTCATCCCTAAGCTGACAGTGCAGTGGGAGCTGCAAGCTAACCAGAGCCAATCAAACACCTTCCTTTTATCACCTGTCCCGTCCCTTTCTTTGCGCGGGGGTACGAACGAGAGCGTGGTTACGTGGCGAACGAGAGACGTGTGACTGCTCCAACAAAACACGTAGCTTCCACCGTTCATCCCTAAGCTGACAGTGCAGTGGGAGCTGCAAGCTAACCAGAGCCAATCAAACACCTTCCTTTTATCACCTGTCCCGTCCCTTTCCTTGCGCGGGGGTAGGAACGAGAGCGTGGTTACGTGGCGAACGAGAGACGTGTGACTGCTCCAACAAAACACGTAGCTTCCACCGTTCATCCCTAAGCTGACAGTGCAGTGGGAGCTGCAAGCTAACCAGAGCCAATCAAACACCTTCCTTTTATCACCTGTCCCGTTCCTTTCCTTGCGCGGGGGTACGAACGAGAGCGTGGTTACGTGGCGAACGAGAGACGTGTGACTGCTCCAACAAAACACGTAGCTTCCACCGTTCATCCCTAAGCTGACAGTGCAGTGGGAGCTGCAAGCTAACCAGAGCCAATCAAACACCTTCCTTTTATCACCTGTCCCGTCCCTTTCCTTGCGCGGGGGTACGAACGAGAGCGTGGTTACGTGGCGAACGAGAGACGTGTGACTGCTCCAACAAAACACGTAGCTTCCACCGTTCATCCCTAAGCTGACAGTGCAGTGGGAGCTGCAAGCTAACCAGAGCCAATCAAACACCTTCCTTTTATCACCTGTCCCGTCCCTTTCCTTACGCGGGGGTACGAACGAGAGCGTGGTTACGTGGCGAACGAGAGACGTGTGACTGCTCCAACAAAACACGTAGCTTCCACCGTTCATCCCTAAGCTGACAGTGCAGTGGGAGCTGCAAGCTAACCAGAGCCAATCCAACATCTTCCTTTTATCACCTGTCCCGTCCCTTTCTTTGCGCGGGGGTACAAACGAGAGCGTGGTTACGTGGCGAACGAGAGACATGTGACCGCTCCAACAAAACACGTAGCTTCCACCGTTCATCCCTAAGCTGACAGTGCGTCAGCTTAGGCATGAACGGCTCATAGGCTACAAGGCGACGGGCACATCAACAGTGAGTTAAACATAATTTAAAACCTGAGAGGACAGAAAAAACAGATCCCCAGCCTTGTACTTTCGTCAAACAAGGTCAAACTGTAAAGGCTGGTTCACACATATGCAACGGTTGCGTTCGCATGCAGCCGAAATGACCGTAACGACCAAAACACCGCAACAACCGTGACTCATGGATTGCTTCGAAAAGCTACCCTTTGCATCGCTTGCCATGCATGCTGTGTATAGCGAGCACTTGTCCCGGTGGCTTTGTCATTAATGGTCGTTTCGGTTGCATGCGAATGCAACAAGCGCGGATGTGTGAACCAGCCTTAAGCTTCGACCATTGTGAACAACAAACGACCGGGATAATTGGTTAATTCCAAATGACATGTAAAGGCCACAGAGCGTTTCGTGCGTCCTCGTGCAAAGCAGGTGCCGCTCGCGCTATGCCTCGCTGCCTTCAAATGGGAAGTTTATTCGGGAATAAGCCCACAAGGAGATATCCCCCCCCCCCCCCCCCCCCCCCCCCGTTTGTTGGGGAAGTAGACAATTTAGGAAGCGCGCGCCATTCCTTAGCTCGCGACGCTTCTGCTTAGCAAGTATCCTGGCCCTTTGTCTGACAATGCGCAAAAACTTGGGCTCTTCGGGTGTTTGAAAAAAATGCTCCTTGATAGGAAGGACCCATGATAGGTCAGCTACTTGGCGACAACTCTTCTTGGCAATGCAGTGGAGGGTGCAGGCACGCCTTCCCTCTCTCATTTTGAGCGCTGAATAAAGCTGTGCGCGGGTTCTCCTACTTTCCACTGCATTGCCAAGAAAAGTTGTTGCCGAGTATAGTAAGTGCTTCTGGGAGAATAGAATTAGATTTCGTCCGAGACTGAAGGGAAACGTTTTACGTGACGACTCTTTGTAAGAACGAGCTGCCATTTCCCGACTTAACAAACTGAGACGGACTACAACTTCTATATCAGGGAGATGGAAGCAAATCACCCTTTAAGTAAGAATCTTCACCGTTGAATGAACAGCGAAACCGTTGATTCGACTGCATTTCTGAGTCACATCTAAACAAGCTATATTTATCATATTTAACACTTATGTCGTGGGCGCCAGCAAAGCCACTGTTGAGTATGGTTCACTTTGAGGCACATAGGATTGTTGGGGTGTAAACAGGAAGATCTGAGTTTTGGTACATATAGACCGACCAACTCAGCTCTTTGACGTCATATCACTGCGGTGGCGTTGCTGTCGCCACTGCGCATGCGCAGTGCCTTGCTTTTTCCGGATTTGATTGGTACACACGCGCTGTGTCGCAAAACGAGAACTTGTTTTGTAAACACTGTGTTGGTGTATACGGTAAATAAAATGAGCACGAATTACTTCCTCAAGGTATTCAAAAGTACTAATGTCAAAGTAATTTCAAAGTAATTTCATTACTTTTGGAAAGTAATTGTAATGCAATGCCATTACCTTTAGTCTACGGTAATTTGTAATGTAATTTAATTACATTTTTGCAGTTTCCAGGAAAGTGGCTAGTAATGTCATTTAATGACTTTTTGAAAGTAATTTTGCCGTCTCTGGTGGAGACGAGGGAACCCTCGGAGGATATAGAAATATAAAGTAAAGCTAGACTAAACACTCGCGCGGGCACAATTTCGCGACACCTTACTCGATTGGTGCAATTCTGCTTTCGATTGTCAGTATTGGCGTCGAGCATAGCAGCTACCGTCCACGCGTTTGCAGCTCGAGCGACGCCGCGACTAAAAATGGCGAGCAGACTCTCTTCCTGTGAATCAGGATGTCCATTCTGTGGCGTTCACGCGGAATGAATCGCTGCTCGTCACATTATTTACGTGAAGCTGTACCGTGCAACGAGACTTCTTACGGTGTAACGAGGCTTTACGGTGTAACGAGACCTCTCTCCCCTCCCCCCATACAGCATTTTGTCATGGGCGCCCCCCCCCGGAACAAAATCCTGGCTACGTGCCTGCGTACAGTGTACAACACCTCCCCCGTTACGTTCATTTGTCCAACGTTTGGAGGCAGTTCGAAGCTCTAGCGGCCAAATTCACAAGCCGAAAGTTCTGTTTCCCAATATGTCACTCCCCTGAGCTTGGTTGGAGCTTCCAGTCAGCAGTTTCGAAATGCTCTCTTATAACACGATTTTTTTTTTTTTTTTTACTTTTTGTTTTGGCGTTTAGTTTAATGTTTTCATTTTGTCTGCTAGGCTCGTAGAACGCATCCATACATTCCCGCGCAAAATCGTTTTAAAGCATGTTCCAATGTTTACGACCGTGATATCTCGATGACGTCGCGGGCGTTGCGAGTGAGAAAAGATGACGACCCGGTGATTCTAACTTACCACGGAGCCTCAGCTGTTCATGATAGTGAAATGAAAAATACAAAACATTTAGACCTCTCACAAAATGGCGCTAAGAAACCTAAAAACATGCCAAAAAAATCCGCTACACATATAAAAGGCAATTTCTCCTAGAAAACACAATACTCAAAACCTCTAAATATAGCGAGAAAACCTTTAAATTGCCTGCACTGTCGGGATACCATGAGCCGTAATTCGGATAGGACCAGCACCAAGATCAAGGCTGTAGTGCTGAACATTCGGCGCTGCTTACAAGAGGCCAGCCAAAGCGGCACGCGGATTGGACCCGAATATTGCGTCAGCGTTTGGCTGGAACTCGGGTCCAATCAGCGAGGAGACGAATCCCAACCGATTGCTGACGTAGCACTCGTCTCTGCCCCGCGTCGGCCTATTGTAAGCGAAGCTGAAACTTCAGCGTGGTGGTCTTGACATGTGGAGGGAGTGGCCAGCACTTGCCGACAGATCCCGGTTTCGTGAAAAGTACGCGCGCAAGCGTGACTTGGGGTAAAATATGTGTCACGCATCCCAGGAGAACCACGAAAAAGTTGAAAGACACTTAAAAGGATACTGACCCGAAATTTCGAGCTCAGAAAACAAGGCTGAAGCGGTAGGCGGGACGCTGCAAAATCCAAAAACATCACTTATACAGCGATATTTCTAACGGATCGCCGTATTTTTCGAAAAGTTCGCGATTGAACAGGGCGGACAAGACCGACGAGACAAATGACGTCACGATTCTTACTCCCTCTCCTTCTCGCTCTTTCCCGTCGAGCATGGGGAACCCAAGCGAGGACGAGAGAAGCCAAGGCCACTTTCCCTGATTCTCAACTGTTCCAGGAAGTGACGTCATAGTCCTCGCTTGGACGTGCCCTTCTGTTCGAAAACTACGACCATCCGTTTGGGATATCGACGCCTGAGTGACGTTTTGGAGTTCGTATAGCGTCCCGTTCAACGCTTCTGCGGTCTTACTTTGCGAAATCCAAATTTTAGTTCAGCATACCTTTAAGCTTCGCGTTCAAGAGTGGAACGCGATAGCGTTATAGGGCTCCGTTCGCATCGCCTTTTCATTCGTTTCTCATGCTCTTCCTGGCATTGAGCAGAAAGTACGGCGGATATGACCTAGTTAGTAGCGTGTCTGGCTCGCAAACGAAGGGTAGTGCGTGGGTTCAAATTCTCGCCTAAAATTCTTCAAATATTTGTTGAAGGCAAATGAATTACTTTATAAAGTGAAATCATTTGAGACATGAGGCGACCTTTCATTCGCATTACATGTCGTGTTTTTTTTTAATCATTTCCACTCCACGCGTGACTTCACGTTAACGTTGTGGGTTGTTTAAAATTCCCGCGCGAGGTCATGTGGCTGTGCCGTCATCACTCTATTGACCAATCAGAATTTTCCTGGTATAACGCCACCGACGCCGACGCGGCTTTTCAGCGAAACGAGTTCCTTCAAGGAACACTGACACGGTATTTATGCTCGCCGAAGTTTTTTGTTGTATATGACATATGAGAGCACAGCTACCCAGACCGAAAACCGACGATCAAGAACTGGCCGGTTTCACTCGCGCTCACTCTCTTCTCCCTGGTCACGGGCCGTTTTCTAATGTTTAGACACGACCACCAAATTTAATTAAAGTCGTGGGTCATTGAAAGCACACACTTAATATTAAAAGTAGAAAAAACATATGAAACCCATATTTTGTGGCACAGAAAAGCGGAAGCATTCTGTGTGTTCACTGCGTAATTCTCATTAAAGGGGCGATGCAACAATTTTTGTACTTTGTGCAAATACCGCTTAAAACGGATTTCTCACGTTAATGACCTATGAAACACGCGTTCGTTTTTCACCCCACGCAATAGGAGTTCCTGAAAAAAATTAAAGAAAAACGAGCACCGGTCACCCCCTCAACTCGCAGCCAGAACAAGCGGCCACGTGATCTGGAGCCGATGATATGCCGCCAATGTTGATCATAGCCACGCGCTGGGGTTGGCAAAGCGCAGGACACGCGCTGATTTCCAGACATTGTTATGGCTCGGCTATTGTCGTCGTTGCAGCGATTGGACACGGGCCACTACCCGAATGCTTCTCGAGCTCGTAATTATCACGAGCCCAAATCGAGTTCCCACGCAATGCTCGGGTCCAATCTATGAACCGCATTCAAATATCGTCACGTGGGTGCACTGCAATCCCCACGTTACGTCATCAAAATTTGCAAAGGAGAAATTGGATGAAAATGATCGCTTTTGTCCTTGAAATTACACCGCAATGAAGGCGTTTCTTGGCCAGTGGCGTTGCGTGCGAGTATCCTTCAGTCTCACTAGTGCCAGTAAGCTCGTGTAAAGTGAAAAAAATTCCAATTGAATATCGCTCCACCGCTCCTTTAAAGGAGCTGTGCAACCATTTTAACGTTGAAAGAATTGGCATTTTCTGCTTTTGATATTGTTCACTGTGTCACAAATGGCAGAAAACACACCTCCCTTCATCGAAATGTTGCGATTCCGCCGCGTAATACCGAGGTAAAACTTGGACTATTTCCCGACCTGCAGTCACGAGCGGCGGCCATGAGAAACAAGTGGCGTGACGTCACTTGGGTAGTTGTAAAAAAGATAGCAAGTTGTGCGAATACCTGCTCGATAAAGGCCTAAGGTAACTTTTTTATAAATCTTGTCGTTCCAACATATATATAAATGCGTCAAAACACTGGTATCATCGACAAAACTTTTATTATACGGAGTTTTAGTGGCGCCATCTATCCTAGGTCCACAAAACCGCGAACAGCCGCCAGAAGCCGAAGGGGGAGGGGGACAGCGCCGGACGGGCAAGGACGGGTGGTCACGCGGTCGCGAGCGGATGAGTTCTCGCTGCTCGCTGATGGCTCTAAAGAGAGAACTTTTCCGAAACTCCGCGCCTACTCAAGTGACGTCACTGTGCACGTGACCCGGAAGACGATGCACGAGTTGAGAGGCGGCAAAAACCTGGATCTTTTTCATTTTTTTAAATAAAAACTAGGGTATCCAGGCAAATTCTGTTTTCTGTAGTTCACTGCAGAAGTGTCAGGCATCAACTTCCCCAATTATTTTAGCAAAGCCCTGAAATTCTTGCACAGCTCCTTTAATTAAGGCGTCGTATCGCGTATATCGCGGGACTCGCGGGCTAACGGCGATGGCAGCGGACGACAGGCGTGGGACCTCTACTTCAGAACTGTCGTTCGCGGTACCGGCGAACCTGTCTTCCCTCGAAAGAGAAATTTCGTACCGATCAAAAGAATTGGGATCCATTCCGTAGGACCCACCCGACCACCCGGCCGATTTGCACGAAGACATCGCCGAGCCGTCGCCCCTTCTCGTTGTTGAAAACTTCGCTCGCGCAAACGTGAAGCACGAAGCGCGTACTTCGATTTGACTGCGCACGCGTATGATTCCTTTATTATAGTGCGAATATGGCCAATACGTGGTGCTGCTCGAAGTCGACCCTAGGGAGTGCCTTCGCCGGAGGGGAATTCGCAGCAAACTTTCCGACTTACAGTCGACCGGCTGCATTACTACGAACGGAGGAGTTACCCCAGTAGCTCAGTAGAACGACGTCCGAGGTGCCCGTCACTGTTCTCCACAACTCGCAGCCAGCCGTCCGAGAATCTGGGTATGTGCCAAGAAAAGGGAAAAGCAGACGCCGTCGGACAACGATTGCTTGGGTAGGAAGCACTTTGCGTTGAATTCACGGATACTTGCGGTGATCACATTTATTTCTTTTGTTCCGACATGAAGGTCAGAAAACCGTCAGGTTGTGTGGACCACCTGCGGACTACGTTCAGTGCGTCTTCAAGTTCAAACGGCCGCCTGATCGTCCGAACTGTCGTCTGTTCTTTCAAGCATTACTGCTTGTCGTGTGCTCTCTTAGACGACGCCGGCCCGTAGACCAAATGTTGGCCTGGTACTTGTGATAAGAAGTAAGTGCAGGCCTCAAAAGTCTAAGTTTGAAGGTTGGTAAGCCGGCTCGATGTAAACAGTAGATACAAGGAGATGTTGATCATTGTTACCAGTGACCATCACCGATTTGTTGTGCCTGATCCACTTGGACCGATTCTGCTTGCGATTTTTAGTATCGACGTCGACCATCTCACCATCTCAGCTACGGTACACGCTTTTGCAGCCCGAGCGGCGTCGCGACTGAAAATTGCGAGCGAAATCTCATCATGCGAATCAGGCTGTAGCGTACATACTGCGGCGTCCACGCGGAATGAATCGCCACATGTCACATTATTCACGCGAAGTTTTGCGGTGTAACGAGCCTCGGTAATTTCGCTGACGCCGCTCAAGTAGTCAGACACCGCCAGAAAGACGTAGAATCAACAATTAGAACGCGAAAAAGGGCGGCAGGGGGACTCACACCGACGCCGACAACATCGCATTTCAATGGTTTGTTTATGGGCGACGGAGAGCTTCTTACCCACACCCCCATCGCGCATGCGCGGCGCCGGTGGCGTCCGCTAGGGGCGCTCCGGTTTGTTTGTAAACATGAGTTGGTGTATATTGGTACACCCCTTGTCCCGTATGCAACACCCCAAAACAAAAATTCGACGTTCAGTCCACAGACGTCGAACCGACGATACCAACGTTCAAGAGCTGCTTGATAGTCGACCGATACAGCATATATAAATAGCGAATGTACGCGTCAAATGCTACAGTAAGACAATCAAGGTTTATTCGGCCCCGCTGCAAAACCTCAGTGTTTTTGTCTGTTTTTTCTAGTCTCTGATACCCACATTAGTTATTTAGTACGTCATATCAAACAGCTACGAAGCCGCTCGCAAAAGTTGTTATCGCCAGCTTTACGTCAGTGGACGGAACGTTCAAATGTAGTTTTGGGGTGTTACATATGGGACAAGGGGAGTACCCCTATACACCCCCTATTTCTAACAGTGTATACTAGAGCTAAGCTTTGCTAGCGGGAGCTCGTGCCGTCACTGCGAATCATGGATTGAGCACGCGCCCTCTGGGCCCGCTCTCCGCAGCGTATACTATCCACTCAAAATTTCTAACAGCAACCAATCTCCGCTGTATGTTCTACCCTGCAGCCCAGCGTTGACTCAAAGTTGAGTTATCGCTGCATTATGTTTATAAACAGGAAAACGTCGGGTCACATGCATTGGAAAGCTGACACAGCACTGGCATAGCGGAAAGCCAGCGCCGGGTGGGTGGAGAAGCCTTAAGGGGACCCTAAAATGTTTTTCCACTTCCTCTTTCTCGGCTTTTTTCCACAACTCAAAAGCGAACAAAGGAATCACGTGGTGGTGAAGTAGTATTTTACACCGCGGAACCTGACATTCGCGAGTGATGATAACTTCGTCATGGCACTCGTTGGCCCCTCAGGAGAATCCAAATATTCGTCGACAGATTGATTGATGACGAACGCTCAAGTCCGAGTGACGCAATGTCCAATCCGTGAGATGGAGTCGGCTGAGGTGCTTTGGGTACCGCGGATGTGTCATTAAGAAAAAGCGGAGAGCTTTTCAAGGAAACGATGGAAACGAGGTAAGAATACAGAGGGAGATGTTATCTGTTTCTCCGTCACCCGCGACTCCTCAAGACATCACTCCTATCATCTATGTTGAAACCTATTCAGTTCGCGTTTTTTTGCGTGTCAAGAGTGTAGAAGAGGAAAATAAAAATAACAAAATGATTTTAAAAAACGTGTAGTGTACTTCATATTCTGTAGCGATATATGCGCAAATACGTGCAGCACTCATCCTTCCATGAAGCATTACACTAAATAGCACATGAAGTGTCAGCAAATAAATTGTGTATGTGTGTATATATAAGTATACGTATGTGCGTGCGTGTGTGCGCGTGTGTGTGTGCGCTTGCGTGTGTGTGTGTGTGTATGTGTGTGCGCGTGTGTGCGCTCGCGTGTGTGTGTGTTCCCAGTCTCAATATTGTTGTCCTTAGAATGAGTCCTGACACGCCAGTGAGGGATAAGGATTCCCAGCGTGAGTGGATCACTATAATTTCATCGTTTAATCTCAGCACCGCTGTCTACGTTTGCGACAGCACGGTGGCACGCTTCCTCTCCTGATTCATTTTGTAGAGGCCATTTGTAAACGAAACGCAACGAGGAACATTATCCACAAGTTTAGCAGTCGCTGTATAATTTTCATCAATATATTTCTTTTTGCTGCTACACTTTGAGACGTATTCGATGGACATTCTTTGCACTCGTTGTACAGGCAGGTATTCTTGTACTCTAAGACGGTCAATATTAAAATTGCAGGATCCCTTGCAGGGCGTCCAGCGGCATCCTCTCGCACCCATCCTGCTTTCGCGGAGTTCCAGATACGTGGAAGCTTCGTTTATTTTTATCTTTATTTGGAAAACTCCTGCGGGAGATCGCGAAGGCATTTCCTTCTTTGCTAGACCATCCTCGCCATGGCCCATAATTTCTGAAATCCGTGTTCGTGGAGCCCCGCTTCGGAGGTGTTTTGTCTTGTGTGTGCTACTGTCGTTGCGACTGGATGCGATTGCCTGCGAGGCTTCTTTTTGACGTCTGTGAGAGAGCTTGCTCGCACGCCGTGCGAGATCTTGTCGGTCGAGTTTGTCTCTGGTCGGAGCTTCTGATCACTGCGCGATCGTCCAGGCACGGGACGTTACCAAGTTAAGGCAGCTTTGTGTGTGTGTTTCTGTGTGCGTGTGTGTGTTTGTGTGTGTGTGCGTGTGCGTGTCTGCGTGTCTGCGTGTCTGCGTGTGTGTGTGTTCTTTTTATTGTTTTCGGTGTCCCTAAGCACTGCGTGGGACACCGAAAAGTAATGAGTTATTTTTCAAAGCATCAAATGCTTTTCTAGAACCACTTTGCTCCGAGAAATGTGTCCGTCCGTCCATGCAGTTTCTCTTTAAATTTATGGAGAAAATTGACTTGGTATAATTAGAGAGCAATTCAAGCCGTGTCACACGATATGGGTCACGTTGTAAGCGTTTTCTGCTAAATGTAGCCGATAATTAAACTGAATCTAAGAGCGCCAGCAAGCTGATGAAGTTTAAGCATGATAAAAAAAACCGAGCCCTTTTAGTGTGTGTCCTTTTTACTCGCAGTCTTTAGGTTTTTATCACAAATAAATTGAATTGGTTGAATACATCGATTGACGTCACGTGACGTTACGTGACCTGGTTGTTACGTGATGTCACATGACCACGGCACATAACGTCATGTTACCTGATGTAACCCGATGCAATCGCGTGTCGGGACGCCAGGTTGTAATGTTACCTGACGTATTATGACGTGACTACATCACGTGACCTTATAACATTACACCCTGTCGTCACGTGACCGGACGTCACGCTACGTGGTCACATGGCACTGCGTCACGTAACGTGACGTCACGTGACCTGGTTATGACGTGATGTCACATAACCACGTCACATAACGTCGCGTGACATGATGCAATCACGTGCTGTGACGTCATGTAATACCGTTATCTGAAGTTGCACGATCTCATAATGTCACGTGACCCCATAACTCTACATCGCATTGTCACATCACCGTCCGTCTCACGCTATGTGCTAAATGACATTGTCACAACCAAAAAAAAAATAATTGGAAAGAGAGTTCTCCTGGGGTGTGTCGTTCTTAAAGGGTGGACAAGTGACTGGGCGATGGGTACACGCTCTTGTAAAGAATCTGAGCAACGAAGAAAGTCAGGGACGTATGGCAAAAACACGAAGAAACTTTAATTTGGTTGCGGTCAGAAAGCTAATTACGATATATGCACTGTGCACAAATCGCTTCTGTAATATTGGGTATAACACTTACAAAACAGGGTTCATAGATTTAGGTTCGTGGTTGCTTTTACCACCACTGATAAAGTTACTACGATTAACCGAATCAAAATATACTAATTACAAAAAGGAACGGCGAGTTCGAGAAGTCTCATATCGTGTGTCGATGGTTGGCGACGTCTCCCTGCGCGGTCCGTCCAAGGTGCAGGAGTTCCGGCGGTTGGCTGGCTCGTTATGGGCGGGGACCCCTGGCCTAGCGCCCACTTCTACAGATGGCACGCACACACTCGATGGAACTCCGTCCTGTACTTGGCGTGGGGTCGTCGACAGTGGTCTTGTCGCCCCGCTCGTCGTCGGGATCCGTCCCTTCGCCTCCGAGCCTTTCTCGCACTGTCCTTTGTTACTCGCACTCAAACCCAGGTTCGCACACCAAGCGTGCAAATTCCCCTCCCCCAGACGGTCATTGCCCTGCGGGCTGCCCTTTGGCCCTGAAAACAGTCGGCCATCCAAACCCAAAACATTCGCCGCCGTTTTCATGTGACACAACCCTGCTAAGTTCAATACCTCTTGGTATATAAATGCGCCTTGTCCGTCTTTGGCCAGAGTCACCGGAAAGCGTGCCTCAATATATTTACGACAGTGGATGCCACTGACGCGGCCGTCTGCCGCCTATGGCTTCGGGAGTAAATCCGAGTTTCGGATTTACTCCCGAAGGATACAGCCGAGGGATACGCGCGTTCCCCCACCGAGCCTGGACGGCGAGGTGAGGGGAAGGGAACCACCGAGCGAGGTTCCCAGAGACGCTTCCCGGCGCACCCGTCAGGGAATTCGAAGACGGGGGAGGACTCTGGGAAACCAGGCGACAGCTCACGTCGTATTATGTGATAGACACCACGACGTCATATGAGGTCAGGTCATGTAACGTCATGGTATTACGTGCCATGACTACGCGACACCGTGACATTACGTCATCATGTGACCATACCGCATAACCACGTCGCGTAACCATGGCGTCAAGCAATAAACAATATGACCTTCCTCCCCCAAACGACGGATTTATGTCTACTAAATAAATATAAAGTATCACTCCTAAAATACCGTATTTAATCAATTATAGAACTTTGGGGATAAAGGTCGTGGCCAATTGTTTTTTTTTTTTTGTCCAATTTTCGTTACCTAATAATAAGCTATGCAAGGTTTTTCATCAAACGTGAGCCAAACGTTTTCGTGTAAAAACTGCGCAATGCACAGAAATAAATGTGTTTTTTGTGTTTTTTTTTTTAAGCTGCTTATTACAACAGTTCTTCTCAAATGTGTTATGTTGCATATGGAACGAGCGCAGCGGCATCCTACGTCATACCTCTCTCACACGTGACGATGACTGCAGCAGTTAGACCTTTCTCGCGGCGTCAATCAGGGGTTATAATGTAGGGTGCCTGAAACGCGCCTCCGATTGGTCTGTTTATAGCGTCCCACTCCGCATATGCGTCCGAAGTGGTCCTGAAATGCCAACAAATGACGTCACAAAAGCCGGAGTGTCATGCTAGACAGTCTGTTTTACAGAGGGCTTCCAACTGCTGAATCAGGGTCACGTCGTGTATGGCCGCATTTGCGATATGATATGCCGAAAGCTTCGATCGTCTGCCAACGTTTCCGCCTTTCTATCTGCTTCCTCCCCGCCGCGCGACCAATCTCCGCCATTAAATCGCAAACGATCCCCATCTAAGCTCTCTATGTTATTTATACTGTTGGATGTTGCGATCCTGGCGGCTGAACAAACAAACTAAAAAAAAAAAAAAAAACAACAAGAGAACGCGAGATTCGTTTTATTAGCGGTGTGCAGCTCCTGGCTTCTGAGGTTTCCCGTAACCCCCATGCTGGAAAGAGACCTGCAGCGAAAGAGGTGCCTAACACGACCGCCACGGCTGCTGCGACACTGCCAGGGTCGCGGCCGGCGACGTAACACCTCTGTGACGTCATAAGGCGTAAATCGAAAGGACCACTATTGGGGACGCGATAAACTGAAACGCACCGGTCGGAGACGCGTTCCAGGTTTACTGCAACGTTTGTGTTGCCTCGTCGGTCCAGAGTGTGAGACATTTCGCCCAAATATTCGATCCCCATTCATTTCTTTTTTTCTTTTCGTTAAAGGTTTCACCTTAAAATTACCAGTCTAATGTTGTTTTTTTTTTTTTTTTCATACGCCTTGCGGCACTAGCTTACGTTAACAGTTAAATCTTGCGCTCGAAACAAGCTTGTATATGAGTAGAGGGAAAAGGCGAAAAGGCGCCAGTCTCGAGTTTATCCACGGAACACTGTGTCGTGCAACCTGAACCCGGGCAATCAAAGCCATATTTTATTTTAAAAAAGTAGCCAGAACGTGTGCCTGATAAAGGTTCGAATCGAGATCTGCGCCGAGGCCCTTCCTCGAGGTATTTGTGGACGCCTAGATTTACGTTAGCAGTGAAAATTCAGTATGTAGGTTTTCTAAGCGTTTCATTCAGGCGTTACGTATCACGCGTACATTTCGGAGTGCTAAAAGCCTACGAGCTTCAATCTACTTGGCAAAGCACTTATCTTACTGTTGCATATTTGTTGGCATTGCTCTCTTGTTTTTTGGGGATTAACGAGGCAATACATGAACTTTTCTTTCTGTTTCTTTTCCTTTTTAGAACAGGCACATTATTCTTGAATTATGCCTGCCACCTGGTGTATAACTTTGTCTCCCATTCAAAAGCACGTACTCTGCACGGAATCACAAGGAAGATTCTATCATTTTTGACAGCTTGGATATCTGGCCAACAACAGTATACGGCGTGAAAATTCCTCTGCTCTTTGAGCACCGCCTGCGTTTGTTTACCCCCCCCCCCCCCTCCCGCCCAAATGCGCCCTGTGCTTTAAACAATGACGGCGCGTATTCGTATACCTAGTCATCGCGCGGTTCCCGTTCTCTATGTTGCCCTCTCACTGGAGTGCTTCTCAGCTTCTCCTTGCGTGTCGATCCGCGAAAGACGCATTTTAGAACACCTGCTCGCCGTATACCGATCGAATCACCCTCCGGAGCTCAAGCTCGACATACACTGCAAGCAGTGGCGTAGCCAGGATGGGCTTATGGGGCTTTAACCCCCCCCCCCCCTTCCCCCCCCCCCCTCCCCCACCGGAGCCCCGCAGACCCTATAATATACACCTGCATTTTGACCCCCCCCCCCCCCCCCTCCACCCCCTTCCGCACTCTACACCATGGAAATCCAGGCAAACTCAGTCGCCCCCCCCCCCGCCCTTTCCCGGAAATGATTTCCTCTACCACGCCACTGACTGCTAGGCAAGTCAGGCAAGCGGCAAGTTGGAGGCGAGCGATAGGGTGATAAGCGAGTGGCCCTTATGGGGCGTGCCACTTTATAGAAGTAATAAGATAGACTAGACGTCTTCATCTGGTATACATAATTTATTTTCTACAAATAACCGTAGTCGAGCTCACAGCTCGATGCGTTGCATGAGTAGGTTTGCTTGAGTCACGCACAAGGTATTTCCATATTCTATGCGCTTGAACCACGTATAGTAGTATATTTTAGACGATACTATCCGGCATTGCCCGCGACATGCGCTAGCTTTGCACCGTCCGTCGTTATCTTCGGGAACCTTCACAATGACCTAAACGCCGAGATGGTCATCTGGAGGGCAGGACCGCAATATTCAGTCGAAATCAAACTATCAAACTATTCCTCCGCCATACTTTATTTTCCACTCTACACTAAGAGTGTGGGGGTTTTCGAATTGCGATCACCTAAACAGCAAAGTTCTTCTTAGTTTTATTTTAAAAACTAATATTTCTAAAGCCTTTCCTTCCCCCGGATGTGACGTCCATGAAAACGCACCAATAAGAGTGCCGGAATTGGCTATGTTGACTTACTCCACAAGCTTTTCCGAATATGCCCAGCGGGCCCTTATGCTAGTACCACTGCACGACACACCTGAAAGGCCCCATTTCAGCCGCCAAACTGCACGGGCTAACAGCGCCTTTGCAGATAAACATCGTTGAAGTCCATCTTTTTTTCTTTCAAGGGCTGGCCGATTTTAAGCCTTTCGTCGCAGTATTATTGTTGTTTTCTTGTTCACAAATGCGATCAGGTGAAGTTGTGTAAATGCTTATTTCCTATTTCGCGAGAATCAAAACGGAAAAGCAGAGCTGTGCAGTTCCCAGTACAAAGGACAATAAGGCTAGGAAGAGCAAGCAGAAATATCATGCAGAATAAAATAAGTAGTAGTTATTATCTACATAACATTCTGGACCGCTCTAGCTAGACGAGGAGTAGAGGAGTATGAGTGAGAGTTAACTAGTGTTTGATCTCAGATGGTCGCTGCAGTGAATTGAGTAACATGTTATTGTTACTTTCGTAGCATAATGGCTGTTCTAGATGTTCCGCGCAGCAAGTCGCAAGACGCGTGCACAATAGTCACTTATTGTAGCCTTCATACGTGTACATGATTGTATATATTAGAGCCAGTTGTAAAAGTTAAAAAAAAAATCACCCAACTGTTGTACACTTTGATTTTACAATGCAAACGTTTTTTATGCATTTCTGAGTTTCCTTTTTGTGGCCGGTATTTTTAGAAATATCGACATTATGTGACCCCACAACTTTGAAGCACAGGCTCGGAAAGAGGGGAAAGAATTCAAAGCACTGTGCCCAAATTTGTTCAAAGACAAACTCCGCAAATACAGAGACTCAGCTCTTACAAATATCGCGAAAGCAGTTTCGACTCTTTTGTTGCAAGTGTATTGTAGCGCTCACTCCGGTCGTTCTTGTATTTGACGCCACTAATAAAGGAAGCCACATGTCTCACGGATGGTCCCCTCGTGAAGAGGTCTTCGTCCTAAAAACAGAAAATCCAAAAACATGTTTGGCTCTCACAGAGAAGGAGGGCAGCTCCCTCCCCGAGGAAGGAGAAGCACTGGACCGTGCAGCAAACAAACACACAAAACCCGCCGGCCGAGCGGGGAGCGGAGAGCCCGCAACAGCTGGGAATGGGTCGGCGAGGCCGGCGTGAGCTCCTCCTGTTTCGTCCCAAGCCGGAACGCAGCCAACCTTACCGGCAGCCCTGTCCAATCCGGAACGGCGACTATACGCCACGTGCCCTCGCGAACGATCAGCGACAGATACGCGGAGATGGAGGTTGCGTGCCACAGGCGCTAAGAGACGCTGGTCGGGGATGGTCGTGGCCTTCGCAGCGATCCACCCTGCGGGGTGGCATGAGGTACGGCGTGCCTAGACTCGTGTCTGTTATTAAAGCTCGCCCTTTCACTTTCCCCTCCTCGCGTGCTTCGCGCGGAGAATTATGTGGCTCCTCTTTTTTTCTCGCTCTCCATCCTTGTTCAGTCTTTGTTTCGTATTCTCGCTTGGCGCCTTACGTTCTTTTTCACTCGGCCAAAGTTGTGTCCTCCTCCTCCTCTCCGCGAGGCGAGCAGCCCCTAAAAGAGAGGGGCAGCAGCGACGCTCTCTTCGTACCGCGACGAGCAGAGGCGCAACAACATTAATTCACACCGCCACCGGGGCTCTCTCGGTCTCGAGTGGCTCCAGGGAAAGCCGGTGCCGTTTTCCATGGTTACATTCGCTGTTGACGCCTTCGCGTCGAGGTGTAAAGAAACAGAGGGTGAAATGGCGGGACTAAATGTAAAGTTGGTTACATCAATTGTTCTTTTTTTTTCCTCCCCTGCGATGTTTGATGCCGCACGCCACTGTTTGGGCAATTTAGTGAACTGCCGCGCGAGTACTAATCCTGGGGGTCTAGTTTTGAATAAAGAGTTAACACGATTAATCTCGACACCTAACACATCATTCTGTTTTGTGATTGTGAAACTTAGGTATACCGTCTAAATAAGAGCGAACGTAAGCACTTCTGTTCTCACGTGTCGTCATTGCTTTACCAAGCGAAGCAAAGTCTGTAGAACGGTGCTGACATGTCACGTAACTGTTGCTTCACTCACTGGAGAGATGCTTGGCTGTGTGGCTGACACCCTGCTGTTTCTGTTGGTTTCGTGATGATTTGATTGGGCACCATGAAGTGATATATAGACTGACACACTTGTGCGTGATCTATTTTTGTAATTCCTTACATTTATCAGTAATTTTGTAACGTTATGATTACACATTTCTTAGAGTACTTGTAAAGTAATTTCCTTACATATTTTGGCAACCGGTTTGTTGTAAATAGTTACATTTTTATTCACGACGCCCCCCATCCCAAAAAAAAAAAAAAAAAAAAGTTCATTATTTGCAATATCGACCGCTGTCACACTATCGGGCGCATTGACCGGCACAAAAGAAGGTTACCTTCAGTTCCACAAATACTTTTTTACAAAGCCAAGCCCCTGATGCTTTTTCTTTTCTTTTTTTCTGTAGACCTTAACAAGATGTCGGGAGATCCAAATGGATATTTCTAAAAAAAGAAAGAAAGTGCGAGCAAGCAATATCCACTTTTTTAGTCCTTTTGTTTGTTCGTTTTCTTGCGATCGAAGATGGGGACAGGAGGACACTAAGTGATTGTGTACCTCTTCGAGAAGCTCGAGGCAGTGAGTGCGCAGACAATAATTAACAACGACCTTTTCGGCTCTAGAGACTACGACCATTTTCATAATGTCACAACACGAGAGGACGCTCCGTCTACCCTAAAATCCACTAAAAGCGATGTGATAATAAGGGAAGGTGTTATTGCCACAAGCATCATCGTTCATTCCTGGACAAAAGATATTAAAACACTTCTCATCACCGGCGTAGACTTTCCATTTTCCCGGGAAAGGGGGGGGGGGGGGGGGTGCTTCTTCGCGCAATTTTTTTTACACCGGCAGTTATCAGTAGTTTATTTTGTTTACATGAAGTGGCATGTAAACAAAATAACGCTGTGTGCGTTATTTTGTTTACATGCCACTGCTAGAAGTTCGTTATATGGCACGTAAACAGCGTCTCAGTAAGGATCATCACCCAGGAGAAGGCTTTGCCCCCCCCCCCCCCCCCCCCCCCCCCCCCGTAGTCTACGCATATGCTTCTCATCCTCTTTTAGAAAACATAATGTATATTTAAGGGGGAAAGGAGGGGGGGGGGGGGCGGAGGCTACTTATTTTTTGTAGTCCGAGCTCTAGGGGCGGCACACTTTATTTGGGAATTCCAGCCAGGTTATCTGCGTCTCAGTCACCCTTTTTGTGCGTGAGATTTTTAGCAGCACTTCCGAAATGCTGATAGCCTTTTCTTTCTCCTATTTTTACCCGAACAGAACATATCTTCAACTCATAGTTTTACTAATAAACAAATTGTAGCTGACGTAGGCTAGAGGGTTGGGCTTGAGGTGGGTGTTAAACTCGCGAGTTTCGCTTTCAGGGTTGCCAGATAGATTCTAGCTCGAACCGCCAAACGCCGGACGGTGTATCCCAAAAGTAGCCAAATGCAAGATATTTATATAACCCTAAAGTATCCAAATCCATGATATTTGTGGAGACCAAAATATTGTACACTCGCATGCACCTTGCTCAAGGCGAACGCACTGCGTCTTCACATCTAGGGTTTAGGAGCAGCTTGCAAGAACTACGACATCTTTGAAATGTGTTGAAAACGTTTTAATTCCAGACAACACAGAAAAAAGTAGCAGAATTTGGAAACAATTCCTCCCACACAGTCACATAGCTGTAAAACACTCAGGAATCGCTCGGGCTCGGCTGGTTCCCCTCATACATGACTCGCGTATTAAAACGGTCAAAAACTTCTTCACATAGGGTTGAAGTCTTTACAACACTTGTTCCTTCCAAGAAATGCATATTTCACATGAAGGATGATTTCAAGAGTTTAAAGGGACATCCTGTTCCTTAGGTCCGATTTTGTGAGAGACGCGTGACTAAACACCCTCTCTAAGACGGCATTCGACATGGGCAGTGTCAGGAGCGCAATGGCCAGCTCTGACAGCAACGGAAACATAGCTGCTCCGGCGGTGTTAGTTGCATCTTTTACATTCTTCCAAAATGTCATCACACAGTCATCAACAAGATTTCTCACATTTGACTGAAGGGGTCTGTACTCTGACTCCATTTCTAAGATCACCGATGTCTATATAAAAGGCACAAATGCTTTGTGAAAAGTTTCAAAAGAGTACTTCGTATCTGGCGGGCTTCAGCAATAGTAAATCGCTAAGGAGCTGCATGTTGGCAGGAAAGCGTTTCAGTACACTCTTAATACATGTGCGGGCATCTTCCAGCTCCGATTCCCACAGACCCTGTCCCCGGATGAATATGACACTTCAATACTGCGCTCTCGGCAAAAGGGTTTATTCACTCACTCATTGCCTTGGGGGGGTTTCGAGATCGGGGGACGGTCATCAGCGAGGCCGGGGGAGAGTCCGCTGCCCGAGCAGCTTCTCAGAGTCCCAGCGGTGGTCGTCCACACCGCGTCATGGGGACGTCGTCGTCCAGGGTCGCCGTCCGGTCCGTTTGTCGAGTCCGCCACTCGACGTAGTGCCCGCACTCCCCCGCGCCAGCGTCCAGCGCCGTCCGAGCTCGCCTCCATGACCGGTCGCCTGTCTAGTCGGCAGCCCAAGCCCTCTTCCTTTGTCTCCGTTCCCCTCTTAAGACCTTCCCAAGTCCTTGTCCCGCCGACCGTCCAATCGGGAACCTTGCTGCGAGCCGACCCTCCGACGTCAGCGCTGGGTGAGGGGGCGCTTGCCCCGTTCCTCCCGGAGAGCTCGGACCCCTACTGAAAAAAACCATTTGGCGCTTATATGAAAATAAACGGGTCCACACCGGTAACAGTTTAACCATACCGGTCACCAGTTTGTCAAAGGGGTCGCCCGTATGGCTCAAAGGGGTCCCCCGTATGAGCCATAACGGTCACCTATTTCGACAAACAGGTCACTCCTTTGTCAAACGGGTCGCTCGTCTGGGCAAATGGGTCGCTCGTCCGGGCAAATGGGCGACTCGTTTGGGCAAAGTTGTCGCACGTTTGCTCAAACCGGTGACCATGTTGCAAACTGTACCGGTTTAATCAAACGGCTCTCCGGAGCCCGTTTGATACTGAACGTACAGATCGGCGGCGTGGGCACGCCTAGCGTTTCAGCCGTGGCAGACAATGTTTCCGGATGGCTGGGAGCGCCGGTTCATCGATTTCAGATCGTCCGCGTAATGCAAGTAATTATATTTATATTTCAATTGCGCTGATGTTCGCTTATACTGCAACTAAAACTAACACCTTTTTTTTTTTTGTTGTTGTTTTACGTAAACGCGCGACGTTGGTGAGCCGATATTTTTGACAGAACTTTAAAACTTTGTCCATCTTTGTTGCGTCAATTTACTTATTCAGCTCGAAGCTCTCTCGCAGAAGACGCGACCGCGTGTAAGAATGTACGTTTAGTCTCCGTTTCACTTTAATTCAAGACGCCGCGAAGGTAGCACGCGTACACGCGGCTGCAAGAACATCGAGCAGTGCGAGAGCACGTCCGCCGTTGCAGCAGTCAAACTACGAGCTCGCGCTGAATACGTACTTTGCTCGGGCGCAAGCCGAGCTTCTCGCCGCCCCACCGCCATTTCCAAGGTTCGAGCGTGCTAAAATGCGCGCGCGCGTGTTTTTTAGAGCGCAGCTCTTAGGGGCCCGTTTCCGGCTTGAGCGGCGTCGCCGTCGGCGTCGGCGTCGCCGTCGGCGTCGGCGTCGCCGTCGGCGTCGGCGTCGGCGTCGGCGTAACCGCGCGGTGCATCATGGGAAATGTCCCATAATGCACCGCGCGAGCCCCCCACCAAGGTCACGTGACCTCGTGGGGGGTCACGTGACCCCCCGAAGTCACGTGACTCCCCTGAGGTCACGTGGCCCCCTCCTCGAGGTCACGTGACCCCCGCCGATGTCGCGTGACCCCCCGATGACGTCATCGTCACTGATGACGTCACCGGCATCCACATCGTCATCGTCATCATCACTGATGACGTCACCGGCATCCACATCGTCATCGTCATCATCACTGATGACGTCACCGGCATCCACATCGTCATCGTTATCAGTGATGACGTCACCGGCATCCGCATCGTCATCGTCATCATCACTGATGACGTCACCGGCATCCACATCGTCATCGTCATCATCACTGATGACGTCACCGGCATCCACATCGTCATCGTCATCATCACTGATGACGTCACCGGCATCCGCATCGTCATCGTCATCATCACTGATGACGTCACCGGCATCCACATCGTCATCGTCATCATCACTGATGACGTCACCGGCATCCACATCGTCATCGTCATCATCACTGATGACGTCACCGGCATCCACATCGTCATCGTCATCATCACTGATGACGTCACCGACATCCGCATTGTCATCGTCATCATCACTGATGACGTCATCAGTGACGTCACTGATGTCGTCACCGGCATCCGCATCGTCATCGTCATCATCACTGATGACGTCATCAGCGACGTCACTGATGACGTCACCGACATTCGCATCGTCATCGTCATCATCACTGGTGAAGTCATCAGTGACGTCACTAATGACGTCATCGGTACCCGCATCGTCATCGTCACTGATGACGTCATCAGTGACGTCAGTGATGACATCATCGGCATTGGGGGTCACGTGACCCCCAAGGTAACGTGACCCCCCCCTGGTTAGTTTAACCCCCCCCCCCCAGTGCCCTTCCCTCCTCCTCCTCAAGAGCTGCGCTCTAATTCGGCGTTACAGGGAGTTGTAAGCGGCTTTCATTTTTTTTCATTTTTTTTTCGAGGTTACAAAAACACATCTCACTGGAATGCCTGGGGAGAGGGAGAGGGACTGTCCCTGTGGTCCTCGCCCCCTCCCTCCTCTCTTGTCACCCGTCACGTGACTCGCAGCCACGCGCGAGCTACATGCTGATAAGCATCGAGATCCGGAAAGGTGCGCCTAGCAGCCGCTTTTTTTTTTTTTTTTTTGTCTGCTTGTTGTCAGTTTTAGCTCGAACTTTGCGCGTCCACCTGCTTCGATCTGTCGCCTAACCCTGCGGTCTTATTAAGATGTATCTCGACAACGTATTGGATGTGCACCAAAGCTATCAGTGTTCGAAAAGTCCTACGTGTATATCGGCAACAAGCGATTCTTCAAAGAAGTCAGGAATTCGTGCGGTTTGGTTGGGTTCGGCAACTGACAGCTTGTGCGCCACATCGTGTTGAAACTTCCAAGAAGCCGTTCCCTCTCATTTGTGTTTGTGTGGTTGTCCTGCTTTGACCGTGTCGACAAATATCGCGGATTACATATTTCAAGTCCGCTATTTTTATGGTAAGTGCACTGCAACCTATTTCTTGAAAACGATTGACCGTTCTTCTGCTCGTATTCTTCCAGATTATCTACATAATTATGCAGCCACTATCCTCGCGGCAGCCGGGCGAATACTTTCCCGAAAGTCTACCTTCATAGACTAGAATTACCTCGGTTCTTGTTTGGTTTGCTATCTTCTCAGTTGTATAAAAGCTTAGAGTGCCTCTCACATTTTACAGATCGCTTGCACGTTTGTACTTGTCTACAAAATACGTAATAAACTTTGAGGAGAATTGAAAACAATCTTTTGTGTCTGTTTTCCTGTCCATTTGCAAGCACCTACGTGAGCACATTTGTTCTACGTGTTTCCTCCATGTTATAAATATGTTTATGACTTTCGGAACGTCTTAAATAAGTTTAAGATAACCAACCTACCAGACGATCCCCGTTTAGGGCTAGCGCATAATTTCCCGATTCGAATGGCACGTTCAAACGTGTGGTCACGTGAAAGGTCGAACGGGCACCTGTATCAAACGGGCACCCGTATCAAATGGGTACCGTTTCGAGCGGGTACCGTTTCAAACGGCTACCCGTATCCCATAATCACGTTTGATCCAAACGGGTCGACAAGTTTGCACCCGTTTGATTTACCAGTTTGCCACCCGTTTGAATTTCAAATGGTTTTTTTCAGTAGGGACGTTCCGCGACAGGACGGCGATTGGAAACGGGAAGGTCACAGGGAACGAAGGAGCGCCCGACAATACGGCGGCGGGGACCGGCAAGGTCACGGAGAGCGGAGGAGCCAGGGAGGGGGTCCCCACACCTCCCCTCCCTCAAGGCTCGGACCCCGGGGGGCTTGAGGTTGCGTGGTGCCCAGGACCCTGGGCAGGGAGCTCGTTCAGCTGAGTGTCGCCGATGACGACGAGCACCCTCGATGATGATGATGGCATCAAACCGAGCAGGTCAGCGGTGAACGTCCTTTCAGTGGGAAGCTCGTGACCGACGGAGCACGGTCCACGAACTGGTCCGGAGCACCACAGCTCACAACACGGACGGGCACTCAGGCACACACAACACGTCGGCACTTAAAGTTCGCTTCCGTCCCTAATGTAACAGACAGCGAATCGCGCAAAAACGAATAGCGGCACGCTATATCAGACAGCGAGACGAAACCAAAATATTTCGATCGTTGGACATGCTACGAAATAAAAACGAAACTCTTCATCTCAGTACTAACAAGCAGGCAATCATCAAGAACATCACGCTGCGCGTTCATGAGGTACTTAAGTGGAAAACTATTCCTGAACTAAAAAGCATGAGCACTCACTGTATACTCAAACCGTACATACGCCCACTATACAACGTTTGCTCCTATAAAACTCAACCGCATTCTTTTAAAACAGTAAGCAATCTACCAGAGTGTCAGAACCGCACACCTCTGACAACAATATTAATCTCCAACACACTCGCGAAGAACGCACAAAACCTCAAAAACTAAGAATAACCTCCGGTAAGACAGAGACGGCCATAAATCCAGTCCCGTTCGCGAGGTGCGACTCGAAAAAACACGCTGCCAACCAGGGTTGTAATGTACCTAGGTACAAGTAACTGTAAATCGGTATCTAGGTACTTTTGTTGTACCTGAGGTACAAACCTAGGTACTTCCATTTCTCAGTATCTGCATCTGTATCTTAGGTACATTTTCCAGAAACTTGTAACTAAGTGAAGTTACTTTTTACAGGTACTTTTCTATCCACTTCGTCAAAATCGTAGAAAATACAATATAACATATAACTGAAAATAAATTATTATTACAGTTGTAAAGCAATTTAACATCACGTAGTGTTTCCACTCGATAAATCACTCAAATTTTGCACTTCACAAAACGGAAAATGTTTGTGAAGAAAAAAAGTGGGAGGACGATTAACCTTCGCCTTTAAGAGTTGAACGCGATAGGGTTATCGGCATACTTGGGTAGTAATTCAATTACAGTAATTAAATTACTGTAATTTAATTACTTTTCCTAGTAATTTGTAATTGTAATAATTACTTTTGGCTGAAAGGAATTGTAATTGTAATTTAATTACTTTCTAGCATCAGTAATTGCTAAATTTCAGGCACAATTACAATTACTTTTGCAAGATTTTGCGGCGGTGGCGCTTTTCCCCCCTGGCCACGGCGACGAGAGCACAACCGAAGCAATAAAAGAGAGAGTCTCCCAACCTGCTCAAAAAAAAGGGAAAAGGGAGGCTGGGATAGAACGGAATGAAGGATTTTGTAGACTGCAGAACGATTTAATGAAGAATTTCAGAAATAATTTGATAAATGAGGGCTTCATTCGCGTCCGTTTTCGTTCCTGTCGTAGTTGAATCTGACTCTTCGTCTCGTTCGCTTCCTGTTGCTCCTGTTTCTAGGGGTCTTTCTTATTTCTCATTCACACACGGGGGTATGGGGGTCGAAGTCGAGCTGGTTGGCTCCGATCACATCATCCGGTCGAGGCGGGGAGGTTCGAAGTTTTCCTTACGCGTCTTCGCCGCTAGCATATTCGCTTACATATTTCGGTCAAGTTTGGGGACTTTTTTGTTCATGTAATTATTCTCTTTTCTTTATGAGTTTTCACGTCTTTCTCCTCTATCTCGTATGTTGGTACCACTAACAGAGGGTCGTGCTACTCTAATATCGAGGCGAAGAAGCGCAGTTTAGCAACAACAGTTGGAAGTAAAGCAGGGTGAGTCGTATTAATTAGACCTGCTGCTTCTTTGCTTCTTCGCCTGACATGACGATCCTAAATTTATTATATATCTCAGGAGCTTTTTTTTTTTTTTGGTGTTACCGTGCACTGAATTAACCCAGAATCCCTGGCAAGAGAGTTGCTGCTATTGTGACACTAGTTTTGTGGAAGCGACCGCAGTTCGCGTGCTACGGTTACCCACATCCGACATGTTACAAGTCCACAGACAGGGAGAGGCAGCGAATCACCGAGTTTTATGATACCAATACTGTCGCATATTTGTTTCCTTGTATTATTTTTAAGTTTATTTTTTGTTGGTTTGACTTGGATACCATTTGCACAAGCTCTAAAGAGATTCACCTCGCACCTGTGAATTTTGTCGCCATTTATTTTTATTTTTTGAGAATATAAGAAATCAGAAGTTCATTACTCCAAACTATTAAGTTCTATAATCCATTTAACAAATTTCATAAAAGAAAAGTACAATGCGTGACATTTATACAGCGGCCATATAACTCGTTTACAGTTATATGGCCCAAGGTGGGTAACTCTCAGAAATAAGTAATTGTAAAGTAATTGCATTACTTTTAAAAAGTAATTTGTAATTGCAATGAACTACTTTCGCGTAGTAGTAATTGTAATTGTAGTTAAACTACTTTGGGGGCTAAGTAATTGTAATAGTAATTAAATTACATTTTGAAAGTAATTTACCCATGTATGGTTATCGGGCCCCGTTCCCATGGCCTTCTCAATCGCTTCTCATGCTCTTGAGTCACACAACGACCTAGGTCTTATGATACAACACTCCTGGCGCGATCGAGGAGCTTTTGTCAGTGCTTTGATGACATTTTACCCCGCAAGGTTTATTTATGTGTTTGCTCGGCACGCGCTAACAACACTCGATACGTTAATGCCTTTACCCTGACACAGACAGACATCGAGGCACTCTAATGACGGCAGGATTGCAGTGCCACTCCCAAGCCCTCTGTTGCCTAGTTGGTAGCATGTCTGGCTCGCAACCAAAGAGTCGTGGGTGCGATCCTGCGTAAATTCTTCAAAATTTTCTTTAAGGCAAATGAATTAGTTTATCAAGTGGGAAGATTTGAAACATGCGGCGACCATTAATTCGTATGTCTTTAACCACCTTCATTCCACGCGTGACGTCACGTTTCACAAGAGCGTTGTGGGTTGTTTGAAATTCCCGCGCGAAGTCATGTGGCTGTGACGTCACGACCCTATCGACATTCAGGAATTTCCCGTCACGCCACCGACACCACCAACATCCGACTGATTTTCTGTGACACGAGCTCCTAAACGCGCTCGCGTTACAATATTCTCTTTCTTCCTAAAAACGAAAGAAAAAACGTGAAAGCTTGAAGACTTTCGCGCGTCGTTGCGTTGCGAAGGTTAGGTGCGTGTGCACTCGACTCTTCGTTTCTCCATACGGCCGACGTCTTCACGGCCCGCCGATGGCTTCGATGCCAGTGCTGGCGCTAAAGGGCAAGCCACGTCAACCAGCGAGTTTGAGCGGGACGTCGTAAACAGTGGAAGCTGTGTCCTCGGTGAGCCAATTGGAGCGTGAGAGTAAGGCACCTGAGGACTCAACTCCGATGTGGACATCTGTGCAGCGCCGTCACGTGCCTCGCTCCAGTGACCTTATTGGCTCCCCGGGCCCTTCTGTTTTGCCCTTTGCTAATTTCTACCGAGTTGGAGGCTCCTCCGGTGGCTTTTTCTCGCCGACTGTACAGTACACCAAACTTGCTCCGACAAGAAGTCGGGACTGTTTCAAGCACATGCCGCTGCTGAAAAGGGTGTTCTTAAAATTCAACACAGGGCGTCCAAGCAGTGCGGCGGCAGAGCGCGTTTTTAGCATAGGAGGAACAATTGCTACCAAACTGCGATCGAAGATGTCGGATGAACATTTCGAAGAAGTCCTGATTCAGAGATCAAATCGAGCACTAAAGTGAAAAAGACAAAGTCTTCGAATGCTCTGGTGAGAGCGTTTTGCCTTATTTCTCCCATTGACACCAATAAAGCACGGTTATCAAACTTGTTTTTGTGTACATCCCTGTATACAAAGGATTTAATTCCAATAATAATGTGACAAATTTGAGAAAAATACTTGACGTGAAAATAAAAAGTACCTTTGAAGTAACTGTACGTATACCTAGGTACATTTTTAAGCGAGTAGCTAGATACGCACCTAGGTACATTTCCGTATGAGTAACTGTAACTGTATCTTAGGTACATTTTTGAAGTAACTTTTACAACCCTGCTGCCAACAACCCATGACGGGCACTCATGCACTCGGCGTTCACGCTACCCGAGCTACAAACACGCTACAGTCAAGCTACGCAGCACGCCTTCATCAGAAGAGGTAATCACCTTACTGAGAGCCCGTTGTTCCGTGGTACCGGCCACTTACACCAGTACAAAGGGAACAGTACCTGGATCGTGCGAACAGCAGATCTCATTGGACAGCCTATTTACAAAGCTATGTCCGTAACGTCTGGGCATGTACCAGACGTTACCGCTTCACCGCTCGGAGGTGACCACCCAACAGGAGCGACGAGCGCGTAACGGCGGTCCGCACCGAACCCCGGGCTCGATAACCGCGACAAGCGCATCGACGCACGTTAGAGTTCTCCCTCGGCCAAACCACGACACCGCATAACTAAAAAGTCTTCCAGCTGATGTCAAGGCCGGCCGGGATCGAGCAATAAAGGTACGCCGTCAACGCGTCTCGCGACCCTTCGACGTTCTCGAATCGAGCAACGTGTCCACATACAAACGCAGTAGGTTACGCACAAAGCTCGCCCCCAGCCAAGTCAACACGCCGCATGACTGAAAAGTCTTCTTGCGACTGTAAGGACAGGCAGGGTTCGAACAATGTAAGTATCCCACACGCGCACCTCTCAACTTCCGCGCAACGAGCGCGATACCAAAATGCCAAATAATCTAACCGGCCGGTCTTGGAAATGGACGAGCTAATAAACTATATTTGCTCTGCATAAACAGTTTTCGCAGCGTCGAAGTGTCTACAGCATTTACCGCCGCATTCCAACACCCACTACCCATTCATGCAAAGGCTGCAGTTAGTACAGCGACGGGCTGACCCAACGCACAACAGTTATAGGCCGCCGACGGCCATGCCGCTGCCATAATTTCTAGGCTTCCCGGGCACGTACCCGCCGACGTGAACCGTACGTTTTCCCGGGCCAACCGCGCATCTGTACAGGATAAAACTATGAACAACTCGTCACATCATCGCAAGACCGCCACTCCCCTCGTGCAGGTCTTCACTGCACGAGCACAGCTCTTTTCCCACCAGCTGTCTTTTCTCCCCTAAATCTATAATTTCACTCCAGCCCAGGTCTTTGCACGACCAATTACGCTCTCTACGCCCTCGCGTCCCAACGCGAACAAAAGCACGGCTGAGAACCGTATCCGGCGGCAGCGCAAAGCGCGCGCTGGCCGCCGCTCCTCCGGAAACGGAGAAAACGAAATAAATAGTAACTCCCGCCTCGAGGCTCAACCATCGATATGGCGGTGTGAGGATCCGGAACCAACTGTGCGCACAATCAAACGGGATCAACCTCACGACTCTACAACCAGAAACGCACGGGTCATGCCCATCGCGTCAGACTGGACTCCACGGAGCATTACACGAAGCCACTGAGAAGTGAACACGGAAACTTTGTGGTTTTCTGCATTCCAATGTCTGCGCACCAGACATCGCGTATCCGGCACAATTTAGTGGGCCCAGCCCCTAAATGTAGCCTCTGGCCACAAGGTACTCGTTCAAAGCGATCTTGGTCGGAACCACAAGAGCGCATCCGTACCTTAAAACGCTGTAAACTAACGACGCCCAAAACCGCGCCGACAGCTCAAGCAAGGCCAACTGGGAGCTAGCATGCGATCAAACCGAAACGCTAGGCTTCTCCCGGACAAAATGCAATGCGGGAATAATTTCCAAACACAGTCCATGCAACCGCCATCCGCAATGGGAGCGTTCTCCACCCAAAGCGATGCCTCTTTAACGCGTCCGATCCGTAACAAGCGTTACAAACCATTACATCGATACGCGAACAAAGGCGGTTAGGCGCGTCACATCCCCCGAAGCGTGAGCCGGCATCTTTCCCAGCGGACGCGGGCGGCCGGAGGCGTAGGTGGGGGGACGCCCGACGCTACAGGCCTCGAGGGGTGCGGCAATTTCGACGCACACAGCGCTCTTGCGCCGCAGGATCAACCTGTCAGCATCCAACGGTGCGCTGAACAGCAAATACTCATGGCGCTTCTCGTAACGGGGGATAAGTGAATTCCTAACTGGCTGGGACAAAGGGTTAATCCCTAAAGACAACGGTCAAGGTCCGCGCCCCCTCGTCAGGCAGGCGATCATGTCAGGACTTGCATGCGGCGCTAACGCAACGAAACTTCGTGCGGCGCTCCCGCGACAGATGACCCCCAAAAAGAGCGCGAAACAGTGCCCTAATTCAACCGGAAACAGGTTAGGAATCGGAATGCCAGCCTGATCTAAAATCAGGCCCCACGTTGCGGCGCCAGTTTATGCGGGCATCTTCCAGCTCCGATTCCCACAGACCCTGTCCCCGGATGAATATGACACTTCAATACTGCGCTCTCGGCAAAAGGGTTTATTCACTCACTCATTGCCTTGGGGGGGTTTCGGGATCGGGGGACGGTCATCAGCGAGGCCGGGGGAGAGTCCGCTGCCCGAGCAGCTTCTCAGAGTCCCAGCGGTGGTCGTCCACACCGCGTCATGGGGACGTCGTCGTCCAGGGTCGCCGTCCGGTCCGTTTGTCGAGTCCGCCACTCGACGTAGTGCCCGCACTCCCCCGCGCCAGCGTCCAGCGCCGTCCGAGCTCGCCTCCATGACCGGTCCCCTGTCTAGTCGGCAGCCCAAGCCCTCTTCCTTTGTCTCCGTTCCCCTCTTAAGACCTTCCCAAGTCCTTGTCCCGCCGACCGTCCAATCGGGAACCTTGCTGCGAGCCGACCCTCCGACGTCAGCGCTGGGTGAGGGGGCGCTTGCCCCGTTCCTCCCGGAGAGCTCGGACGTTCCGCGACAGGACGGCGACTGGAAACGGGAAGGTCACAGGGAACGAAGGAGCGCCCGACAATACGGCGGCGGGGACCGGCAAGGTCACGGAGAGCGGAGGAGCCAGGGAGAGGGTCCCCACACATGCAATCAAAAACTTGCGGCATATTTCGAGCAGCTCGACTTTGTCCTTCTCACAAAGCGAGAACTTTTCAAGGGCGTTAAGATAAACACTTCCCATTCTACATTCCCGCACGTGAAGCACGTACTTTTCCCAGTCCGTGCACTCTGGTGATGCGTGAGTGGGCATGATCACTCTGTTCTTAAGCGATATCACAAACGACAACAAATCCTTGTGCATCATTGTAGAATCTGTATTCTCACACTGAAATTTCTTGTTTAAGTGATTGAACTCATTGACAATGGGGCTTAGGAACCTTGCAAGCAGCAAGTTTTGCTCATCGCGGTAAATCTCACTAAGTACTTTCGCAGAATAGCATCTTTCTTGACACTTGGCTAATTCGAAATGTGTTTTCAATTCCAGCCACTGATCAACAATTAACTTTAATGCATCAGCAATCCAAAACCAACGCGTGGCTGACAGTCCTACAAGCTTCCTGGGGGCGTCCCCAGAATTGATAGCCGCATAGATGGCCCTGTACACCTGTTGCCGCTTTGGGGAGTGCGAGAACCAATTAAACGCCTCTCGAACGAGATAATCCATATGTGTCGGCAGCACATCTACCACCTCATTGCATGCAAGATCCAGAGAGTGACACAAACATTTTGCAAGGACGAGGCGAGGGTTGACTTCCTGCATCTCAGTAAAAAGACTGTTATGCTTTCCGCACATCACACTCGCTCCATCCGTCCCGTCAGCAACACAGTCAGCTAGATCTAAACCAAGGTCATCTAGAAAGCTCCTTAAGTGCGAAAAGAGACCACTCGACGAAGCGTCAAAGATAGGCATGAGACCTAAGAATGCTGTGCAAAACATGCAAGATTTACGCGAAAAGTGCCACAACAGCCATATATTTCGTTTATGACAGATCAGTACTTTCACCGAGAATCAACGAAAACTGCGCATTCTTTAAATACGCAAGAAGGAATACCTTAAAAGTTGGCCCGAGTACTCGCGTTACAAATGCGGTGCACTTTGTTCAGCCAAGGGTCATCGATGATGCAATCGCCGAATCCTTGAAACAATCTCTCACCAGAGGCGCCAAATGATCCGCCGCGGAGGAGGGCCCGTGGACGGCGACGTGAGCATTCGGCGGCCTTGATTTCCTTGGCGTAGATGATGAAGGGGTCGGTGTCTCTTGGCCGGGCCGTCACGAGGCTATCCATCCGTCCAGCAGCCGGTTGGGCGAGCAGTACGATGTTATTCTGGTGCTTCAGGCTTTATTTATGTAGCCTCAGGTCCTGAATGTGGGGCCGCAGCTCCGTCTTGCACACTTTGCAGTGGGCCATTTCGCCAGTCGGGGATAGAAAAAGCCAATCTGAAAATAAAAGAATGACAAACTAAGGACTACATTCAAGCGCATGGTATAGTAGGTTTGTACTTTGTAAACTTGAGCGAAGAACAGTGCAAAAGTTGGCGAACTTTAAAATAATTGAAAAAAAATATTATTCTTGCAGATACATCAAATAAACTAAACTGCTGATGTTACAAGAAAGCAAAACAAGAAAACGAAAAGTGAGCACAATTCTTACCTTTCAAATCCGGATCTCTTTCCCATTTCTTTCGGTAGGAGCGCGGATATTTTGCCCACTTTCCCATGCTGGTGACCACGGCAGACTCTTGCGGCGAAGACGCAACACCTAAGTGACGAGTGACAGCCGTTGCTGAGCGTTTTTTTACATGCCTTGCAAGTTAGGTCACACTAGGGAAGGACAGGGCCCCGCACCATACTGGTGGTTGACTTCACACGGTCCAGCGTTGCCAGATGGTCCCACCAAAAAATCGCCAGACGACTGGTAGGTACTATAGCCCAAATATAGCCAAAGCCGTAAAACAAATATAGCCAAAGTAGCCCAAACTAAAAACAATGATTTTAAGCCCTTTTTTTTTTACAATTTTACATCGTACGTACAAAACACTTCACATCCTCTTTTTAACCCTCAGATGTGACACATTTTGTGTACATTAACTGCGTTCGAGTTACTTGCACCTCCTGCATTACACCAGAGCAAAAAAAGTGAAGGGCAGTATACTTCCGGTATGGGTATTTACATCCGGCCAAAAGTGCACCGCCCTACACTTTTCTGCACCGGTGCTGAAGTTGTATATAAATCGAACGCAGCTATTATGTCACTTGTAAATTTAAAAAAAAAAATCTTTGTAAGGATGTAAATTTTTACAACACTGACCTTTCCTTCGTAGGTTTTCAGAAACACAAAACAAAGTCGGCTTTATTGTGAAGCACAGAAGATATGATCATACAGTAAAAGAACAGAATACAGAAGCAGAACAGTCAAAACACTGGGAGTTTCAAACCAGAACCCCCAATATCTAAGGTTCTTACCGATAACCCACCCGTCTATTTTTCTTTGTGTAAAATATGAGTGTCCCCCATACCAGTTTAACTATTTCTGATTGTGCTGTTTTTTAGAAGAGGGCATGACGTCAGCCTCGTAGCCTCCACAAGCCATGCACCCTTGACGCCTCGTCTTTCTCATTTTCCTCCTTACTCCCTTCACTTATCAGGCCAACAGGACCACATCACGTGACCGTAGCTAGCCTTCTATTTGATAAGACCTACCGGACGAAGCGCGCGCAAGCCTGCAAGCATTCCTTCCAGAATCAGCCATCCATCTCACACGTGACATGTCACGCGCACCAATGGCCAGAGAGATCTACGGTCACGTTGGCCACAACATCGTTTAAACTTTTTATGACTAGGCTTCACCAATATTGCAACGTGCCCTCTCCTAGTACTTCTAACCTCCTTGTTCACTGCGCTGTGGGAAGACCGCTTGAACTCTGCAAGCATTGCTTCACTACGTGAGAACACCTTTGAAGCCTTTCTGCTTCCTCTCTTTTCTCACGAACAGCCCTAGAAGTTCGAAAATGAACTAGTCGAATCTCAAAGTTCGATGTCGAATCTGAGGTTCGACCAAAGTTCGCCGCATTCTTAGAAATAGCCCAAAAATAGCCACATAGCCAACCACGAAATTTCGACGCCAACTAGAAAAACACGTAGCCCAATTTGGCTATATATAGCCCAATCTGGCAACACTGTGACACACCGCGGGGATGCGCTTACCAAGGCGTAGGATGCCGCTAACGGCCCGGACATGCGCTAACATGCACCATATTTTCAACAAAGGTACTATGAACATAAAAAAAAACGTGCTGAGCTTACGATGATGACGTTCATTCAGTACGTGCGGAATTTTTCGGCATTGGTGCGATTGCGCTACGAGCAGAAAGTTTCGAAATGCCGCCGACGAAGTTTTGACGCGAAGGGCTGCCCTGTCGCCAAAAAAAGAAAAAAGCTTAATTGCGGGCTTCATAATTTGACGAGCGGCACTAGGAGTCGCTTGTAGAAAAATGTTTACGATTTTGCGAAATACGGGTAAACGACGCAATGTTACCATCGTACGCTAAACCCTGATACAAGGATAAATCAAATAACGGACAAGACAACTCTCATTATCTCAGGGTTTACATTATGATGTTTCCTAACCGGCTGATATGCACACTTTCGCTCCTTGCAAAGTTTACCTTCTCGCGGACGGCACAAACCAATGACCCGGCAGCGGCGTCTCGGCGAGCTTGCACGCGGAGGCCACCGCCGACCGATCCGTCTGGCCGGGCTTGCGGCGCGACACTCGCCCGGATACGGCCGGGAGCCTCGAAGGTGCGCTCCAAGCGTGGAAACGGCGTTATGTAACGAAGGTCAAAGGCCATACGCACCACGAACGAGCAAAAGCCGATGCAAAGGCGCGCGCGAACGTAAACAACGGTAGAAAAGTGCCGTCGTTCGCCGCTATGAAATGCGTCCCGCCAACTCGATAATCCGCGGCCGCATCCCTTTCTTGCCGCTCGTACTATCTCTAACTTGACGGCTACTCTGTCTCGCGGGGCATGCCGTCGAAACGATCGGACGATCGTCGGGATACGGGGTAAATGCTACAGCCGAGCGCGGCGCAGTTTACGGTATACCATTGCTCTCGCTGCGAAGGGCCGTCGAGTCAACCACCAGCATGGTACCGGTGTTCCACGTCATCCTGTGACGTAGGTGCAAGGCATGTATAGCATCAACACCTATTTAGCATTGACTGGGCAAGATCCGGGTTAGAACTTCGAAGTTTAGCTTGTTCAGACTATTCATTGTTGTCTTTGTTATGGTTGCTTTAAGAAACTTTCATGTTTTGCGGAAAATCCTCTTTTGTTATATCCGGTACCAACTTGGGTACTGCGCGGTTTATCGGACTCACCATTAGGTGAGTCCGATAAACACGCCATTAGGAAGACGAGGGCAGACCTTCTTTGTACTAACTTGGGAGCATAAGACAAGCCACAATGAATACAAACGCGATGCCTTCTAAGCAGAATCTAGGTCACCGTAGCTAAGTGGAGCTAACAGGATCCGGCGTCACGCCCACGCGAACCCCGAAAGCAGAATCCGGAGAGAGTAAACTGTCGCTTTAAGTCTTTTGTCCGTCTGCAGTCTAAAAAAAAAAAAAAAAAATTCCGCATTAGGATTAGAAGTAGCCCAAAAATAGCCACATAGCCAACCGCCAAATTTCGACGCCAAATGCAATACTAAGTAGCCCAATTTGGCTATTAATAGCCCAACCTGGCAACCCAGGCCCCGCTTATAGCCGGTGACAGGTCAAGAACGAAATGGAAGCTCCTCCCACCCCTTTCCACTTCAGTGGAGCGAATGGTTAAGAGGATGTCACCTCCTCTCCACTGTTCGCTATACTAAAATAGAAAGAGGTGGGAGGAGCTTCTACTTCTTTCCTTACCTGTCACCAACTACAGGTATCTACCCTTGGCTGCCCGTGGCCTCACCTAAAGTTACTCTGGATAACTCTCGAGTACACTACAGCCGGCCCGTGCTCTGTATATTTTTAACAGCATCAAGAAAGGTAAGTACGCAAACGTGTTGTTTTAGTCAAAGATGGGGGATCGGTGGCCGAGTGGTCTAGCGCACACCAGCTCGGAGCACGTGGAGCGAAAGCTCGCGCTGCAGAACCCAGGGATCCTGGGTTGGAGCCCCACCCCTGCCGGTTTCGATCTGGATGAGCATCGTACCGGCGTGCGGTCGTGTATCACTACTGCGTGGTGCACGTACACCCCAGGCTAGCGGCTCTACCGCACTGGCTAAATTTCTCATCTACAGCTAGGAGACTCGTCGCCCCTGTGAGGCAGACCAAGTTCTAAGCTGTATAAACACACACACAACCCAATTTTTTTAGTCAAAGCTCTAATTAACTTTTTTTTGTTTCCTGATGTTTTTTTTTTGTTTTTTTTTTTATTTTCAATGACTTATATTAATATCGAAAAAAGTTTTGATGTCTTATTCACAGACGTCTCAACCAAGGCTTCACAGACAAACAGCGGCGTATTCAGGGAAGAGGCTTATGGGGCTTCGGCCCCATAAGCTAGCCTCTTCCCCGAGATCCAGCCGACCCTATATTATATATGCATTTTGACCCCCATTGCCCCTCTCCGCACCCCAAGCCATGGACATCTCAGCCACCTAAACCCCCCCCCCCCCTTCCCCCCCCTCGGAAAAAATTTCTGGCTACGCCACTGCAAACAGGGGAAGAAGGATATGGATCAAAACATTATTTATTATTTAATTGTCACGTGCCTTGTCTTACTAACTTCGTTTGCTACAGTGTGGCAATATTTGGCTATATAGAGATGTGCATAAATCAATTCGTATTTTATGTTTGGCTAGTTGCATGACGTCTGCTATAGCTTCGCCATTCCGTCAGGATCAGGCGCCGGCTGCAACATCAAAGCTTAATTTTTTTTTTCAAGGAAAAGAGCTCTTTCATCGTTTCGCGTGAGCATTCGTAAGGCACAATATGGGACTGCCATCTAGAGCCTAGCTGAAAAGAGGTTCAGCGTAGCAATAGACATCTTCACAAAGAAATAAGAAAAGATGCCTGACGAGGCTTTCAGCTGTTGCCCAAAATACTGAAGGTCAGTAATTAGGACTGGTGGCAATAGCATAAACACTGGAATAACCTTCTTCCCTCTGTTTCTTACTTGAGGACAGTGGTGTAATTAAAGGATTACTTTTAGGTGCAACGGTCTCTCGTTCTTAGAGAAGAATAATTGCAATTGTAATTAATTAGAAGTAAGCTTTGAGTAATTGTAAATGTAATTCCTAACACTTTTAGTAACGTGTACAACTATGTTGACGAGTATATTTACAAAATGTTTCCTACATAGTCGATAGTAAATTTTATTTCTATGAACTAGATTGACTGCGCCTTAATGTTCGGTGGGATAGTTTCATTTGAGTATGACTATGTCCAGGAAATTTGAAATATACAGGGTGCCACGAGTGACAACTTTTAAGGTTTTAAGAGAATTGCTTAAAAAAATCATGCACTAATGCGGTTTTTACAAGCGAAATACGCGGCCAGAGGGGGCGTAATATGGGGGGCTAATCGTCGCAATAAGACGGTTAATTAACTAAAACTTATTGCTTGACTCTTTACGTAGTAAAAAAAGTCATGTCTCCATTTAGGGACATTCTTAATGACATTAAAATCCACTAAATCAATAATGTTTATGGAGACTGAGTGGGTGGGGTACGTAGTAGTGCGCTGGAAGTTACCCACTCGTGCAACAGGCACAAGGCTGGGGTGCAAAAATGCGGACGATAAAAGACGAGAAAACCGCGCGGGTGCGTAATCGCACCTGTAGCCTTGCTCCTGCTGCACGTAGGGTAACTTTAGCGCTCCCCCGGCTTGCCACGTGCTTCAAGCATTTGTAATACTGACTGATTTCGTGGTTTTAGATGACGTTCAGCAAGGGCCTAATAAGAAACATATGTTCATTTTCAATAATTAAAATGTTAATTATATCAGTTAATGAACCGACATATTGTTACGAATAGCTCCCTATATTATGCCCCCATGGCCGCAGAACTCACCTGCACAAAACGCATCAGTGTAGTTTTCACGGCTTTTTTTTTCCCGAATGTGTTACGCATAAGAAAAAGAAACATCTGGGTGATTTCATCTCAAATAGTTCAGGCGAAAAGGGGTAAGCATTTTAATTTCGAAGCAAAGCTATATTCTTTGCGGCATTCCTAAAAATATATAATCCGCCAACATGCCGGCAGGATTTTTTTTTTTTTTTTTTTTAGCGTTAGAGTTTAGAAGCGGCCGCGGCTGAAATATGTTTTTCCGCACCCATGGCAAATGCAGCTCAATTTCCCGCTGTGGGTTTTGTGTCTACATTATATTAAGATTTTTTTTAAGCGTGCCCTAATGTCGGAAAATCTTTCTAAATGTCTTGCTTACCTTTCTAAAAAAATTAATTTGGCTTTTAGATTACTTTTTGACGAAATCTGACCAGCAGACGCTTCAAATCTGATTGGGTTGTATAGACATTTTCCGAAATTCAGTTTGGCCACTTTGATAACCATCATCATGCAAGTATATAGCATCTGTACATACATGCTGATGGCAGCCTTTTACTTGTAGATGAAGGTTAGAGGCTGAAGACGAGCACCGATGCAGAACCTAAACGTTCCAGACGCAAGTTTGCTGTATTTTTGTTTGATGTCAGCGTGACAAGACTCATAAGCTTTTGTACGCCTCACATGTGAGGGCATGAAGTCATGGAATAATCGACTGCGGTGCGCCCCAGCCAGCTCATGCAATAAAATTTGGTGAATCTTATTGAGTTTTACCAAAGTCCTCTTGTTTTAGACAGGTAAGCTCCACGTTCAAAGTGGTAACTTATTGTCATCATTGAAACTGAAGCGATCAGAGTAACAACTGTGTAGTGAAGAACTCCGTCACTTATATATGAGTCCCTAGATGCCACAAGATGAAATACTGATATTTGAACCACTATGTGGCTCTGCATTCCTAAAAGGGCTTATTGACAGTTTGTATGTCCATGGATAACCGAAAACACTCTTTTCTATTGACATGGTCCTTGTTTTGCTCGAAGGTAAAAATTTTAGATGCAATAGAACTTGCGTGAGTCTTTTTATCCCTTTGGCATAAATTGGGGACTGTGTGATCAATAAAAAAGGGGTGAAATTTCATAAATCGATGGCCAATTAACAAAAATCTTCAATAATGTTTAGTTTTACATCTCTTTTTAGTTTAGTTTAGTATCTCGTTTTCTGGGGCATAATTTAGTTAACGTACTGATGCTAAATCTCATTATAGTATATCAGTGGCGTAAATTTTTGAATTTAGAATTTGTAGTGGGCACTCTGTAGCGAGATATGTCGTCCTGGTACACGATTTCAAAACTGAAACTAACTGGCCAAGTACCTTTGGGACGTCGATCCTTCCGCCCTGTCCCTGTATCTCCACCCACGTTTCCGAGCCCCAGGTGGCGTGATCAGCGCGGCGCAAGCGAAGAACAGAGGGATCGACGTCACGAGAGCGTTTTTGCCGGTTAGTTTCCGTTTTGTAATCCTGCACAAGAATGACCTTTCTCGCCCCATAGCGCTCACTACGAATGTTTATTTCAATATTCCACGTCCCATCTAGACTGTATTGGGGTAGAGCGTCATTTCTTCAAGCTTATTACGCCAACAATAATATAAAAACGTTCACAAAATGCTTAGTTAATTAGCTGACTAATTCACCAATGCCTCCCTTTTTCTAGTGGCCCCCAGAGTTGCCAACTTGGCCGCAAGGCCAATTAAACCCGTATATAGGTTCCTTGTTTTTAAATTCTGCACCCTCTCAAAATAACGTTTATAATAAAATTATTTACCAGCGTAAGTTACTTGTCGTGGTATCTTTGCGTAACCTATATAAAAAAAAACAAATTGTCAACTGTGAGACTGATTTTCTCGACGAAACCAGCTCAAAGCGCCTTGAAGAAAAACATTTAGAGCAATTTGGCCCAAGTTGGTCTTTCGCCAGAAAAACCCCAACCATCATCATCACGCAGTTCTAGAACCTTTAGAACGTGATGTCTATGGCACTAACGATGACGGCAACACGGTTATCGAAGGATGTGGTCGGGAATTTTTACTCGTCCTATGAGGATCACGTTGCTTTAACTGGGACATGGTAACCCAAGTCGTCGTTTTTCAGAATAACACGCTGACCCTTCAAATTGATAGGTGTAACGTGAAGCCGACAAATAGGTCAAGGTTGTGGAACAGCGGCGAGATTTTCTGGGCTTCGAAAGAACTCGCGATCGCCGATCGCAAAGAAAACATAAGCGCCCACCATCAGCTTATTCCTCCCTCCCATCTCGGAAACTTTCAAGCCTCATGGATAGCACGCACTTTTGAAGTCTCCTGTTCTTCTTCAAAACAGAATCTGTTTTTCTTTTTGTTATCTGGGCTTCCCATTCACTGCGCTACCCAATAGACCCGGTGAATAACAAGAAGGTAAAAGAAAAAAATCACAGGGTCTCTTAAATTATTTTTAAGACGACTTGAAGGCGAAAGCCCATGCGCCGATCCCTGTGATAGCGAACCTTCGAAGACAGCAGACTCTCTAGTGACGCCCTTTTGAAGCCGTTAAAAGGCAACTACAAAGATTTAAAAAAAAAAATCTAATGTTTTTTTGGGACACGCGCGTCAAAAAATAAATTTTAAGCGAAACAAATATTTTAAGAGCAATATTGACGGCGAGAGATTTATTTGAAATTCTACGGGCGAAGTCCATGACGTCACGGGTCATTCCGGATTGACTTATTTTGGTCGTGAAGGTAGAGCCGATCCACCTGTCCTCCACGCGCCCGAAATGCCGGGAGAGAAACCAAGTGGAAAAGAGATGACTGCCGACTAAATCGCGTCTCGCCTCGTTAATATTGCTCTAATTGTTTTATTTGTTTGGTTTTTTTCGCTTAAAATTAATTTTCTGACACGCGTGTCCCAACTGGACTGTTTAAAAAACTTTTTTTTTTCTCATGAGGGTCGCCATATCGCACGCCCGCTCTTCACCGTTGCCCGAGCGCGAGCAACACCACCTAGAGCAAAGGCCGCACGCTGGTACTTGTGACGTCACAGATTCACGACGAGTGGGCCGACCTGAGAGGAAGGCTTCTCCGCAACACATGCTCTCTTCTTTCTTTCTTTTTTTTTTTTATATACGTTTTCCAAAAGACGCCAAGCGGCGCATGCTCCGGCCTTTTTTGTTTTGGTTTTTAGCTATCTCCGAGCCCAGGGTTCTCTCGGGGGCGCATTTCCAAAACCTGGCCCTTCCAGATCTGCCGCGGAGCGGCGTGCTCTCATTGGCCAGATTACCGCCGCACAAAATATTGACGGCGACGCACATGCGGCGCCGGTCGCCGGCAGGAGCGTCTGCTACACTCCGGCGAATGCTTCGGTGCCGTGGTTACTTAGTGGACGCGCTGTTGTGTAGAGTACGCGTTATTTCGTCTGCAAGTGCATATCCATTGAGTTATTCCGCATATCACGCGCATAAAAGTCGGTAGCAGAAGTTTCGACCATGCCGATATCCACAGTTCGACTGCTCCAACCTCGGCGATTCTCTACCCAAGCTCGAATGAAGTAGGCCTCGCTGCTCTGTTCCGTAATTGAAACCGTGTACATGTGGAGTGCTTGCAGTGCTAATGCGCAGTGCTTTTCAACCGTAATTCAAGAAGCGAGAACGATAGCCCTGCATAGCGTGTGTGGCTGGTGTCTACGTTTTCCGTGTGGCTTTTGTCAAAGTAAGCCTTGTCGCCTTCCTACGCGCCCGCGTAGCGCCCGCAATGATGTCAATCGGGCTGCTCACTTAATTCGCTGTTTTTCTTGCTCTGAAACGCTATGCAGATTTTATATTTACTCCAATGCTTGGCAGCTGAATGAACACTTGTTTGTCGCTGAACAAGATTGCCATGGACGGATTTACTTCCACGGTTTTATGCCCCGCAACTGTTTACTTTTTCTGCCTTATTTCACGTTTTATTGCACAGACAGCTTTGATTTGTACCAGTTTTAGGCTATTTTGCGCATACAAAGTATCGTGAAATTAAGAGGACGCGAATTGGTTTCAACCTGTTTGTTTCTTACGCCTATCATTATTTCATATTGTGTTACTTTGATCAGCACTGGAGGTGAAATATAACTGCTCTAATATGTCTTTTTAACCCCAAGGAGCAGAGAATGAAATACGATATAAAGACCCATGCAGAGCTTGGTTTCAAAATATAGGGACCTTGTCCTGGTGCCTTTTTGTTCACTGTTCCCTTCTCTGCACTTGATACATAGGTATGTGACCTGTTCAGTTACCTAAAATGTCACTTGCCCTTTCAGCCTGTGGAGGTCCATGGGAATTAGAACGGAAACATTAAAGCCATCTTCAGAATTACTTGCGCATCAAATCCTGCTACCCACGGGACAGTTTTGTGTGAATCTGAAGTGCATGCCATTGATAGCTTCTCCATGCTAGTGATAGACTCCAGCTACAATCTAGTTTTGTCATTTTTATTTCGGTCCCATCAACTTCCAGAAACTGTGTAATGCTGAAGTTCTAAAGGCCCCATAAATTACAGGTAGATCCAGACAAGACCCAGGACAGTGCACAACGAATGCAATGCTGCTGGTTTTTACGACCAGCGATTTATACGCACACATCCCTAACATGCCCCAGGCCGAGTCCCTAATAGCCGCGTCCCACTAGAGCGACAGCAACAAACCACAGCGACAGACGACAATGAGCGACATATGACACCGACAAACAGCCTGTTTGTAGGAGTCCGCTGTCCCACCTGGCAGACACGACGCAGAACACGGGGACAAGGAAACTTGTTTCCTAGTGGGACTGGAGTTGTCAACAAAACACTTCAAAATACAGAGCCAAACAGAGCATATGGCGACGCGGTTTTCTTGTTTTGCTCTTTGGGCGTCAAACGCACCGACAAACACAATGAAAGTGGCGACGATTACTTTATTCCTTGTTTAAAGCTTCCGCTTGTCTTCATTTGCCGTTGGCGACTTTCTGAAAACAGTCGTGACAATCGACACCCAAATTTTTCTAACTAGAATTCCCGAATCGTTCCTTTTTTGGGTCGTCTGAAGCATTCCAGGTGAGCGCCACGGAATTTCACACCGATTTGAGGAAGTTTTTAAATTCATTTCCGAATGATCGAGAGCAGGCGTTTTATGGGGGACGATACTACATCTCAATTATCACAGAACGGATGACAAGTCTCTCTTTTTGCCGAAATGGCTTGCCGCGGAACTGGCGAAACGTCGTGTTTTACTTTATGGTGAACGGTTTCACTTTGGTCAGTCTTCGCACATGGGTGAATCCATCCTGATGCAGGGGCGTAGACTTCAGCATCCTTAAGCACCGCCTCGCGCACTAAGTTTTTGCGAGCAAAACCAGCCACAGCAAATACCCTTTCGCAACACGGCCAGCCGGATACAGCCGTAGCTTCCACCATGGTACGGCGAAACTAGCGCCGCTAGGCGCAGCGGCAGTCTCGCGAACTAGGTCTGGGTTGTAAAGTACTTGCAGATGGCGCCACGGCGCCACTAAAGCGAACAGCTATCATCATCCTCAACGTGCTCACCCTTCTCCTTTTCCTCTCCCCTCTCCTCCTGTCTTTTTTTTTTTTTTAATGGTTGTTCTTTTTTTTTTATGTATGCGTGTGCTTCACCGTAGGAAACAGCGCAAAAATCAGACGAGGACGAAGAAGAAACACACGGGACGAGCGCTGGTCCCGTGTATTTTTTCTTCGTCCTCGTCCGTTTTTCGCGCTGTTTCCTACGATGAATTTCCACCAACTCGCCCAACTATCCATTCTTCGGCGTGTGTTTATCGCGCGTGCGTGTACGATGATGGATGGTGATGCGTGTTGAGATTTGGCGTGCGGCGCGCGCTCGTGCGTCTGTGTTAAAGCATCGCTTTTTCACACTGTAAACACGGACGTCGCTTGATACGGACATCTGTGTTTGCTGTTTTTTTATCGATGCCTAACAACAAGCACACTGCACACAACCTCGCCAAGGAAACGTCATAAAACCGGAAGATGGAACAAGACGCATTTTATTTGAAGTCATTTCACGTTCTAAAAATGCCTAGCTATTTACAGAATTTAGAGAAAGTTTACAGGAATACATTAACAATTAATAAGTCAGCTTTATGGCGAGATCAAGAGCATAGATATACAAACATGTAACATGTGACATCATATTGAAATAATTGCGTTCACTGGCATCTCGCCATCTTTCAATTAGTATTTACATATTTTACATATTTACTTTATTACTACATACCTCTTAAACAAGCAGTTTTCACAAATAGCACATCTCATTTATTTAAGCTCTTACCCATGACATTCAATAAAGCATTTACAAGAAATTATAAATTACTTTTATACCCCATAATGCCGTACTAGTCATCACACGAAAAAGCATACTAAAACTCCAGTGCACAGCATTCGAATTCTTTTCTATACAATGTATGAGCAACATTAAAAGGACAATATACAATATGCGGGGAAGTATTTACAGGATTTTAAGTAACAAATATATGCACCAAGTTGCACACAGCCAATAAAAAAATTCACACGTCGAGCAAGAAGGAAACAAGCCGCTCGCCGCAGAGACGACGTTCGCGGAGTTTGCTCAACGGCAGCAAATTGAACTCTGGGCAATTTGCATAGCAGATCCATTTAGTGGCTCTATTTGAAAAAGTATACGGAAAAGAAGAAAAATAGCGCGCATAACTTAACGCGTCCAATTCTTTCAGTATCGCGCGTACGAAGTTTGTAGTCTCACCTGTCGTCCGTCGCAAAACGGAAAAAAACTGCAGTCAGCGGTTTTTGTCGTATGCTGGCACCACTTTGCTGCACAGTAATATCCATAGACAGCAGCAATCTCGCCGAACTGAAAGCTGAAAGAACCATCTAATGGCGAATTCGCGTGGTCATTTCCCGGCAAAATATTTTGCCATATCTCCGCCAAGGGCGTTCGCGTGGTCAAAGGCTGGCGAGTGCGCGCCGTTCGGGTGGCAGTTCTCAGGCGTGTGCTGGCAATTTACCGGAACAATTTTTGCCCAAGCTCCAAGAGGTCGGGCAGCTTGTCTGCCAGACTGTATCCGGTATCGTCATATCCGAATCGGGAAAGGGAACCAAACGAAACAATGGTCGCCGATAGCGGATTCGAGTAGAAAACGAAGCCATTGAGACAGACACCCCTCTGTGGTCCGAGAAAGACAGCAAAAATAACGGAGATAAAGATAAAATATTTTAAAGGAAGCTTCCGCAAGATCAGTTTCCTATGGGACACAGCGTGTTATTACACCGCTGTAAAAAATGTATTGATAGTGCTACAGCTCGACACTTGAACGCGCATTACTATTTTAGAGGGCTGGGTCAAATCAAAATGCTGAGGATTCCAGTAAAAAGGTAATAACAAGAAAATGGAATATAAAATGGCGACGCTGGTGAGCCCTCTAGGATCCTTGTAAGATGGCAACAGTTCCTCGAGAATCTAAACAAAATATATTACAATTTGTTTACCCACATCTCAGAGTCCGAATATATGTTGCTGATGCCTAGAGCGTGCCTATTGTATCATAAAATAATCGTGGAAGAAGTTAACGAAGTTCACGCGCGACCCAGGCAGACGAAAACGCCAGTTGCAGGCGCTTTGTGTTCGGGTGGAGAGGGTCACGTGGTGCGCCGCTGGCGCGGTTTTCGTTGCCTGTGCCGCCGGCGTGAGCTCGCCGGCGATTGACCACCCGAATTCGCCATAACGCGCAGACCCCAACCGCCGAAGGTTTCGGTGGCGCTCAAGCGTTTCGCGCACGCCGCACGCCACTCGCCCGCACGCCCTTCGAAAGATCAAACAAAAATAACGGTCGATAACGGATCTCTCCCTGAACGCCCATGATTGGCTGAAAGCGCACAGACTGATATTATATGGTGGCGAAGATAACCTATGCGACACGACGCTCAAAACTGCGGCGGTAAGACTGAGAACCACGTCTGGGATGGAACGAATGAATGGATGTACGAAGACTTAGGGATAGACGTACGGAAGCTTCATGTGGCGCCACACTTTAGCCACCCGTGGAGCCTCAGGGCTGCATACGGCTGACACGGCCACTAGAGAGCGAACCGCGCCCGCAACCACTACGAGCATTTTAGGAATCGAAACTGCATGAGCGGGAACAACGGTGGCCGCCAAGGACTGAGTCACGGGAGGAAGGGTAGAAGGAGGGTGGGGAAGACAGCAACTGAAGGCACAAGCGGGTGAGAAAATTAAGTTTGTCTCCGAGAGATGTTCCTCGGTCGGACTGCTTGCTGCGCTTCAAGTTCAATGGCAGACAACAACTCGTCCGTCGTCGATGGTTTGTCGGCGCTTGTCGGCGTTTGTCGCGGGTGTTGGTCATTGCAGTGGAACAGCATCAGCAACCCAAAACTTTGGGGTGTTGCCGGACGAAAATCGGTGTTTGTCGTTCTAGTGCAGGGGTGGCCAGGCTGACCCGGCCTAAGAGCCACAAACAAAACTACGAAACTTTCAAGAGCCGCAAGGGGGGGGGGGGGGGGGGGGCACTTTGTCTAGAGCAGGTAACGAAACTCGAACTACTTTCAATATATCCGAGTCAAAAGCAGTCCAACTGGTCGTAATGTAGCAGCAGCACAAGACTACCAAACTGCCACCTGTCTTTCGACTTAAAACGCGTTCCATTTCTTTTTTTGGGGAAGTGCTCGTGTGATTGGGAGGGAGGCGGTCGAGGGGGAGGGGGAGGAGGGGGGTGACTGCGAGCTGCACTTTAACACGCGAAATCGCGAGCCGCAGCTTGGCCGCCCTTGTTCTAGTGGGACGACGCTATAAGAATTTTCTACTCAAAGTACGCAAATCTATCCCTCGGGAGGCCTTCCCAGAATTAGCAACACCTTCCCAGATTGACAATCATGGATGAACCCCTGGTCTCATTCTTGGCAGTGTTACAGCAGTGGAAGGTGGGCACCGCAGATGCCTGTTTTGCTGCGACTCACTAGCAAGTCAGTCGAGGGAGATTCAAGGAACTCCAAGTTGGGACATTGCGACCAAAGCAACATTTTCCCCCCTCTGCTTGGTCTCTTTGCTTGAACTTCTAGAACGAGTCACACCGGGATCAAGACAATCTGCACCAGTACATGGCAGCTCCTATGACCCATCTTGTAACGCCTTCACCTCAACCGCCATTCTTCTGCAATTCTTTTAGGCACAGTCTTCAGAAGGTAATCAAAAGAGCATGCACAAGCTACGTCAGATGTCCAGGTGCAGTTCAAGGTCTTTGTCACAAAAACCGGCCTGGTCCTGTTGGGCCACGCGTATTGTAATGGGCGCCCCGTCGGCTGCCTGCGGGGCCATGTGGTCGCCGAGGGTGGTGTGACACTCCCTGGTTGGCGCTAGTTAGCACCTCGCCGGTCCTGACTGGGACCCTTCCTTGACTTGTTTATGGCCTCTTCGACTCCCGTTTGGGGGACGCTTTATCCGATGCTTGGGCACGGTACCACTTCGTGGAATTCGGAAATGAGTTTGCCAGTTGAGCGTTTTTGGTATTGACTTTGGAGCTGGGGGAACGAGTGTCTTCGCCGCTGTGACGGTCTTTTTTTGTGTGTGTGTGTGAGTGTATTGCGATTGTAGGGGAGCGGGTGTGTTTTGTTTACTTCATTAGGAAAGAGCGCCGTTTGGTTGAAAACTGGGAAACGGCGCGGCAGTCGACTTGGGAGGTTCGAGAGCGCAACCTGCTTTCCCTGTCAGCTCCGGGCGTAGCCTCGGGCACCGCGGTAAAGTGGAAGACCCGTCGGGACACTGAACGTCAGCTTCTTCTGTGATCCTACTCTGTGCGGACTTCCTCTGCCGGACTGCCCCAGTGCGTCGACCGTCCGTGACGCGACAGCGACTAAAGCCAACGACCACCGCCTCTGGCGCACCGCAGCCACGTCGAGAGGGAATCCATCGCAAGCGACAGACTTCAGGTGTTCCCTCAGCTCTGCGAGCCTCGTCGTGCAGGACTGCGCCAAAGTGCGGTATCCTCCCATTCCTCTTGTTATGTACACTCTATTTTGCCCATAGCTACTTAATTTCTCTTGTATTCTTCCGCCTGACTGAGACGGTCTGTATTACCCTTTTACTTGTGTCACCATCTTACTAGCCTTTTATTAAATGTTTCTAGCACTCTGTTCGTCACGTGCCTTGTCTTTGCCCCCCCCCCCCCCCCCCCCCGTCCCTGGAGCCCACGTACTGTGGTATAGCGGGCGTCCGAACCCCCGTTGGGGTCTGCGGCGAGTGCGCTTCCCCTTTCGCTCTGCACCGGACAACATATGTTGATGAACACCAGTGTTGTAGGCAGTCATCTGCCAAGAAACCACACTTGATCATGCAGACGCTTGCTTCCCAGAGGTCGATTGCGTAGAACCGGAGGGTGCAGCTTGATCCTGCCCATCAACCAGGCCTTTGGCACGTTCCCTCTACTGTGTAGCATTGCAGATGTTTGAAGTAGACTGTAGACTGCCTGCTTGATGGGGAAAGAAAGACCAAGCAGTCAATCCAAGCCACTCTTGAACCGATGTGCAGAAAAGGAAATTCAAACATGGAGATATGAAACATGCTGTAGTCAAGACAGATTGTAGGTCGCTATACTTGTTCTCGGTGTGTGCTGATCAATCCAGTAAGTGGGAGTGGGAGACTCGCCCTTTTAAAGGGCCACTGAAAAAAAAATAAAGTTTTTTTTTTTAACAATCTATAGTCGGTGACAGGTCAAGAACGAAGTGGAAGCTCGTCCCACCTCTTTCCGCTTTAGCAGTGCGAACTCTGGAGAGGAGGTGACCTCCTCTCCACCGTTCGCCCCGCTGAAGTGGAAAGGCCTGGGAGGAGAATTTACTTCGTTCTTGACCTGTCATCAACTATAGTTGGGACACGCGTGTCAAAAACAATTTTAGGCGAGGGAAAATTTTTTAAGAGCAATGACGGCGCAAGACGCGATTTAGTCGGCAGTCACGTCCCTGACCGCTCGTTTTCTCTCTCGAAATTTTAGGCGCGTGGAGCAGAGGTCGATCGCCTTCGCCTTCACGACCAAGATGGGCATTTTGGAATGACCCGTGACGGTCATGGACTTCGCGCACAATTTCAATTAAATCTCTCGCAATCATATATGCTCTAAAAAACCTTTTTTTTTGTAAACTTTTTTAGCACACGTGTCCCACTAGACTGTTTTAAAAAAAAAAATTTTTTTTTCTTTTCAGGGGTCCTTTAAGTTAGCCACAAAGTTACTTCCCAACCAGCAAGGTCTCCCTTGAAGTCCTGCTGCATGCTACCTTATAAAGGAAGTTGAAGATGTGAAATTTGGATCGGAATGAGCAAGAATGCCTTCCAAGGCGAAAAGCATTGATGTGTATGCTCCGCCAAAGTGCTTACCCTGCTACATTTCACCAAAATGTGATGAATTTATGCCTACATTGCACCATAAGGGAGTTTCCGTGTGTAACTACCGAAACTAATTGTTCAGGCGTCGCAGTACTGCCAGATTGTTCTTGTAACATTGTTCGAATCGTTCAGAACTTCCGGTTATCGCTTAGAATAACGTGTGATTTGATTTGATTTACACACCGAACATGACTAAGTACTCGGATGTTTCGTGGTATCTGTCATTGTACGCGGTATGTTCAGACAGTCTAATTATCTCCGTTGAGTGCGCTTCACACACCACGCACTGGTGCACTGCCGAGAAGCTACAACCGTGGAGTAGGCGTTGCAATTTTGCATATGTCGCTTTGCCGCAGTGCAGCCTTGTCTTAAAGGGGCACTAAAGTGCTTCTTGAGATCCTCGTTTTATTGTTATAACTCAATCTACGAGCACTAATCATCCTAAGAAAAAACAAAAATTACATTCATCTGCGGCCGATTTGCATACTAAAACAATTGATCAAAATTCTCGACACTTAGCGTCAGCGCAGAATGACAGATGGCGCTACCGAACCTTCGTCAATACGGTCAAACAACGGACGGTACGTGTTGGCCACTCGCGAGCGATTGGGTCCACCGTGGACGAGCTGCCGACCAGTCGTGCTCGTCCACGCGGGAACCCATCGCTCGCGAGTGGCTGACATGCGCTGTCCGTCGTTCGACCATATTCAGCAAGGTTCGCTAGCACCATCTGTCATTCTGCGACGATGGTAAGTGTCTGGAACCATCACTTTCTTAAGATACGAATCGGCCGCGGATGAATGTAATTTCTGGTTGTTTAGGATGATTAGTGCTAGTAGATTGGGGTATGACCATAGAACGAGACTCTCAAAACACGTTTTAGTGCTCCATTAAAGGGATATTGAACCGAAATTTGGATTTCGCAAAATAAGGATGCATGAGAGTTGAACAAGACGCTGGGATCTCCAAAACATGACTCATACATCAGTATCTCAAACGGATGGCTGCACTTTAGGAAAAAAAGGGCGCGATCAAGTGAGGTCTTTGACGTCATTGTCCTCCGGCAGAATTTCAGAATGAGGGGAAGCGGCATCGCTTCTCTCCTCCTTGCTTCGGTTCACTAGCTCGAAGGGACGTAGTGAGAAGGAAAGGGAATGGGAATCGCGACGTGACTTGCCGCGTCGGCCGTGTTCACTCACACACTTTTTTCCAGAAATACTGCGATCATTTCGAGATATCGCTGTATGAGTGTTGTTTTGGGGTTTTGCAGCGTCCCGCCTATCCGTCCAGCCTTGTTTTGTGAGCTCGAAATTTCTGTTCACTATCGCTTTAAGGGTAAAGCACTATTCCAGGATGAAAAGATGGACAGCAAAGCATAAATTAGACAAATATATATATATGTGAAAGGAAAGGGAACTTGGTGAATGCTGATGTGATATTTATTTTGCAGTAAACTTTGCTAAATAAAAATCCTGTTAGTCTATATCAGGGATGGCCAAACTGCGGCTCGCGAGCCGCATGCGGCTCATCGCGGGTACAAGTGCGGCTCGCTGCTTTCGGGTGAGCGTCCCTCCTGTGTTCCAAAGACGAAAAGAATTTTAGAATTAAAAAAAAAAAAAAAAAAGCTCACAGACTTGGCAGCCTTGTAATACACTACGTATATAGATACAGCTGGACTGGTTTTTGACGGAATAATGTGTCCAGTGACACTGTTTCCTTTGTTCTAGAGAAAAATTTGAACCGTATACGCATAACGGACGTCAGGGGCAGTGGCTGGCTAGGAAACCAGCCGAAGCTTTCATTTTTGCTGAGCGGTTTGAGTAACGTTCTGCTGCTTGGTGTTATTTGTTGTAGTACAATTATACTTGTCCTTCTTGGAAAGCACTGTTCCCTTCATATAGTTTTTTTTTTTTTTTTTTTTAAATAGCTTCTTCCCTTTACTTTTCCTTTGGCTCTTTGAACTTTTGTTGTTTTGTCTGCGGCTCCAACTTCATGCCACTTTGGCCACCCCGGTTCTATATCATAGTTTTTGACACTTTGATAATATTACACACAATTCCTTTATGTGGTTAGCATACCTATTTAATGATGCTTGCTTATCCAAGGTGCTCATCAGTGAGTAAATAATGCAATCGTCCCCAGAGCCCGACCTGCATTTCTGGGGGTGTGCGGTGTAGTACGTCATTTATATATGTAGAGACTGACCTCGAAACAGAACTGTGAGCTACGGCCGAATATGCTGGCAGAGGGTTTGCAACATTACTGCTGCTTTCCGCACTTTGGCTTCAATTTGTTAGGTGTTAATCAATCCAGTAAGTTATCCCAAATGTTTTGATTCTGGCCACAGGTCTCCAAAGTGGCACTCAATAAGAGGCCTCATAGAAGCCTACAAATCATATAAACCTGCTTTCTTTCATTTAGTGCTAAAGCAATGAGCTGTTTCCTATGCTCTGCTCACTACCAAGCTGACAGTGCGGTGAGAGCTACACATTCACTGGACCTATCGACCGCCTTCCACTCGTCACCGGACCCTGCTCCTGGCGCATGGATGTAGGGGGGGAATGTGATCAGGTGGAAAATGATGGGCGTACAACTGGTCCAGCAAGCACGTAGCTCCCAATGCACCGTCAGCTTAGGGGTGCGCGAAGTATACCGGTTGTGCGACTGTACATAGGCCAGGTCAGAACCCGTGTCGTCTAGGTTTGTGGCGATTTAGCTCTTCCATAACCCAGGAAGGAGCCAGACATCTAATTTTTCTCCGACACGATTCACAGTGGTCCCGCTGGAAGGAAATGAGATACATTTAATTCCCTCATGAGCTACAATGGAACTAAATAGCCACAAACGCTTTATCCATGACGACACACACGCAGCACCCGAAACGAAGGTGTGGGATGGCGATATGTGATGCCACTAAATGACAAAGCAGTACATCATACTCGTGTTTAATATCTGTTAAAGTGCATGGTGGTTCTGCAATAACCCGCACATTAAGTTGAGAAAACTAATTCGCAACTAGGAACATGGTTTTGTAGAAATCAAATATTGTTTGGAATTTTTGTGCAACGCTTGATGACCCCAATATTTAGGATCATCAAAATTGAGTGCTGAAAAAACATTGATTCAAGGCTTCTACAGTACATCTTTCCTCATTCCATTTCCTTGAATGGCAGTGACAGCACCATAGGAATTGAACAAAGAGTGAAATCTGTCACCTTGTTGACAAACCTACCTGCTGAAGGTGGCCACGAGATTCCCTTGTCACCACTTGGTCACTTGAATAAGCCGTTAACTATTGTATCTAGTTGTACTGTGGCAGCAATGTTGTAGCTGTGATGGGTCAAGTCTCTTTTAGATGTGCATATTCCTGTCGGAGAGTAGCCCATCGCCATGGCAGCTGGTATGACAAGAGTATAAATACATTAGCCAAAAAATTGAACTGTCAGACAAGCTAGTCTACATGCCACACAATTCTACACATGGAGACTAAAAAAAATGAAAGCAATGCAACATTGTCTTTACAGGGCTGTGTATCTCAACTCTCTTCCCTAGCCCTGCGTTGACCAAGACGTGATGTGTGCATACTTGCAAGTTCAGACGAAATGGGACAATCTACCTATGCCGTCTCTATAGTTTGCATTGCAAAGTCAGACCATGTTTTTATGTTGGCAGTGACAAGGAGACTACAAGCATAATCTGAGGTTCTTTTTTAGAACAAAACAATTCTGTAAAGCGAACCCACGTTACAGCCTGTACCATGTCTAGGTGAGGCGAGTTAAATTCTGGTTTCTCTCCTGAATGTCTATAATAAAGCACTATACACCTAACAGTGCTAGAGCATTTCTTCGTCAAAGGCTACCCAGCAGCACGAAGTGAGTAAGGCACAGAACTTCCTTCAGTTGTCTAACACCGGAGAATGAACCTCTTACAGGGGCGAATGTGCACGAAACGCGTCATTTAGGAATGTATAAATATGAGTGCGTTGTGGGCCAGATGTAGATAATACGACAGATATGTACTTTATGATGACATCTGAGCGTATGTACAATGTCTAGACATGCGAATTTGCTGTCCAGCCGAACATATTCCCCACTGCTTTATTCTGAGCGACGATTGCTACTCAATAACGTCACTGCAGCGTGGTGGTTTAAGATGCTGCTGTGTCATTAGCTATTTTCAGACGTTGGAAACTTAGCAGCAGACGGAAAAACTACTGTCGCAACTTCTACATCTATTCAGCCCAACTAGCTGACTAGATAAAATCATAACTAGGGGTGTCACAAACCTGCTGAGATTGCAGGAGTTAAGGTCTGAACTTGAAAAGTTTGCAAATTTCAAACTTTGCTGTGTTTTGAATTTAAAAAGTTTGATAATGTCAAGTTTCTGAAAGTTCAGGTTTGAAGATTCCAACTCTCTTTACAGATTGAGTATGAAAAGTTTGAAAATTTCGAATTTCTTTGCTAGTCATGCTCGAAGAATTCGAATTTAAATTTTTGAATCTCAAGGAACGAGATCAAATACGACAATATAAAATAAAGATTTTAAGGACTCATGGGGAAAAAACGTGAAAGTGCTACAAAGTTGACTAAAAATGCTGCACATTTTATTTTGTGCCATAAACACTACTTTCTTCTCGGTATCAGATTCTCATGATACTTCTTGTTATTTATCATGATTTATGAAACAAGCCTTGAATTGGATGGTTCAGCAACAAGCATTGAGGCGGTCTAGTGTGCATCAGGAATTGCTACCTCTTTGCGAACTGGAAGGAATACCCCCCAAATGAGATGCTGGCATGAGACAACGAAATATACAAGTTGATGCGTGTAGACAAAGTCGCCATGGCAAGGCATCTTGTTTCACGAAAGTTTGTAGTTTCTCTGGGCGTTTATTTCCAGTGGGATGGCCCGTGGGGCAGAGAAAACACTGCACACAGGTACAGCATCCGACAGAGCTCAAGGTCAAGAAGCATGCAACCAGACAAGCTCGCAGGTCCCCCGGCCCCCCAAGATTCACCTGATCAGGTAATGACCGGTCGTGCATCAGGGTCACTACACTGCCGGTTTCTTTTGCACCTCAGTGGCTCCAAGGCAAGGCACCGGCCTACAGACACCAGGTGGCTGATTCTGATACCGGCCCAGGTGCCCTGCAATTTGACAAAGGCTTATTGCCGAGAAGGTCGCGCAATCAAGCTTTCTGTTGCACGTCTGATCCCCATGTGGTCCAAATGAATCCTCAGTCATCTGTTGAGGTGTTCCAAATGCCTGTCGTCGGTTTGGCTTGTAAAACACTCAGATTTGATTTTGCATAGCTGGTTCTTCGCGCTCTCCTTCTTAGAAAAAGAAGAAAACAAGCGGAGATATTAGTTGCTTTAAAATGCAAGCGGATACTAACGATAAAGGATCAAGTGCCGATCCAGTGTTGCCTCTCACGAGTCGGTGTCGCTTTCAGTGCGCGTCTTTCCCCAATTAGCCACTAACCGGAAGAGATCGGGCAACTTGCATTAAAAAACAGCTAGGGTTATGAACAATGCCCCAGAAAAGTGCCTTTGTCAGATTTCCAACCTAGAGACAAGAAACCTGCAGGTTACTTTGGGGCAACCTACGGATTTTTACACGGTAGAGGCTCTGTGCGAAAGCAGGAGAAAAAACTTTCAGGTACGAGGCCGGCCGTCACGCCCAAAGCGAGTCGTTGGTGGCACCACCACATCTTAGTGTTACTAATATTTAAGACCTTGTACAATTTTGGTAAAGTTTCTTCGCACTTCGTCAAGCTTGTGTATGTTTCACGTACCCAACTTTTCCCCTTGAACTGGAAACCTCAAAGATTATTTTTTAGTTTCGCTCCAGAATGAAAAAAATTATAATGTTTCGATTTCGTTTTGGTTTGCACACAAATGGGATTTCTTTTCTGATGTTTGGTTTTCTTTTCCGTTCGACGCCCCAGTGCCCAACAGCTCAACACTCCTCAAAACCTTCATCCTTTTTTTTTATCAAGAGTTTATACTGTTATCGTTGCACGTTACTGCAGAAAACAGAGCGAGGGAAGCCTTGAGCGACAGTCTCGAGATTATGAGTCACGAATATTCTTTTTTAATGTTGGGACCTTCTTTGTCGTGTTTCTGTAAACTCTGGAAAAGCATAAATACCTTGGTGCTTTACGATTCAAAATGCAATAACATAAACAATGGCGTAAAAGAAACAATATTTATGTCATCTTCAATGTTATCGTCTTTTGAATTGTAAAATATATACTCTTTGTCACTGGCCCTTCAGGTGTTCTAATTTGAGGGAATTGGGTGCAAAACGTAAGGTAATGAGCACAACCGTGGTTGCAACGTTACATCGCGTAATAGGTTCCTTTTGAGCTCCTTTCCCCAACCAGCCACTAACCGGAGGAGTTCGGACAACTTGCATTAAAAAACAGCTAGGGTTAGGAACAATGCTCCAGAAAAGTGCCTTTGTCGGATTTCCAACCTGCAGACAAGAAACCTTCCGGCTACTTTGGGGCAACCTACGCAGTTTTACACGGTAGAGGCTCTGTGCGAAAGCAGGAAAAAAAGCTTTCAGGTACGAGGCCGGCCGCCACCCTCAAAGCGAGTCGTTGGTGGTACCACCACATCTTTGTGTTACTACTATTTAAGACCTTATGTCATTTGGGTAAAGTTTCTTTACACTTCGTCAAACTTCTGTATGTTTCACGTACCCAATTTTTCCCCTTCAACTGGAAACCTCAAAGATTATTTTTCGGTTTCCAGTTCAAGTTTTTTCCAGAATGAAAAAAATGATAATCTTTTGGTCTGACTCTGGTTTGCACACAAATTGAAGTTTTTTTCTGATGTTTGGTTTTCTTTTCAGTTCGATGCCCTGGAGGATTAATGAAATCCACTGTCTACGATACAGATGACCTCTTTCGTCTTTATACCTTGAAAAATGTACAGACCGCCAACGCAGCATCAGTTTGTACCGTCGACTCGGTCACTTAATCTATCGTCACTTCAGTGTCGCGTCGTGCAAGCAACTGAAAAAGGGGTCGGCTTTCAAGGCACAGTGTTATGTAAGGAAAGTAATGGTGACCAGTTCCAGTCCCGAAACAACTATCCACCTCGTGCAGAGCTTGTGAGCTCCGTTTATAAGGCCCCCCGGCCACTACAAACAGTTGATTTCACTCTCCTTGTGCACATAAGTTATTCAAGGTTATTGCGTTCCGTAACTTCATTGTACTGTATACCTTGCAAGCGTATGAGGTACCGCCATACCCGGGGCCATGTAAGCAAACTTGGACGGGTGAAATCCGGGCGGTTTTGATATCACGAAAGCTCACCTGCACCGTCAAAAAGTAAGAAACAATATGTTAGAAACAATCTTTCTCTGAATTCAGCACATCTACGAACCTTCAACGAAGTTGACCCTGCGAACAGAAGAGTTCACGATTGGTTTTCAAGGCATTCAGTTACGAGGTTCTGTCGCAAACTTTAAATGTTTTGCCAGTAACTGATATTTTCTGTTTTCTTTTTTTTTCATAGTTTTAAAGTGGCAAGGACTATAGCGCACACCTTAAGGACGAAAAGCTTAATCCAGTTATTCTTTACTTAAGTACCGGGTATAGCTTGATTACGTTAAGCTAGGGTCATACTGCTTATACATCATACAAAAGACAGTCTGCATACAGATTTGAGGGCAAGTCACCGTGAGATCCATGCTTCGAATGCAGCCTGGCAATGGGTTCAAGGAGAAACTTAGCACGCAACATTCGAACCACAGATATTGCGGTGACTTGCGTGTGCAGACTGTCTTTTGTATGATGTGTGGGTAGTGTGACCCCGACCAGCCGTCTTCTGGGTAAAAGCAGATTGTCCCGCCATCACGTTGAGGATCCGGCCAGCTGACACGGGGATTCGCGTCATAGGCTTCTGAAACACGAGCTCTTGAAAGCAGGGCAAAAGCGGCGGGGTGCTTCACATTGGGTGCTTTCGTGCACCACCCGCAAAAGGCTGCTGAAACCCTCTAAAAATTTTCATTTGAACCATTTTTGCTGCTATTTGCACAACCTACAGCTGCACAGTGATGAGGCATAACAATTGTGAAGCCAAGCCGGGAGAATAGTGGAGGCAGTCAAGCCAGACCAATCCTGTCTGAGCAACTGAGTGGACGAGAGAGCCCCCAAAAATGGTGCCTTTCCCTTTCCTCCTCTCTCTGACTTCACACATGCGCCCAGGTTATACATGGCTTGCATTGATGTCACATCAGCCGCCATTGCTCCATACCATGTGCTTGTTTCTGTACCTTCTGCAGCATACATTTGACACCATCAAATTTGTCTTCTGGGCAATGCTTGTCGAGAGAAACAAATTGAATGGTGCAAAATGTATGCTGCACAAGGTACGGTGCAGCAACAGCAGCTGGTACGGTGCCATATGACGCCCCGTGCAAGGCATGTATACAAAATCTGCAAACAGAGATAGGAGACCTGCAAACGTGGGTTAGGCACTGATAACAAAACTGACACCTGTATAAGCATGTTTTCAAGCAATTTGACCTGAGATACTAGTGTCATCGTACATGCCACCTAATTAATTATGTATATTCTTCTATCCTGGAAAATTGAATATGATCCGTGTACTGGCTCGAGCGCACACGGTGGCCGGCTAGCAGTCACAGATGCGTAAGGGTTGCAACCTTTCTGCCTAGCCTTGAGCGTTATCGTGTACGCACCAATCTCTTGTTCAAAGAAATTAGAATTAAAATGTGTTACTGCCTAAAATCTGCCTTCAGCAACATGAAATCAAACGGGGCTATACCGATCTCTTTCCGCCCGTTAGAAACTCCGCAACAAATTCTGAAGTTTAATCATATCAAGGCTGGCAGCCTGCTATTTGGGTATTTGTTTTTGATCGGCATGCGGAATGTGCACCACGATTGTTTCTGTACTAACATCAGACTTGATGCTTGTACCAAAAGGTTAAATCAAAATGTTTCAGATATATGGGAGCATAGCGTCACTTAATAAGCAATCAGAGCAAAGCTAACTTGCCAAAGGACGCCGTCCGCAGGCGACGTAGGTTCATGTAGCCCTCCTTGGTGTAGCCCACGGTGGAAGAAGCGAAACGTTTCTTCCATCGTGGTGTAGCCAGATAATGGGCGCAGCCATGACAGTTATTCTAATGTTTGAATTTTATGATGTTGCAGAAAGTTTCGCACATCAACTTTGGTTATTTATTACGTTCGTTATATGTAAACCAAAACAAAACATTTAACTACAATTGTTATTTCTTATTTATCATAATTTGTTTAATGTATTAATACGTTAACTTAACGTTAACGAACCTAACGACTACGAGCGAACAGAAACAAAATCGACAACAAGCAAAATGGCTGCGACCGATCTCTATGAGTTGACGCTGCGGTGGTCAAGTTAACAGCATTCAACGTTACTGGATTTAGTTGTAAGCTCTTACATCACTATAATTCGACACGAGAATTCTGAAAAGTCGACAAGCTATAAATAAAACTGTAGCGCGTCCTCCTATTTAATTAAAGCTGAAAATACATTTCGGAATGAAGTGATTTGAATCTGAGCAGTTGCCCGCTGCAATACAACGGTATGTATTCACGATTTACGAAGATTTCTTGTGCATTTATCAGAAAATATTCCTTAAAGCATGGATCACGGGGCATTTTTATCATCTTAAGCGGCCTTGAAAAAGAAAATTATGGAAGCTACACAGGGGAATGAAACGTTCGGATCGAATAGAATTGTTCGACGGTGCCGAAGACAAAATTGAACGAGTTGTAATTTACCGAGTGTACAAGCTTAGCACACGAACGGCGTTGTATTTGTCAACTCCACTAAAGATTTGTGTTGATATGGAGACCTTTTGCGCGATGTAACGTTGCAAGCACGGTTGTGCTTCTTATTTTCTTACATTTTGCACCCAGTTCCGTGAAATTAGAACACCTGACGGGCCATTGACAGAGTTTATATTCTACAATTCAAGACGATAACATTGAAGATGACATAAATATCGTTTATTTTAAGCTGTTGTTTATGTCGTCGTATTTCGAATCGTAAAGCACCAAGGTATTTATGTTTTTCCGGAGTTAACAGAAACACGACAAAGAAGGTCCCAACATTAAAAAAGAATATTTGTGACTCGTAATCTCGAGACTGTCGCTCAGGGCTCCCCTCACTCTGTTTTCTGCAGTCACATGGAATGATAACACAACTCGTCATAAAGGAAAAAAAAAAAAAAAGGATCAAGGTTCTGAGGAGTAATGAGCTGTTGGGCACCAGGGCATTGAACGGAAAAGAAAACCAAACATCAGAAAAAACAACTTTTGTTTGTGTGCAAACCGGATACACACTGAAACGTTATAATCTTCTGCATTCTGGAGAGAAACCGAAAAATAATCTTTGAGGTTTCCAGTTCAAGGGGGAAAATGTTCAAGGTGAAACATACAGAAGCTTGACGAATTTCAAACTTCTAAACAGAAATTTGACGAAGTGTGAAGAAACTTTAACCAAATCGTATAAGGTCTTAAATATTATTAGCACAAAGATCTGGTGGTGCTACCAACGACTGGCTTGTGGTGGCAGCTGGCCTCGTACCTGAAAGTCGTACCTTGCAAGACTGCGTAGGTTGCCCCAAAGTAACCTTTAGGTCCCTTGTCTGCAGGTTTGAAATCCGACAAAGGCACTTTACTGAAACGTTATTCATAAGCTCGCTTAGGAGAAGAGCGTGTTGGTTCAAGTCATGGATGAAGAAAGAATAAAACAATTAAAACAGGGACAACACAACCACATCTTTAAACTAGCAACAGACGAGTAAAATTTCCACAGCGAGCAGCCGAGTATACCCAGAAGGGAAAGGGGGAAAAGGGGAGATAAAAAACACGAAGTGCAAATCAGAGAGGTGGGTTTATTTCGGATTTTAGAAAGTCAACCTCAGTTTTCGTCAGCAGGAGGGACGGATTTGACACATTGTTTTTTGCTCTGGTCATGGCAAATGACTCTATGACCTCCCTGCTGCTGTAACAACGTGTCAAACCCTTCCCTCCTGCTGACGAAAACTGATGTTCAATTTCTAAAATCCGAGATAAACCCACCTCTCTGATTTGCGCTTTGCGTTTTTTATCTCCCCCTCTCTCCCCTTTCCTTTCTGGGTATAGTCGGCTGCTCGCTGTTTAAAGTTTACTCGTCTGTTGCTAGTTGGAAGGTGTGGTTGTTTTGTCCCTGTTTTAATTGTTTTATTCTTTCTTCATTCGTGGTTGTTCATAACCCCGGCTGTTTTTGAATGCAAGTTGCCCAATCTCCTCGTGTTAGTGGCTGGTTGGGGAAAGGCGCGCACTTAAAGCGACACCGATTCGTGAGAGGCAACACTGGATAGGCACTTGATCCATTATCGTCAGTATCCATTTGAAATTTAAAAGCGACTAATCTCCACTTGTTTTCTTATTTTTCTAAGAAGGAAAGCGCGAAGAACCAGCTATGCAAAATCAAATCTGGGAGTTTTACGAGCCAAGCAGACGACGGGCATTCGGATCACCTCAGCAGACGACTGAGGATTAATTTGGACCGACTGGGGATCATTTGACGTGCAACAGAAAGCTTGATTGCACGACCTTCTCGGCAATAAGCCTTTGTCAAATTGCGGGGACCTGGGCTGGGATTAGAACCCGCCTCCTAGTGTCTGTAGGCCGGTGTCTTGCCTTGGAGCCACTGAGGTGCCAAAGACACCGGCAGTGTAGTGACCCTGATGCACGACCTGTCATTACCCGATCAGGTGAATCTTGGGGGGCCGGGGGACCTGCGAGCTTGTCTGGTTGCATACTTCTTGACCTTGAGCTCTGCCCTACGGGCCATCCCACTGGAAATAAACGCCCAGAGAAACTACAAACTTTCATGAAACAAGATGTCTTGCCATGGCGACTTTGTCTGCACACTTCAACTTGTATATTTCGTTGTCTCATGCCAGCATCTCATTTAAGGGTATTCCTTCCAGTTCGCAAGGAGGTAGCAATTCCTGATGCACACTAGACCGCCTCAAGGCTTGTCGCTGAACCATCCAATTCAAGGCTTGTTTCATAAATCATGATAAATAACAAGAAGTATCATGAGAACCTGATACCGAGAAGAAAGTAGTGTTTATGGCACAAAATAAAATGTGCAGCATTTTTAGTCAACTTTGTAGCACTTTCACGTTTTTTCCAGATGAGTCCTTAAAATTTTTATTTTATATTGTGGTATTTGATCACGTTCCTTGAGATTCAAAAATCTAAATTTGAGTTCTTCGAACATGAATAGCAAAGAAATTCGAAATTTTCAAACTTTTCATACTCAATCTGTAAAGAGAGTTGGAATCTTCAAACCTGAACTTTCAGAAACTTGACATTATCAAACTTTTCAAATTCAAAACACAGCAGGGTTTGAAATTTGCAAACTTTTCAAATTCAAACCTTACCTCCTCCAGCCTCAGCAGGTTTGTGACATCCCTAGTTACGATTTTATCTTGTCAGCTAGTTGGGCTAAATGGATGCAGAAGTGACAGTAGTTTTTCCTTCTGCTGCTAAGTTTTCAACGTCGGAAGATAGCGAATGACGCAGCACCGTCTGAAACCACTACACTGCAGTGATGTTATTGAGTAGCAATCGTCGCTCAGAATAAAGCAGTGGGGAACACGTTTGCCTAGACACCAAATTCGCATGTCTAGACATTGTACAGTCAGCACAGAATGAAACCCGGACGCCGGAACGCGTGGCCATCGTCACAGGCTGCTCCACTAGAGGGCCCCTGAGAACTAATGAAAATGTGCCTTGGAGCGAGGGTGCAGGTCCTACTAAGATGTGCTCGACCCTCGCGCGGCGTATCTGGGACTTCCACGTTTCGCCGGTGGTCGAGGGTCAAGCACAGCTTAGTAGCACACGCACCCTGGCACCCCGGTGCATTTTCAATAGTTCTCAGGGGCCCTCCAGGTGGAGCAGCCTGTGTCGATGGCCACGCGTTGCGGCGTTCGGGTTTCATTCCGTGCTGAGTGTACATACGTCAGATGGCGTCATAAATTATACATCTGTCGTATTATCTACATCCGGCCCGCACTCATTGTTATACATTTCTAAATGGTGTTTTTTCGTGCACATTCACCCCTGTGAGAGGTTCATTCTCCGGTCTTAGACAACTGAAGAAAGTTTTGTGCCTTACTCGCTTTGTGCTGCTGGGTAGCCTTTGACAAAGAAATGCTATAGCACAGCTAGGTGTATAGTGCTTTATTATAGACATTCAGGTGAGCAACCAGAATTTAAGTCACCTCACTTAGACATGGTACAGGCTGTAACATGGGTTTGCTTTACAGAATTGTTATGTTCTAAAAAAAAAAAAGAACCTCAGATTATGTCTGTAGTCCCCTTGTCACTGCCGACATAAAAACATGGTTTGCCTTTGCAATGCAAACTATAGAGACAGCGTAGGTAGATAATAGATTGTCCCATTTCGTCTGAACTTGCAGGTATGCACACATAACGTCTTGGTCAACGCAGGGCTAGGGAAGAGAATTTGGAATACATTTCAGCGCTCAAAAAACAGGGACAAAGAGGCGAGAAACAGACAGCACAGTGCGCTACTAACAACTGATTTTATTACGTGAAACGACACTTTTATACCATCTGAGTTTCTGATTTTGCTCCATCACTAGCCAACCCGGTGCCAGGCCGCGTCATTGAGGAACGCACGCTCCTTGTCCAGTAAATCAATTGAGGCCACGCTGACACATGCTGCACCACCATTCCTAATCTCATCTGCCTCGATTATCTCCCTCACAGTTTTTTCCTTGTGCCGTGCCAGAATCTTGCTCTCGGAAAACAACGGCATACACTTGCACCTTTCACAATGAAAGGTGCAAGTGTATGCCGTTGCTTTCACAATGAAAGGTGCAAGTGTATGCCGTTGTTTTCCGAGAGCAAGATTCTGGCACGGCACAAGGAAAAAACTGTGAGGGAGATAATCGAGGCAGAAGAGATTAGGAAGGGTGGTACAGCATGTGTCAGCGTGGCCTCAATTGATTTACTGGACAAGGAGCGTGCGTTCCTCAATGACGCGGCCTGGCACCGGGTTGGCTAGTGATGGAGCAAAATCAGAAACTCAGATGGTATAAAAGTGTCGTTTCACGTAATAAAATCAGTTGTTAGTAGCGCACTGTGCTGTCTGTTTCTCGCCTCTTCGTCCCTGTTTTTTAAGCGCTAAAATGTATTCCAAATTCCAAAACCAACTAGCCCAGCAATCGACTCTACTAGGGAAGAGAGTTGAGATACACAGCCCTGTAAAGGCAATGTTGCATTGCTTTCATTTTTTTTAGTCTCCATGTGTAGAAGTGTGTGGCATGTAGACTAGCTTGTCTGACTGTTCAATTTTTTTGGCTAATGTATTTATACTCTTGTCATACCAGCTGCCATGGCGATGGGCTACTCTCCGACGGGAATATGCACATCTGAAAGAGACCTGGCCCGACGGGCGTCACAGCTACAACATTGCTTCCAGGCTAGCTTTTACACTGGAGCATATTAGGTAGCAGTATCAGTACGATATTGTGATATTTACGCAATTGCATTAATAATTTCGCGATTCCTATTTTTTTTTTTTTTTTGATTGAGCGATGCGAATGTGTGTATGCCTAAAGCCTTGTCGTGTAGAGCTCATTGATATTTCATCGTGAACCGTGAAACTTTGAATAACCGATAAATTAAACTGAAAAAGACAACTTCTAACGTTTAATGCCAATATGCAGTCTAATTAGCCACATTCTACATTATCATTTTCGCCAGTGTGTTCTGTATTTTGGCAATTCAAAGAAAACGTAATGTAATGACTTTTTTGGTTGATGTTACGGTGAAAAGTTCTCCGGGGCGACGCTGCACTCGATTACATGATCACATTTCAGTACGTCCTCGCCTTCAACGAGGCACCTCTTGCTCTGGCCGATGTGGCTGATGATCGTTGGAAGTGACAGGGACACTGAAAAGCAATGCGGGTGTTTCGTGATTATGGTTTCTCCAACCTAGGAGGCGCACAAACATCTTCACTCTGCGTCAGTCACGTACGACCTGGCTCGCGCAGCCGGAGCGCCGCGGCCGATCGCGAGCGGCTACACGTGGGTTGGTTTTTGTTTCCAACGAGAATGCGGCGACATTTAAAGCAAGGTGAGACGTGCAGGGACTGTGCTGCCCCTATGGAGATGCTTTTCGAGCAGATAAATATTATCCACATACCTTTCACGAGGCCCAAGTCCTTGTCCCCCATGGCTGAACGAATACTAGCGGCGGGATCGTTATCCCCGCAGAATATTTCCGACGGCGGCCGCTAGCCAGCGCCACCGTTCGATCTCCTTCCCAATATTGCCCATGTAATGAAACCAAGTGTTTTTACTGCGCTATTTATTATTTGCTCGTTCCATGATAATGAGTTCGTAAAATACAGACCCAAATATTTGTAAGATGAAGAGTGCTCTAGTGGTTGTGAAAGTAATGAGTAGTGGGTTAGTGTTTTAGTGGAGAATTTAGTTTGAGAAATTTCTGTGTACTTGCAAGTGTTAATGTTCATCTGTCATCGGAACACCACAGTGATCTTGTATCTAAATCGTCTTGGACAATATTGTGATCGTTAGATGTAATAATTTTCCGGTAAATAACGCAATCATCAGCAAATAGTCCAATTGTCAATTCAATTGATGATGGTAGGTCATTGATATATGTTAGAAACAATAGAGACCCGAGTACACTACCCTTAGGGACACCTGATGCAACAGTAACGGGACCCAAGTTGCCAGACAAGTATAAAAGTAGCAACATTCTAAAATTGTGATGTGCTGGTCTCTTGGGTTACGATACATCATAGTTTGAAAAATGCATGGCACATATTTTGACAAACGTTTCTTAGACCTGTGATAAATCTGTATAGGTTCAGCAATTCAATGCACTCTGCCTTTTCAAATATAGTACTTGTTTTGCAGCAACCTATCTGGTTGCTACGTTAAAAAAAAAACCTGTGAACTGTTTCTTGGAAATGTCATAATGTGAAAACATTATCTTCGCATCAAAAGCACCGTAATACCTCAGCTTGTCCTATATGCTGATGTACCTCAACAGTACTGAGTCTGTGAAACGACACAGTTAGGGCAGCTAAAAACGAGTTTTGTACACAAACAGAAGTAGACATGGGAGCTTCATATTCAAAGTTGCTTGCATTTACATTACAAAAGAGAGTCGTAAATAAGAAATTGGTCGCCTTTGAACACTGCGAAACGAGCCTCCTGGTATCCATAGGTTCCGCAAATATCCGTCTTGAAAACAAATATACACATGCATCTTAAATGTACATTTTGTGACACCGAGACACACGATATCTGTGCAGCATGTCGGCATTTACGTTGTGGCACCACAAGATACGTAAGAGACTGCTACATGGACACTGACTATCTGTGTTCACACATACACACACAGATTCACCGACTCCAGAGAGCAGTTGCCTTTGCATGAGGACGAAGAGCAAGCACGTTGCTGGCCGGACAGGAACTAATTTGTTTAACCTTGAGTCCAAAGCTTTTTTTATTCTTTTTTTTTATTTTGAACTGGCATCTATAATATTGTTGTCATCTTGCAACAAAGGTTTCTCAGTTGAATGTTTTCACTGCAGTCCAACACATGCTTCAGCTCGAACTCACAATGGGTTCATCATCACAGTCTTCAGGCATACTCTTCCTTGGCCTGAGTTCGCATCTTGACATCCGTGGCGGTTGGCAGCGAGTGTCTTGGATTGCAGAGTTTCAGCTTTCAGTTTCATTTGTTTGGCATGCTCGGCATTAATGCAAATATCCATCTTGCTACAGAAATGTCACAAGACAATGCAAAACAGCACGTGTTTCGAAATGAGCTCACTCGTATGTTAATTTTCACAGGCATCCAAGTCGGAAGTCTCCTTTTTGGCGAGTATTTCCATTGTGAGATATGTAACAAGTCGGCACTGCTGGGCATAACCAATTGGTGAACAACATAGTTGTGGTTTAGAGCATTCAAACCAGGAAAAACAAGCCCTTTTATAACGAGTTTCACTGCGAGAGCACAGTCTTCCTATGCGAGCAAACTGTAGCCAACTTGTTTCCTGCTGTCGATGCGGCCTTGCATTTTTCGTACCTCAGGTTTTTCAAGGTGGTGTAGACTGCACGGCTGGCCGCTTAGCCCGGGGTCGGGAGGCTGTGTCTTATTTTTTACAGTCCAGGGCCACATTGCAGGTATACCACGTTGCACGTAAGGCATCAAGTATCCGCTCACTTGGGAAAATCTTCCTAGTTTCAATCCTTGCTAGCTGTACTGATCGTTGACAGCGTGCTCCTCAGCAGTATTTTGTTTCCACCTTCGTAAATGTGCCTTGTAGACACGTGATATTAGAAGCAAGCCAGTTGCCTATACATTCCGAAGCACTCTTCTAAGGTGACAGTTTTCACCTTGTCCCACGGAGGTCGTACAGTAGCCCGAGTTCATCTGATCAGTATCCGGGGGGATGTGTATTTGACCGCTTCTGCAGGAAATAGAAAGAAAAAAAAGGAAATCATATTAATAAAAAAAATTTAATGTAATAAAAAATGGTTATAAAAAAAGGAATTTTTTGTTTTTAAAGTGCAGTTGAAGTGGTTTTGTATTTGAGAGAAAACACTGGCATTGTTTCGACCTGGTATTTTCGATCACAACATCAAAATTAGTTTTGTATTTGATGTGTCGAATGCCGAATGCGCTATATTAATAATAATAATTATTATTAAAATGCTTATTGCACGCGCTCATAAAACAAGGTGCAGAAAATAATAATAATAATAATAATAATAGTATTTTTTTTATTTTAACACCCACTTAACAAGGCAGATACACGGGCCTGTCAAAGCCAGAAGCGGCTTGTGGGACAGCACCCTACAATAATAATAATAATAATAATAATAATAATAATAATAATAATAATAATATGCTCCATAGAGCTACCGGTTGTGTGGTGGGATTCCTTGCTGAGCCTGAAGGGGCTCCAGCTAAATTTTTAGTATATGGCTCTGGTGTATGAATAAGTAAACTGGTCAATGAACCATATTCCGGCTTGCGTGCACTCCAAACTACTGCTCAAAGAACCGATAAAATATAGGTCTTACTAGTTAGTTGTAGCGGATCCTTTCTGCGCTCCGATGAGGATACGCAGAAACGACAAGATGTACTGCTGTTTTTTTTTTTTTTGTTTTCTTTTACCTTGATTGGCTGGTTGCAACCGCGATAATCTATCACGTGCATACCTTGGGAAACTTATTCCGACCTGAACTTATAAATCAAGTCATTTTTATTTAGTTCTGCACCTACGTGTAGCACCAGCATTTGAATATGTTGCTTCCAAGCCACAGCCAAATCACTCCCAAGTATGCATTCAGCGAAAAGTAAAAACAAGAAACGAACCGACGATCATAAAAATTGACAAGTTCTTAACCTGCCATAACGTCAAGGACCGAGATCTTCCCGTCGATTCACTGTGTAGTCCACGCTTTCGTAGTCAACCTTGCAGAAACTGAAATATGGACACTTTCACATCCAGCTTTCCGCCAAAGCGCGGATATAGGCAACCGGCAATGCAGTCTTGCACTACAGGTTGCGCCATCTACCGGCTGCGAAATAAAGAAACTGGGTAGGCCGGGCCTGGATGGGTCGCGGGGACTGCAGGCGGCTGCATTTAGAAACCAGGTGTGAACGTGGTGTTGAGGATCGGCGTGTGCCTTTTTCCAACCGTTTTTTGTAAAAGTAAGTCCCAACTTCACGTTTCTATGACCTCACCGGGTTCCTGCGACATCTCGCCTACTCCTAGATTTCCCCCTGAAAATAAACGTCGCTACTGCTGCGTGAAAGAACTGCCACAGTCGCGAAGGTGACTCAAGCAACTCAAGCGTCAAACCTCACCGCTTCCCTTCGAGATCTTGGGAAGCGACACGGCGACAGAAGTGGATTACTGCAGTGCGACGCATCAAGTAGGTGAATTTTACATTAATTGTTGAAGTGAACGAAAATAGATGTGGAGGTTTTGAATGTCATCTCACGAACTCGTTTTGCAGACCAGTCGGCAAAATAACATATTTATAGAAGTTGTTTTACGTGTCACTTGGACAGCCACATAGAGAAATACGGTAGGAAAATCGGGTCATTTTTTGCTTCGCTGTGACGTCGAGAATCAGGCGATCAGGTCTTCAAGCGAGAGGTCCGTCGGCCCGTTCCGGCATTCGTAGTTGTACGCGTGCATAGCCGTTCGGCACGCGCGGTCGCAACCAAAACCTTCCAAAACGGCAGAATTTCAAATAGTGGATTTTCGTAGCACAAAGTTTTGTTTGCTTCAGCAACCAGATTTAATGCTGAGTTTGGTAACAAATGTGACGGCGTGCAGAAAACAGGACGCAAAAGTTTTTCTTTAGAAAAAGCTCATGCGAAGCGTAAATATCCTCACACGTACACTTCGTTGCCTGTCGCCATTTTTACACCAGGCTTGTGTACTGTTCTCTAGCATGCAGAGTTTGGTTCTAATTGCCAACATTCTACTTCACAGTGTGGGGCGTCAGGAGAAGGAGAGGACGGCCGAGCGAGGCCCGAGCGGGGGCCAGCCGGCGAAAAAAGAGGACGAACGTGCTGCACGAGGCAGGGGCCGGGCAGGAACGATAGATCCGTTTTGGCTGTTCTGGCCCGTGGCGAACCCCGGAGAATTCCACCAGCGAGGTTCGGATCAGAACCGGCGGAAGCGGCGAGCCCTGACCATACCGGCCTAGCCCACGACGATCCCAGAGTGGTCCCGCAGCGAGACTCTGGCTGTGATAGCACGGAACAGCTAGCCTGCGCAGCACTGGCGCGGGATGGACGATCCGCAGGCCTGGACACGGGCTCCGACTGTGAGCTCTGAACGACGGGCGACAACTAGGGTCGGCGGGTCCGGACCGCCGGCTCTCGAAGACGGGCAACCGGGATGTACAGTAAACCCATTTGCCCCCTTATCGTTGTGTTGTGTCACTTCCTGGGAGACGAGCGAAGCACAGACCGATCGGGCGGCCACAAGTAGTGAACACAACTCAAACTGGTGTCCAAATGACAACTCTAGAATATTCTCTAAACACCTGGACCTATCAAAGCTCCCGATGGTCTTAAAAAACGCAAAAAAGAACCAGGGACATGGCACGCACGTGCACACGGGGACTGTTGAAATCGGGGTCGCCGCCTAGCCATTGCCGGCCCGGCTGGCTATACAACATCTATACGGAATGATAGCACCGACAATCGAAAACCAACGTCCCCACGAGGCCACGGCGCCATGGCAGCTACGGTTGTGTTATGCTCAATCTCACTCGAGAGTTGAATTTCCGACCCTCGGTGTCCAAAAACGTACTCGCGTCTAAGTTGTTCTCGTTGATACCTCCAGCCTCACTGTCACGTGACCCAACCCGCAGGAGTAGCATAAAAAGCCGTCGAAGAAAGGAACGCGACGGACAACCGTTGAGGACAGTCTTGGGTTAGTAACTTCTAAAAAGTAATTCGTTACAGTTACAGTTACTTTCAGAAAAAAGTAGCGAACTTACCATTCCAGTTACCGCAACAAAAGAGTAACTTGTTACAGTTACAGTTCCTTTTAAAACGTAACGACGTTACTTTTCAGTTACTTTTCTATAACACAAAAAATAGGAAAAACTAGAAAACACGCTTCACCAAGTTTTATAGCATAAAATAAACAGTACGCTTTTTACTTCATATTTTAACTTAGCAGAAGTTGCTTCTCGAAATTAGTCAAATCAAAATAAAAAACATGCGCAGTGCGGAGTACAGGCGATAATCAAAATACGAAACATGCGCAGTGCCCTCCGAGTGTATTGTTGTTTCACGGTTGATTCACCCGATTAAAAAGCGTTTCCACAGAAAACAGAAAAACCACAAAATAGATAGTGCTTCAAGACACTAAGATGTAAGTGTTCAGTCACAAAGTACAAGCGCGTGCGTAAAGATAACTAGGTTTTTTTCATGATATCTACACGTGGCTATATCCGGGTTGTGACTCGCTAAAAAGAACGTATTCACAACTTTGTGCAAGGCCAACTTGACACTCGAAATGTCGGAATAGACGATTTGGAAAGTGCAAGGAATATCGAAATTGTACTCGATCAGTGATATATTATTCATAAAACACTGGAAATTAACGACAAAAGTAACGTCGTTACTTTCATCGTTACCTCAGAAAGAAGTAATAGGACTCCAGTTACAAGTTCCATTTTAAAAAAGCAACTCGTTACAGTTACAAGTTACCAAAAAAGTAACAAAATTACAGTAACGCGTTACTACCCAAGACTGGTTGAGGGGAAGAAAAAAAAGAAAACGTGGCTGGCGTTTTTTGTTTTTTGTTCGCGCCGCGTCAAGCGTTGAGGGAGAGGGAAAGTAGAAGAGAACGTGCATTGCAAAGAAGCAAACTGTCAAGGGGAGCCTTGCGGAGAAGCGCACTACCAGTTCAGCTCATGTCGACGCTACTTGAAGGGAGAGAGGGAAGCGCTATGGCTTTAGATCTAGGTGGCGTTGGCCGCGCGAGCCTCAGCCGATTCTGGCACAAGTAACGCCACCTCGTGGTCCAGTGGCAAACCGTGGGTTTTGGTACCTTTCGTGTCGCCGACGTGTTTTGTACTTTTCGTGTGGTCGACGTGTTTTCACCCAAGGGCTTTGGAGGTCGACTGAACGACGAGGCAAATAAGGCTTTCGCCTTAATAGAACAGTACGTATACAGACAGAACGCATTCATTGCTAGGGTTTATTTGTGCGCATGTACCCCTAAGCTTGACAGTGGGGTGGAAGCTGCGTGTTCGTTGGACCAGTTACGTGATAACTAGGGTTCTGTTTTCGGATAAATAAAAATAAAATACAAAAAAAACACTCTTTGGTACATTTTCCGTCAATTCGAATTTATACGAAAAACTTAATTTCAAGGTGACAACGAAACAAAAACCCAAAAATGTGGTATTTTACAGATAAGCTTCATAAAATTAGATAATCAGTGGTCCTGAGGAGATGCTACTTAAGTTCGTTTTGAATTCTCGAACTACTGACAAAATGGGTTTGCCTTTTAGCTCGTGAAGTTTCCTTCAAGACAACGGGTCATGGTACCCGGACTTTATATAATTTGTTTTCAATATCTTTTTTTTTTTAAATTGGGAACACAGTGAAATTAGCTTTGAATTTCAGAGAAGTGAGAATCTATCAGTAATAGACTACGATAAATCCAAAACTTTTCAGCGAAAAATTAACTCCAAAAAACACCTTGCAACTGTCACGAGAAATAAACTCCAAAAACACGGAATCCTAGTGATAACTGTCCCGCCCATGCCCACGCCCAGAGAAAGGAATCAGGCGATGAAAAAGGAGCGGACGATTGTTTTTGCGAGCGCGTAGCCGCACTGTGAGCTGAGGCAGTCCAAACCGTAGAAAAGGAAAAAAAAACTGGTGCCCTCCCCTCTTCCCCCTATAAATGAAAAACTAGAAAAAAAAAAAAGGAAATACAGCTTTGACGTATTCCTGAAAATCTTTCTTTTCAGAGCGCAGCTCTTATGCGTCCGTTTCCGGCTTGAGCGGCGTCGCCGTCGGCGTAACCGCCCGGTGCATGATGGGTAAATTTCTCCGCTAAATTTAGCGGAAAATTTTTCTCGCTAAATCTAGCGGAAAATTTTCCCCGCTAAATCTAGGGGAAAGTTTCCCCGCTAAATTTAACAAAAAATTTTCCCCGCTAAATTTAGCGGAAAATTTTCCCCGCGATAATTAGCGGAAAAATTTCCCCGCTAAATTTGGGGAAAAGTTTTTCCCGCTAAACATAGTGGGAAATATTTTCCGCTGTTAGCGGGGAAAATTTTCAGCTAAATTTAGCGGGAAAAATTTTCCCGCCAAATTTAGAAGGGAATTTTCCCCGCTAAATCTAGCGGCAAAATTTTTCCAGCTAAATTAAGCGGAAAAATTTTCCCGCTAACTTTAGCGGGGAAAATTTTTCCCTAAATGGGAGGCGAGCAGGAGAGGAGGAGGGGCATAGCCTCTTTTCCCCACCTTCCCCTCCTCCTCCTCAAGAGCTGTGCTCTAATTCGGCGTTACAGGGAGTTGTAAACGGCTTTCATTTTTTTATGAAGACTCAATAACAAATTTTCGGAAGTATTTGTAAAGTTATTTTGTACTCCTTTTTGCAACAAACCTACATTACAAAATTTAATTTTTTTTTTTTTTTTTTTTTTTATCGCGAAAGCCAATTACGTTTTGTCGGACGCTCGTTCTCGGCCCAAATGAAGCACTAGAAGCCCGAACCAGATGCCAAAGTTTGAGCACCATTCGTTATTTTATTCAGAGGTTCTTTGATTGCCTGACATTTTTAATGGAAAAATTGCGACCGGCATAGCTCTATGAAGCCGGTTACCGAAAACAGGTGAAAGTGGGCACCACTTTGCCTGTTTTCTCTCATAGAGGGAATAGCCCTGCTACGAGTTCCTTGATTCCGAATTGTCTCTTGATGAACCGGGCCGTATCTCGAAGACAGGATAGAACGATCAGTAGAATATCGAGATTTCTTTCTTCCTCGGACATGCACGTTTTCTAGCCGCTCGTGTTGGTTTTTCCACACATTGCCTTTATGTGATAACGTCTACGGCGAAACACCCATGACCTTCAGAGCTGCACCCTGACAACAAACTTAAACGTGACCTATATGAGAACTAATCTTCTATATTAAGATTGCGAATTGGGTAAATTGGTAAACGTTAGATACATGATGAAAACAGCTCAAACGACGAAGAGGGAGTGAAGACAGCAAACACTACAGGACGAAGCTGTTCTCGCAACTAAAGTTTTATAAGAGAAAAAAAGAAAAAAACGGCGTAGCCGAAATTGAATATATCAACAAACACGTACTCATCTATAAGGCACGATAAAATCTTCGGAGCTGAAAGGGTTCACACAAAGCTACTCATATTAGCTTAAAAAAAAAAAAAAAAAAAAAAACTTTTTATCTGACAGAGCTACCGACGGCACAGTGTCAAGCTGTCAATAAATTGTTGTTCTTTTACGGGTGTTCCATGTTCTGATTCTATACTTGCGGCGCGATTAATAGACAAAATGGGTGATTACTAATTTCTTAGGAATATGCCCAATAAACTTCACGAATATAAAAAGGGGACATTTTTTTTAATGAAGTGACGAATTCTAATTCTGTTGAATTGCCACATGTAACGCTAAGCTAAGCTAGGAAAAAAAATTTCGGTGACTTTTTTCTGCATCCGCTTAAGGGCCTGTGAGCTTTTCTCCGCCACATCGTTTCAATAATACCGTCTTTGTGACACTTGACGTCGCCTAGGTCAAATGCACTCGCAAAAAGAAAAAAAAACTATTCCTTTTTTTTTTTGCTTTTTTTACGGCCGAAGTTTCAGTATAGTTTAGAAACCTGCACAGTCTCAAACTGATTTGAGTGTGAGGGCCAGGTACTCCTTTCACAAAAGTCCAGGGCCAACGTAAGGCAGAAGCCAAGAGATTTCATTGAGAAGGAACCTCGTGCTCTCTGCTTTTTGTGAACTTTCAGTTTCGTACGTGTCGTCTTTATCTTTTTACGTTATTTATTTATTTATTTCAGTACACTAAATACCCGAAAGAATTGCATACGAGAGTGGGACAAACAAGATAGTATGCAACTAGGAATATACAAGCACTATAAACTCTACAAACGCGATAAAAAAAAAAAATCGTCATCGTTTTAGAGCAGGGAAAGTTAAAATTTCGTAAGCTAGAGGCGTTTCTGAGTCTATCTGTAGAAAGAGAGAGAGAGAGAGAAAGCCCTCGTCCCTTTAAACATCTCAGCAGCTGAAACTACGTGAGCTCCTTTACAAACCAAATGACAACCATCCCTCCTTCGCAGAGTCCCAGTGTGTTGTTATGTATGTATTTCAACAGTCTCAATTGTGACGCATCGTATTCGTCACTTTCACGGCTTGTAGGGGGCGCACTGGCGCCTATCAAAATGGCTGTCATCAGATGATTGACGTAGAAGAGCAGTACGAGGATGGGTCTGCGACACGTAAATAATTCTAGTTTTGCTATGCACGAGCAGTATTATAGCGTTATTTTTTTTTCCCACGTCAGATAGGTGTAGGCAAGGGGTGTAGCAGGATAGCCTCGCGTGCAGAATCCTTGTCGCAAACGCCCAGCGTTGTTAGCCCCACGTTTTAAAATCCCTGCGTTCAATTACCCCGTCTCGTGTTCCCCACGTACTCGAAGCCATGTTATGAGGGGGAAACGAAATAATTAGAGTCTAATTATTTAACCAAATGATTGAAATATATGTGCACTACAAGTTTACATGGTGTGCTGATTAAGGAAAAGGGATGCTAGTTAAGAAGGCTATTTTTATCACCTGATCTATGAAGTGGAACCACCTTCTTTATTTGCCACTCTTAACCTGATACACCAAAAGCAAGAGATTGTAAAAAAAAGAAATCGTGGAAATATATATTGATATAACTTTTGGTATTCCTAGGTGAGAGATTATATTCCGTACACAAAAAGAAGATATATTTAAGTTATCGTCAGCTTTACAATCCCGATACAGTGAATAACAAGGACCCCACTGGCACACAAGGTGCCAGCAGTCTTTATATTTACAAAACGCTTTTAGAGGTATATCACGTAAAATAGTGGCACATTGATTATTTGTAATAGCAACACCAGTGAGCGAAAGTGCGCTTCTTTTGTTATCATTCATAACACCCCGAAAGTGGTTTCTACGATTGAGTAACATAGATGGTAAGGTCACATTAAAAAAAATAATGTTTGCTTTTTTAAATAATGTTGGCAAATTTAAAAGCATCCTGGTCTGCGTTGTAGCTTTCTCAACGTGCGCGATTACAGGAGAGCTTTGCTGCACAAACCACATTTATTTCTATTGTTAAGGCGCCTACGTTTTGCATTAAACTAAAGAGACAGGAATTAAAATTAATATACCTATACGGAATAAACAAGTTACTTGGAAAGAATAATTTATTTTTAATTACGGTATAATGGCTTTCAACCGAACGTTCCGAAAAATTAAGAAGCAATTCATCAAGGAAGCCTGCTAATTCCTGTTTATTGCATCAAACGTTTGCATTACTATAGTCAGATAACTGTTTTGTTGATTTATTGGAAATAGACATTCAAGTAAGTAAGCCGAAATGTAAAATAAAATGGTCGCCAATACCCGGTAGGTAGGCTATGGAAGAGGAAAATGTAAAGTCAGAAGAGAGAATGAGATCTAGTGCAGTGACGGTAAAATAGGTGGCTCGGGTGGGTTCAGCAACAAGTTGCAGAAAATAAAATCCAAACAAATATTTCGAAAGTCAGAAGAGATTTAAGAATTCTAAGTAGCAATTGGAAATGCACCATACCACTCGATAAAGGGAACGTTCAAATCGTCGAGTACAAACAAGTGTGCAAGAGGCAACCTTGTTGTAATTTTGCGTAACGCATCATACAAGTCAGAGCAAAAGGAAATGGACGCATTAGGTGGACGATAACAGGCACACAAAACAAAAACATGCCTAAGGGGAGAGTTTAAACACACGCAAACCAGTTCAAATTAGGCAGCAATATCTACATGATAACATTCAAAGTTTCCATGTACTGTGATTAAAACCCCATCTCCACGCCTATCAACTTGATTTGTTCATAAGACAACTTTGGGCCCTTACCCGAAGTGAGGGCAAGAACTAAAATTGCAACGCCCTGCCAATGTACAGGAATTTTTAATAAAACGAGAGGACAAACACACTTTCGTTCACATTCTTCAATTCACTCGGTAGTTAATCAAGCTGCGCATGCCTAAAATATACCTTCATTGAAGAGTTTTTGCTTTCCTGGCAAATTTTACGGCGTCATTCTAAGTAAACACTCGTGCTATTTTAGTGAAAATATTTTTGAAGGCGAAACTTCTCAGCTCATAGCTTTATCTCTGGTTTTTTCTCCTCTGCGCAAATGCCAAAGATAAAGCTATGAGCCACATGCTTATAGCATTATCTCTGGAGACGACCGACGAGTGTCCTTGAGATAGAGCTATGAGCTACAATGGGAACACGTTGTAAGAGCACAGCGACTTTTTGAGTGGAAATGAGTCGGCGACAAGATATTATGACGATAATAGTCCCTGGAGAAGAGAAACAAGGAGGACAAAGGACAAACACAGCTAGGTGTCTGGAGCACAACAAGAAAAAATCCTCCTGGTCTTGGTATCGAACGAGGACCAGGAGGACCCCTACTAACTCAGCTAACTAGGAGTGAGACGTCAGTAGAGCAAACGGGTTTTATAAGCTGCCACCCGTCTAACGCCAACAAGGGTGAACGGCCTGCATTTCTGCTCTACTGACGTCTAACCCCTGGTTAGCTCAGTCAGTAGAGTGCTGCAGTGGAAATAGAGAGGTCCCTGGATCGGTACCAGGACCAGGCGGATTATTTCGGTCGCGCACCAGTCTCCCAGCTGTGTTTAGAGATTTGTGTTTTTTCTTTGTCCCCCTCGTTCCACTTCTTCATGTATTATTATCGTCATTCTTGTCCAGCTCGCTGGTGCCTTTACATTATTTGCATTATAATCGAGATCATTATTGGGCATGCCATTTCTAGCGCTAGAGATATGGGAACGGGGAATCGTAGTCGGTTTGCTGCAAGTTCCGGTCCGTATACGGCCCGTGGGCTGCGTGTTTCAAACCCTAAATCAGGAACACAAAAATGCGTAAATATTGTAGGAATTTTTTGTCTCCACATCTGCCAAAAATTAAAGTACGCTAGATACTAAAACCTGGGACAGAGGCAAAAAAGGGGGAAAAACGCAACGTTTTAGTTTGTTGGTTAACAACCAGCTCGCCTGCTTAATAGCGTTGTCTTCGATTATCATTCCTGATTCAGTCTTTTTCCGGTGTACTTCGTTATATTTGTCTCAGCTCATGGCGGTTTCGTTATTTGAGACATCGTGTTTGTACCCCCTCATTTAGCCTCCGTTTCAGGTTTTAGTATGACGATTAACCACCAGCTCACCTGCTTAAAGGGGCCATAAAACAAACTTGGGACTGGGATAAATTAAATTAGATTGGGATTTTACTTATAGCATATTGGGTGCAGTGGGCCAAAAGAGAGAAGGGAGAAAGTCAAAAGCCTGATTTTCGGTACGAAAATTTGAAAACATTGCGGGCTATTTGCACACCCCCTTCTCTTCGGAACCTCTCTGCATTTTCACTGTGATACATCCGGGGTACCCAAGGCACGTCACCCGGCCGCAACGCACGTCGCCAGCCCCAACGCAGGTCACACGACACCCGACATCACTATATGCCCTTCACCCCTAAGCTGACAGTGCGGTGAAAGCTACGCGCTTGCCGGACCAATCAGGCGCTTCCCTTGCATCCCCTGACCTCCATTCTCTACGCGTGGTCACGCGGCAAAAAATAGAAGTGTGGCTGGCCCAACGAGCACGTAGCTTTCACAGCACTGTCAGCTTAGGGGTGAACGGGGTAGCAAAGCAACTTTTGTCTCAATTTTGAGCGACGGACTAATCTTCTAAGGGAAGAATGGCGATGTCCGGGTGTACAAACGAGGGTCGAAGCAAGGGGGGATTTCCTCCTTCTCGTTCCTTGAACTCTTTAGTGACGCTGCGTGATTTGTGAGTTGAGGAGGAAAGCTAAGAAGGAAAAAGTTCAAAAATCGTTTCTTAGTTCCTTTAAAGAGACACTGACACCCCCCCCCCCCCCCAATTTTGTTTTCATTTTTTGCCAGGCGATTTATTATGGTGTCGGAATACTACCCTATTAATATTTTGCTACAGAGTCACGTATTTCCTTTAATAATGAAAAAAAAAAAACGCAACTCCTCGAAATCAAAACTGAAACCCCCGCACCGCACGGAGAAGTAGAGAGGAGCGAGTGAGCGTCAAAAGTCACGTAACTACACCCGACCGTGTGATTTTTTTTTTTTCTTCCGCGATGCAGAGGAAATGTGTTGCGTTATCCGTTTGCCGTGCGATTGCCTTGCAGTTGTGTTTGTTCCCTTCGCTGTTCTGTACTTCAAGATGAGTTGTTTTGTACATTAAGGTGCTGGCAATTAGCATTGAGTGCCCGTGGTGAATTCCCGTGATCGGAATACATTTTAGCGCACAAAAAACAGGGACAAAGAGGCGAGAAACAGACAGCACAGTGCGCTACTAACAACTGATTTTATTATGTGAAACGACACTTTTATACCATCTGAGTTTCTGATTTTGCTCCATCACTAGCCAACCCGGTGCCAGGCCGCGTCATTGAGGAACGCACGCTCCTTGTCCAGTAAATCAATTGAGGCCACGCTGACACATGCTGCACCACCCTTCCTAATCTCATATGCCTCGATTATCTCCCTCACAGTTTTTTCCTTGTGCCGTGCCAGAATCTTGCTCTCGGAAAACAACGGCATACACTTGCACCTTTCACAATGATCAGACAGATGACCGTCCCGATAATTTCCTACTTTAAGTTTGTGCTTCCTCAGCCTATCATTAACACATCTACCTGTCTGACCTATATACTTGTTTCCGCATGATAAGGGGATCTGATATACTACTCTCTCCGCACATTCAACGAAGGGATCCCTGTGTTTTACCGCGCAGCCAGAAGGGGCCTTACAAAAAGGATCTGTCATCCTACATAATCTACTAAGTTTGTTTGGTGCGGAAAACACTACTTTCACGTTTGATCTATTGGCCACCTTTTTCAAGCCATGCGCCGTTTTGTGAATGTACGGTATCACCGCGACCTTCTGTTTATCTCTGACAACTGTGCTGTCTGTTTCTCGCCTCTTTGTCCCTGTTTTTTGAGCGCTAAAATGTATTCCAAATTCCGAAACCAACTAGCCCAGCAATCGACCCCGTGATCGGCTCCGAAAAGAATACTCCCAAGATGTTGCGTGAAGAGCTGTCTCACATTTGCTGCATCTGAAAGTGGCATTATGCGGCAGAAGTGTGAAAAATTTAATCCCATACCATTTAGTACAGCGACGTATCGTCCACAACCATTTTTTTTTTTAGGGATAATTGTAAAAAAATATGTAAACATTTCAAAATATCTGGAAAAAAAAATGGTACGCCCACCTAGGTATCGAAGCCGGGCCCGTTGCGTGTAAAGCGGACGTCTTTCCACTGAGCTACTGAAGGAACTGTTACGTCCGTAGTAATGCAGCCGGTCGACTGTGTGTAGGAAACTTTGCTGCCGATTTTTTTCCAGTGGCAGTACCTCGCATTGGCCACATTCAAACCTATAGTCGGTGACAGGTAAAGAACGAAGTGGGGGCTCCTCCCACCCCTTTCTACTTCAGCGGAGCGAACGGTGGAGAGGAGGTCGCCTCCTCTCCAGCATTCGCTCTACTAAAGTGGAAAGATGTGGGAGGATCTTCCACTTCGTTCTTGACCTGTCATCGACTATAGAAAAGAAAACGTTCGCGTGCGTATTCAACCCGAAGTACGCACTTCGTGCTTGACGTTTGGGCGAGCGATGTCTTCAGCCACGAGAAGGGACGACGGCTCGGCGACGTCTTCGTGCAATCGGCTTGCTGGTCGGGCGTGTCGTTCGGGATCAATATCAATTTTTTTGATCGGTCAAAACCTCCTCTTTCGAAGGAAGATAGAATTCGCCTGTACCATAAATGACAGTTCTAAAGTAGAGGTCCCACGCCCGTCGTCCGCTGCCACCCGCGAGTCCCACGAAACGCGAAACGACGCCATTTTTAGAATTATGTAGTGAACGCACAGAATGCTTCCGGTTGTCTGTGCAACCTTTTTTTTCTTTTTCAATCAACGTATTTCCAGCTTTTTAGAAGCCACAAAAAAAAATGGGCTTCATAATTTTTTTATAATTTTAGTATTGACTGTGCCTTCAATGACTTACGACTTTGATTAACTTTGGTGGTCGTGTCTAAACCTTAGAAAACGGCCCGTAACCACGGAAAAGAGAGTGAGTGCGACTCCGTCCAGTTCTCGATCGGCTGTTTTCGGACGGAAAGAAACCGAATTTCGAGCCGCAAATTCTGTTCTGGGTAGTTGGGCTCTCATACGTCACGTACAACTAAAAACCTCGGCGAGCATAAATACTTTGTCAGTGTCCCTTTAATAACGTTGTTTTAAGCTGAGCTAACTTTTCTTTCGCCAGGTTGTACTTTGAGGGAGTTTTACACATCTGCGTGCCAACAACATTTACATTTAGGTCTGGTACTCTCTCCTTAAAACCTACACCTAGAATGTGTATTTGTCTGCGTTCATTAATAAGAAAGATTAGCGGGATATTTTCTCTACCTGTCGTTGAAGGGCAGTAAACAAGAAAGAACGCGCGCATCATCCCGCTACATAGGTCCCACTCCTTCCCGAAAAGAGCTTCGTTGGCTTCGACCTTGGGGCACGATACAGTCAATAATCCCCCCTCCCGTGGTAGTGCCCATGGTCCCCCAACTTTTGAGAATCCCCCAGATTCAGCAGACATCTCCTATTGTGGGACTGGTCTTCCCCAGTTGGGCGGTTTCTCGTCGGCGCCGGAGGCATAGAACATCCTCCTTCGCCTCTGGCGGCGGGATTTCAGGCAAAAACCTATCCGAAAACTCTCTCCCCGGCGAGAATACCACCCGGGGGAGGAGGGGCACCCTCCAGGAACGTCAGACAAAGCTCTGACGCAAAGGGTGGAAAGGTGGGCGAGTTATTAGCGATACATGACGCGTCCGGCGCGCAGACTGAAACTGAGCGTGTGCGCGCGCAGGAACACCTAGAACCACGTAGAGCTGCCAAACTACATTACGACATTTTCATGGACAGTAAACGCCATCTCGGAAGAAGCAGAAACAACAACAACAAAAATAAAGGAAGCAGACACCAATTTTCTTTTATTCTTATAAATTTAATTTTTTTTATTTAATTTTATTTTTCTTTTGCAGGAAAGAATGTGGCTGGGGCAAAAAGCTGGAACATGTGCAGCTTGACAAGGCCCCAGCTCCAGGACAGCAGCGCGCGTACAGGGCTTTGTTCAAAAATCAAATCTAAAAGGAAAACATTCTTCAAGTTCAGAAAAGCAAAAGACATTAACAAGATTCTAATGTAACATATGATATCAATTGACACCGTACACATACAACACGAAGCCTGAAATTCACAACCTCAACAGTATCAACAATAAAGCTTCAAATGGTAAGCTATGGCTAAGATCTGTTTCAACATTCAGCTTGTTCAAAAAAGATGGAAGTGTGTATGTAAGCGATGTCAGTCCATAATTTGTCCGGGGGGTGGGTATACTCCACTCGTCACTTCGCCGTGTGTTTTAAACACAACTATTTTTATTTAAATTTGCTACTTGTAGAAAACAACTATATTTATTTTTTGTGCTGTTTTATAAGATACAAGAAGGCGGTAGTAATGTAGGTGTGTTATTCTGACAACACTAAAACGGACAAAGAGAGCATCTTTATGGTAAAAATAGGACACATTTGCAACCACTCTTAGAGATTTTTTTTGCAGAGCTAGAAGTTTGTTTATATTTTGCATGGTAGTGGTACTCCATACCAGGTGACAATATTGAAAATATGACTGCACGAGGCCGTGAAAAATTATTGACTTAACAAATGAGGTGAAAACTGTACGGTACCGGGATAGAGTACCAACAGCTTTTCTGGCTTTTTTATGTATGTATTCTATGTGCTCATTCCATGATAAATTATCTGAAAAGATTACACCTAATATCTTGAATGATTTTATTATCTCGATTACCTCCCCGGCTATGGTGATATTTGGGTTAGAATGAATTCCAGTCACGTTTTTGGCTCGAAACAGCATGCACTTAGTTTTGTTTATGTTAATACGTAATCCATTTATTTCCGTCCAACCATGAAGCTGCGAGAGCATCTGATTCGCCCTTTTTTCGATGTCGTCACAAGTCGTGCCTTCCAAAAATAATGTAGTGTCATCCGCGTAAGCTATTACTGTGCAATCTCGACCCCCCCCCCCCCCCCCCCCCCCCCACTGTGCTCAATGTCATTAAATCACTGTAATCACACAACAGATCGACTTATATCAATCACCTTTATATCATAAGGTTCCGCATTACATCTAGAAGGGACTGAAGGGGATATTTTTTTTTTATTTACAATTAAGAAGACTTTGTAAATTTTCCTCGAACAGAGAAGTGCCGAACTATCCTATACTGGCAAATTTAGCGATTTTTTAATACTATACAAATGCTAATTATATATTTGTCCGGTTGAATAAATCAAAAACGTGTCAATGGTCATTAGAGCATAAATGGAAAAGAGACCTGGGTGCAGCGTTAGTCTCCTGACAATTTTTAAAAAATGGTGCAAAACTGCATGTACTCTCTATGGGGCTTCAAGGTCAGTTTTCTGTCCTTTGTGACAAGATCAACAATGTCAAAGTAGAAGATTCAAATTCTTTAAACACTAAAATTGTTGCACAGCTCCTTTAAACTGAGAATGAAGTCTGAAAATTCGAACGACTGGCTTGTGCACTAATGGCCAGAACTGGGTGGGGCTCTTGACAGGTGGTGCATGCAAAATGTCATTTATTTCTTCTAGCTTAAAGGGGTCATGAAACAATTTTCCAACTTTTTCCTGTTTAGCTTTCCTCCTCAACTCATAAATCGCGCATTGTACCAAACAGTTCAAGAGGGCGGAAAGTGGAAAGTCCCCTCTTGCTCGGACTCGCGTTTGTGTGCCCCGACACAGTCATTCTCCCTCTAGAAGATTAGCCCGTCGCTCAAAATTTAGACAAAAGTTGCTTTCTCCACCACGTTTACCCCGAAGTTGACAGTGCTGTGGAAGCTACGTGCTCGTTGGGCCAGCCACACTTTTGCCTCGCTCTCTCGCGCATACCCACGCGCGGAGAATGATGTCCGGTGATGAAAGGGAGGCGGCTGTTTGGTCCGGCAGGCGCGTAGCTTCCACCGCAATGTCGGCTTAGGGGTGAAGGGAATAAGTGAGGTCCGGTGTCGTGTGACGTGCGTTTGGGCCCGGTGACGCGCTTTGGGGACCGCGAATGTATCACAGTGAAAAGGCAGAGAGTTTACGAAGGAAAGGAGGTACGAAATAGTCGGCTGTGTTTTCAAATTTTCGTACCGAAAGTCATGTCTTTGACTTTCAACCTTTTCTTCTTTTGGCCCACTGAACGATATGGTATTAGTAAAATCCGAATCAAGATTGATTTATCCCAGCCCAAAATTCGTTTCATGGGCCGTTTAAGTCAGATCGTGGTTACTTTTCCTGGATATTTAGAGTACTTCTGGTCGTATATCTGTGGGGTACTGTTGTACACTTACTGTACTTTTGTTCTCCAAAGGAACCATGGCCATGTAGCGCGGTTAAGAATGGGGTACCCACCAGTTTCTTTCCAACACTACTTGGTGTCTGCGGACGGAGAACCCAAACTGATTACTAGCGCTTTGTTTTGGGGTGATACGGTTGATCTAGGTTTAGTGATTTATAAACTTGTGTCCACACTCCTGGAGTCGCAGCTTTGAAATATGTGTCCCCTATTGCAGAAACCAGTAAGAATATCAAACTGGATAAACTGGTAATGTAACCAGTCAGACTGATCTACCGTGCAATCAAACCGTCAAACACGCCAGGCTGGACTAACTGGTAATCAAACATGCCTAACTTGGAGGTCAAATTATTTAACTGGCATTCAGTCGGGTGTAACTGTTTAATACTCTAGTGGCGTGGGCACTCAACCACAGTTAAGTGTGACTCAAATCAAACATATAAGCGGATAAGTGTGCCGTGCAAATAGTGTAAAGAGTCTGGTCCAACTGGCCGCTCTGGTTCAAGTGGAAATAAGACTACTGCTATGGTAGCCAACCTGAAAGGTGAGTGCCTATACATTTTAATAGTAATAAAATCATCCTTTTTTAGGAATCGCAAGAGGAATTTACACACGGGAGTGGACATGCATATAAATATATAAATATAAAATACCACGAAGGCAACAATAACTCGCACTAAAACACTAATCTAATTTGAAAAGTTAGAGAGGAGAAGGGCATAGTAACTGCTGCAAATATATTAGTGTTATTTATAGAGACAAATGTGGTTAGGTAGTGCATTCAATTCTTTTATTGCCAGTGATACTGTACTCATTTATAAGGAACTATGGACAAATAAATGTCACTTAATTTAGGAGAATGGTCAAGAATGAAAAATTCGGGGAGGAGTTGATTGCAAGAGTTCCTTGACATGGCTGCTGTGATAAAAGATTCGATGAAGAGCGAAGCGGCATACACGGTGGCAGAGAGATAGGTGTCTAGACTATCTGACTGGCGTAATCCAGATTGCTAGTTAATGGAAATTATTCAGAATAGATAAAACGAAGCGATCTATTTTGAACGGTTTCTAGGGTATTAAGCAAGATTGCCATAGGGACTTTATAAGGGAAGCATATTCTCGCTTTAATCTTACCAATGTAGTGTAGGCTAGTCGTTTTACTGAGCGCATCGCTAGTCTGGGACTAAAACGCAAATATCCGAGAGTAGGGTTAGCCTCAGCAACTAAAGAGTTATATCAATAGTCCATAATAGATCAAAAATAAGAGAGACTACCAGATATGCTAGACAAGGCCTCACTGGGACGGTAGCAAGATGATATGGAAATGATTTTATAAGTGCACGGCTCGAAAACGGAAGGGACTTATATATATTAGGATGTATAGCCATTTTCCATTTTTGGCACCCTGAGTTATTCATGAGAGCCTTGCTCCCTAAAGTTAGCTGATCATTGTGGGAATGAATATGTTTGTCAGTTCGCAATCATCAGCGAATACCCGCACCTGGGAAGAGTTGTTATTATGAAGGTTATTAAAGTCTATTCGAAATAAAAAAAAAAAAAATTAAAGACGTTTACAATTATCTGTAATGCCGAATTGGAGCGCAGCTCTTGAGAAGGAGGAGCACGGCCTTTACAGTACGCACTAAAAAACGTTCGACGCAGGAAGTCTCACCTGCTACTTCTGATCAGACGCCATGATCACTTTGAAGTGGATTCAAGGCTAACCCCAATGCTGGTAAACGTTTATGGCAAATCGCGTTGAAGAAGTTTAAAAGCTGACAGGAAGCTCCCACTTCAGGTATTGCCCACAAAAGGATAAACGGGCTAACTTACTCACTCGAGGGACCTCGGTCGAAAGGTTGCGCACTTCCCAGGCTTGGTGGGTGTCCCAGAGTGGCTTCGTAAACCAATTTATGAATGGCCGTCCCTTTCCTTCGAGGAAGCACGGGAGGAACAGGAAACCAACATATCAACTATTGCTGTGCTACAAGCCAGAGCCAGCTCTTTCGAACCAATCTTAGAACTAGATCGCTACAGCAGCCTGCAAAAGATACTACGAAGTGCCGCTTGTATACATCGTTTTGCTAACAATTGCTCCAGAAAAACATTGCTGGATTTTCACCTTTCCGCGAGCGAAGTAACCCGTGCAGAAACGTACTGGATCACCAACGTTCAAAACGCTGTGTTCTCTGAAAAGATAGCGTCACTAGGAGACTAACAGAAAGTCAGTCAAGGCTCTGAAATAGCTGAAATTAACCCGTTTCAGGATGACAAGGGAGCACTGCGTGTAGGTGGGAGATTACAGGAATTAAGCTGACTTAAAGAAGTAAACGTCTTTTCATTTTACTAGACAACCACCGCTTAAGTGCGAAACATATGTACGGCGAAACCGTCCGATCCGACGTGCGAACTGCCGAAAAGACCTTCGGGGGTGAGGGTTTTCGTAGCACCGCAGAGCGTCGAACACATTCGCCTCCGACCGTCGTATTGCCTGATCGGACGTCGGATCGGACGGTTTCGTCGTACATGTGTTTCGCGCTTTAGCGAGAATAATCAAACAACTGCACACTATCGAGTTCTACATGGAGGAGTTGTCGATACACTAACGCAGCTGCGTGAAAGATATTGGCTAATTCGAAGAAGACAACTGGTAAGGAACATATACACCACTGCCCAACATACTCGAGATATCGGCTCAAACCAGTGTCAGCACCTACAGCTCCCGGCCTGCTGATCGTGTCGAGCCGACAAACCCTTTTGAGTAGTAGAAATAGTTTTTGTGGGGTCCACTCCACACCAACAACCTACCCCAATATTCAAACTGACCCTATCTTCATTTACCCTTCCAAGGCATTCGACAAAGTTCCTCATCAACGTCGTTTATTAAAACTTGAACATCTTATTATTCACGCCTCTTCTGTTAACTGGATCTCCGTTTTCCTGATTAATCGCACCCAGTACTCTTCTATTAACAACATGAAATCTCCGACCTGTACGGTATCGTCTGGAGTCCCTCAATACTTGGCCCTTTTAGAGCGCGGCTCTTAGGCCCCCGTTTCCGGGTTGAGAGTCGTCGTCGTCGCCGTCACCGTCGCCGTCGGCATAGCCGCGCGTTGCACTACCGGACGTTTCCCACAATGACGTCACACGTGACGTCACGTGTAACGTCACGAGGGTAAACTTTTTCCTCTAGATTTTTCAAGAAAATGTTTCCGCTAAATTTAGCGGAAAAATTTTCCGCCAAATTTAGTAGGAAATTTCACCTTCGTGACGTCACGTGACGTCACACATGATTCCACTCAACCCGGGAAAATGTTTCTGCTAATCTTTGCAGAAAACATTTTCCGCTAAACGTAGGGGAAAAGTTTTTCGCTAAATTTAGTGGGAACCGTTTTGCGCTGTATTTAACGGGAAAATTTCCCCGCTAAATTTAGCGAAAGACTTTCCGCAAAGTTTAGCAGGAAAAGTTTACCCTCATGACGTCACACGTGACGCAACTCCCAGGGAAATTTTTTTCGCTAAATTTAGCGGGAAAATTACCCTGCCAAATTTTGCGAAAAACAATTTCTCCCAAATTTAGTGGGAAATTTTACCCTCTGGACGTCACACGTGACGTCACGGGAATGAATGTGATGTCACGTAAAATTTAGCAAAAAAGCTTTTCCACTCAATATAGCGGAAAATTTTCTGCGCTATATTTAGTGGGGAAATTGACGTCATGTGACATTAACACCAATTGAGTCTTCCCGCTTAAATTAGCGGGGAAGTTTGCGCTAATTTTCCCGCTAAATTTAGGGGTAACATATTGGTAAATTTCCCGCTAAATGGGAGGGGAGCAGAAAAAGGTCTATTGGGACGCTGTCTGCTTTTGTGTGCTGTCAATACCAGGCCGATTGAGTCAAGGGAATCCGCTTTCCAAAGACCTGGCCATGCCGACAATTATCGCGTTCATTTAGGCTTAGGAATGGCCAGAATCGAAAGACTATCATAAAAATTCGGCACAGTCATTGCTCATGCTTTGCGATTTAAGTGAGGTAAGGCAAAGCGAAAGCCTCCTGCTTCATTCGTTGCTGACTAACGCGCCGAATATTGCAGCTACAACGACATATTGTCACGAATGACAATTGATGAGGCGATGATAACTAAAGAAACTAAACGTTTAATGGGGCAAACTTGAGCCCAAAACAAAAATCGAACAGAAGAAAACAGCAGAGCGTCGCGGGCGTCGATGTCGGCGAAACCGCAGGATCGAGCGCTGGGGCGAGACCACGGTGTGCGAGACTGACTTTGGCTCGCCACGCGAAGCCCCTTATGTACACGCGTGGGCTTCTGGAATAATCGGCGTAGAAGGTTCGACGCGTAGAACATTCGGACCTGGAACAAGCCCCGGCCCCACAACAGGATTCTCGAATTTTCCAGAAAACTAGTTGCACGAATAACCAAAAGACACGTCGCTCCCAGGAATCGAACCTTGGCTTTTCGCGTGGGAGGCAGGCACGATAACCACTAGGCCACGCGCGCGCTGCCTACTTGGCCAGCTGCGCGCGCGGCAAAATTAGTTCCAAAGCGGGCGGCCCTCACTCACCGAGGAACCGCCATGTCTCCCCACATCCCTACCGAGCCAGTCACGTGATTTCAAAATCCCTCTCCTAGGTACTGCGGTTAACTTTAGCCGCGGATAGCGCTACGAGCAAACGGGCCCAGGAGTGCAGAAAAATCGATGGAAGGGTTTGTGGAGAGATGTGTTTATAGTAACTCTTGATAGTACATCAGCAACTACGTTATGCTGACTAGAATTGTGCCGAATATTTGTGGTGAATTCAAAAATAAAGGCAAGATATCTGATTTCACGGGGTGAGTGCCTGGCACTTGACTTCATTGCGTAGGTGAGTGGCTCCTGGTCAGTATGGATGGAAAACTGACCACATTCCAGTAGATAGCGAAGGTACCTGACCGACTGGAAGATGGTCAGAAAATCTCGGCCGAAAGTGCGATAGTGTCCTCCAGCTGGTGATAAGGCTTTGAAAAAAAATTCAATTGGACGCCTTTGACCATCAAGATACTATTGAAACACTGCTCCAACTGCCATGTCAGAAGCGTCCACCATCAAAGGCGATGGAGCGTCACTGTGTAGATGAGTCAAAAGAGTTGCATCAGCATGTTGTTCCTTCACGCTGGCGAATGCAGCAGCGTCTGCACCGTTTCACGAGATCGGTGCAGTCTTGAATATGACTCCACCGAGAAGGGAGAGAAAAGAAAGGAGTAGTTTCAGTGTCGTTTTCGCACCTGGTAAAAATCGACGATAGACGTTGAGTATGCCGAGGAACTCTCTTAGTTTGCTTCCTGTTGTTGGGACGGGGAAGTCTCTGATCGCATGAACTGGAGATGTGAGCGAGTTTACTCGATTCTTGTTGAGATGACGAAGGAAACCAAGCTCAGGCACACCAATTCCAACCCTTCTAAGTTGTATAGCAACGCCGTATTCGCCTAATATCGAAAATATTCTTTTAAGATGTTTCTCGTGTTCTTCTGGAGTGTGGCTGAAGACAAGATTGTCGTCCACGTAGGCAAAGCAAAACGAGAGTCCCCGCAGAACCTTGTCGACAAAGAGCTGAAATGTTTGCGCACCATTGCGAAGGTCAAAAGGTATTTGCAAAAGTTCAAACAAGTGGAAGGGTATTATGATTGCTGCCTTGGAGATATCAGAGGGCTCTAGCGGGATCTGGCGATATCCTTTGATGCGGTCTATTTTGGAGAAGATTGTTGAACCTGCAATAGCAGCAGTAAAGTCATGAATGTGAGGGATGGGGTAGCGGTCCGGGGTTGTGTCCTTGTTGATAGCCCTATCTCCACATGGTCCATAGTCTCTTGTCTTTTTTGGGACCATGTATAATAGAGATGACCAGTTGCTAGACGAAGGGCGTACAAGGCCTAGTTCGAGCATATGATCGAGCTCGTTCTTGGCCACTTGGTTGCGGTCCGGACCAAGACAGCGGTGGTAGAAGTATACTGGAACACCAGTTATCCCGATACAATGTGTTTGACTGTGTGTTTGACTGTGTGTTTGACTGTGTGTTCAGTTACAGACGGTCGTATGAGGGCGGGATATTTTGAAAGAGCTTTGTGCCATTGAGACTTAATCGTGATAGCCAAAACGAAGGGACTAGGCAGTAGTTCTTTTTTATACAATCCATGGATGCAGAGTCCTGTTTCCGCGTCGATAAGCTCCGTAGCCGGCGTTTTATAATAAGGTTGAAGAACCGAAGGAAGTGTGCTCCAATAATAGGACGAGTGACTTCGGCGATTACAAACCCCCATCGGGACATACGGCGGAGACAGATATCTAGCGTGAGAGTCCTCTTTCCAAAGATTGGTATGAGGAAACCATTTACCGCTTGAAGTGAGGAACAGGCTTGACGGTGTCGGTGATCCTCTGGGTTTGGGGGAATTGTGCTAATCTCGGCGCCTGTGTCAACCAGAAAATACATTTTCGTGTTCTTCTCCGTGATGAATAAAAGACGGCTTGCATGCGTGGTGCGAAAGTTTCCTTGGTCAGCGCAGGGAGGAATACAACAATGGGCGAGTTCACCGAATTTTTGGTCATATCAGCATAATGGGCTGCCTTCGGCGGAGGGAGATCGACTCGCCCGGGGGCGATATTTAGTGATCTTGGAACGTTACATGATGAAGAATGCTCGGTTAGACGGAGGAACGATACCTGTGAGGAGAGTTGGCCCACCCTTTTAGAGAGCTGAAGTACGATATCGACGATTTTAGGGAAACGGTCACCCAATGTTTCGCAGGATGCCGGCTTGGTTGAATGGATGGCCGAGATAGCAGGTGCATTTGCCTCCATAATTTTATTTTATCTGCCATGCGAGCCAAGGCCACAGTAGATGTAGCCTATGAGGCAGACAAAATCATGCGCACGTTGTTCGGGAGACGCTCAAGAAACATTTCTCGAAGTATTTAATCCCCGAGTGCGTTTGGTCCGTCATCGAGCAGTTAATGCGTCCGTCGTAGAAGTCTGTCGGTTTCCGATCTCCCAACTTTTGGGCCGTCAAAACTTGTTCCAGACGGCGTTATTCGGACGCTGTTGGGCGGCGATTCAGATAGCCCTTCAGGTGATCGTATGGGTCGTCGGTTAGAGCAAGAAGAATAGTAGAACATCTCTAACAACCGCGGCGGTAGTTTGTGGTAGTGCGGCCACCCCGAAGTCGAAATTGGATCTCTGTAAGGAGCTTTGGTTTGCACGGAACAGGGCCTCGACGTGTATAAATCCGAGTTCCGCGTCGCAGTCCCACAATGATGGTAACTGAAATCTTACGGCAGAAACGTGTGTGGCCTGCAAAGGAGGATCATCGGAGGGGGGGGGGGGGGGGGGGAGAGGGGGGAGTGGCGGGCAGTTTTGACTCAGAATAGATCATTTCGCCGGCAGCGGGGCAGTAGAGTTCAGGAGTCGTAGTCCGGGTCACCACTTGTAATCAGAAAGATTATCCTCCGCTATCAATAATAACTTTTTAGTAATCCCAGTTATCGGGAAGTGATGTAGTGAAGCTTCCCCGTGGAACGTTAAAATTCTCGTGTTGGTTGCCTGTGTCTAATGTCTCCTCGAGACTAGTGTCACGGGACATGGGCGCTGGTCAACACTAATGGTTCCCTTGCAGCGTTTTTTCGCCACCTGCGCGTTCTTTGGATCGCCACATTGTGCATTTAGTTTGCGCTCGTTGACAGAGAAAATTCAGAGCGGCATTCTTCTGAGGAGAGCCGTATATCGACTGACTAAAACAGGTCATCTACAAACCAACAGCAAAACGCCCCCCTCCCATTTTTCCAGCGCACCGTCTCTTCCTTGTGAACGAGGACTTGGCCAAGAAAAACACTCCAAGGAGGGACAGAGCGGAAACGGGACGGCTGAAGTGGAGGGAAGGGACCTCTTTTTCATAAAGGCTTTTCTCGTGCACGCCCGTTTCCCCTTCGCTGGCGCCGCGTCACGTCAGTGCCACCACGGGAAGAGACGGGGCAATTTCTCCTCACTTTCCGTAACTTGTCGCGGGCGCCCGGAACACAATGGTCAAGCGGCTTCCCCGAGGCATATATCCTGAAGAAACACGTGATCACTCTCACAGATCTGTTCAAACGATTTTGATGGGTCCCGTGGTTTCACGGGAAGGATTGGGACAGACCCCACAGGCCTCTCAAAAAGCTCTTGAAAGGTACGTCAAGCCCCTTAGAAAACTTTGACGGTCTGTCCTGTCCGGTTTGTTGCTTCCTTTTGTACCTTTTTGCGCTGTTTTACATTATTAGGTTTTGACGGACATCTCAAACATGTCAAATATATTTATTGGTGTGTTAAAACAATTTGAAAATCCTCCCCATAGACGGATTTTCAATAGGGATCCGATCGTCTGGAAATTATGCTGAAGCCTTACTGTCAGCAAAAAGGGGCTAGACGTAGTTCCGAAGGGCACTCGCGCAATCCTCCATTCCTGCAATACTGGTGGGGCGCCGACAGTTCCAGGCGTGCTCGCATACCACAAAAAAATGAAGAGCTTCCCGATTTTCTGCTCTGACTGCAATTTGCATGAATGCCTTTTAAATGTTTGCTGTCATTGCAATATTTATAGTCCGGAACCACACCAAGATCTGCAGCAATCCATCTCACAACTTCGGGCCTGTCTCCAGATGAGCATTTATACTATCTTCTCTGTTTATGAGACGATGCATCGAAACAAATTATCATCTTTGTGGTGACGGTCTTTCTCTTAGCACTGCATGATGCGCCATGTAGTAAAGATGTTTGGTCTCGTTTATAACGGTCCCTTTTAACACATCAGAAATTACTTCAGTGTGATCGTCGGGCAGGTACTGGCGTATCGCCTTGTCATAGTTTTCTAGAAGGATTTTCCCCCTGTGCAGCTTGCAAATTAGCCCACGCAGTATAGCTGCTGCAAGCCTTCCGATATTGTGCAGCTTTTTTTTTTTCTTTTTTTTTGTGGTTTGTTTTTAATGAAAGACACACCCATACCACCCCAGGCTGATACTAACAGATTTTAGAATATTTAGAGCTCGTTGTCTTTGTACGCTGACTTGTCCATATAGTCTGAAATTTCAATCTGCTCCACGTCCCAAAACACTAACAAGGTATTTTCTTCGCTTCCTGAATGCGCATCGATGAGAAGTGCGTACGCCACCATGCTGGAATGATCGGTCAAGAAGCATGATGAATCGGTGGGTCCTTGCATAGTTCGCATGAGACGTGTATTGACAGCCATGATTGATCAATCAGCGTTTCGAACGGCTTCTCTCTTAATCTTCCAGAGCTGGTAGGCGCCAATCAATAAGCTGATTCCTTGTGCGTCGTCGGTTTTCTAAAAATGGTATGCACCGGCAAGGGTTTTGACTTGCTCCATGAGAAATTGTACACAACCTTGATCTACATGAATCTTCTCGATGCCATTACAAAGGTGGGGTACATCAACCACTTCTAAAACGCACTCTGTTTGATGGTACGGGCTCTTAAGTCTCACTTGAACCAGCTTCCTTGGTTGTTTTTGCGACTGGGCTGACCCGAAGATGCTGACGTTGGGGTCCGTCCATCTTCCCGAGCACTCGCAGTTTACAGCGACGAGAAATATCCTCTCGATCGAATGTTCCTTGGCTCCAAATCTCCTTGATTTCTCTCGCATTGATGTAGGCCCCATTAAAAGGTAACCTATGTCCTGAATGTCTGTACAATGATCTCAGGTGTCTCCTTTTGAAATGTGTTGTAAGTAGCCAAGGCATGTACTGCCTTTGTTTCTATTTCTTAGTCGTTTTTCCTACTCTTCTGATGGGATCAGATATGGCTGTTGCGTGTCTTTCTTTGCACCTATCGAAGAATATACGGCATTTGCAGTATCGTGCTTGACAAGCTTGCATGGTGCGCTTAAAACAATGTCGGACTTGTGAGAGTATGTGCTTTGTTTTTCTAATGTTTCTGTGGTGCTGCATCCCTGCTTTGTGTTTACGAGAGCCGCAGAGGAAGCAATCTGTATGAAATTGCTTCGTACTACTGTGGGGTACTGCTGTGGTTGACTCTGAGTCTCGGCTTGATGTGGATTTGGGAGAATGAGTGCTATCTTTCCTGTTTTAGTCAGAACTATTACACCTTTCACTGCTCTGTACTTCAATTTATGTGAACTCCAAAATTCCTTCCAAAAAGCCGCTGACCGATGCTGCTGTCGGTTGCTTGAACCACTGGAGCTTTGTCTCCGATAATAGTCTATCACGATGTCGTTTCTCAAGATTTTCAATAATATTTCGCACAGCATGGCCGAGTATAAAACAGCGTCGACCCCTAGACCTTTTAGACCCTTTATTTGTATCTATGTGGTGTCGAATAATTTGCGAAGATTGAGAGATTCACTAGACGATTTGACCTTCTGCAGAGTCCTAAGATTTGCTAGATGATCTTGAACTATGAGTTTCGTGTCACCAAATCGCCTTTTTTAGGATTTCTACTGCGTCCGAGTAGCAGGAGTGTGTAACTTGAATATCGGCGATAGCTTTAGCGGCCGCTCCAGTGACAAGTGATTGCAAGTACTGGAACTTATTCACAATACTTGGATGAGAATTTTCGCGGACTCTGTTGATGAACATCCCTCATAACGGCTGCCACTCTCAATACGGCCGTTGAACTTTTGAATCCGCAGCATAGGTAGCTTCGCGCCTCCCTTTATCATAGATTCCACACAACGATTTTGTTCTCCGGTTTGAGACGTCACTGGGGCAGCTGCTACTCTTTGATGAAACTTCAGCCGATCAGTGTGGTTGTATGTCACGAGAGAACTGGCCACTTGATATTCGTAATTCCTTACCGTCTCGTATTCCTCTCCCAAATATCCACCGTCACAAATCGCTCCAAATCTCGGTTCAGAACGTTATTTTCCTAACTGCTTGCACTGTAGTGCCCTAGAAATGTTGCAAGGTGCTTTAAGTCGCAGTTTTCATTGTAAATGACAGCACTGACCTTGTTAATGAGCCGGGTCGTTGGAACGCTACAAGCTGTCCTTTCAGTGCAGACTCCTTTCATGTCGTCAGATCGTCCTCCGGTTCTGGTCAAGGCCGCTGATGAGGCGACGGTTCCCGGGTTTTGACACCTTGACAAGTTACGTGTTTTAGTACATGTAGAAGGGTTTCATAGAACGACGCCCTTTGAGAACCGCAGATTTGAGAACCGCGCGAGCGCTCGTGATCGTCCTTTTTTTCCTCCATGCCTGTTTGAAATATTCAACGCATGCCATTACAACGATAGTCTTGATGGTTAAGCTTCAATTGCGAAAAAAAATAGCTCATGTCGTGTTCGAGCTAATTATGTTCGTCATTTGGTACTGTGAAATGGCGATCTGGTCATTATTTACAGCATTATTGTGAGCATGTTTTTGTATCTCTGTCCAGGTATGGCTTACTAACAGCATCGTCGTCAAAAAAAAATATAAAGGCCCAAGGTTGGCAGGCAAACGATCCACCGGTGAGGGATTAGTCTAATGCAGTGCCATAAAATGACGAGTCTAATATGTGCAGTACCATTGCTGCATTTCTTCTTCCCTGTTAACCAAAAATGTGGACACGGCCGTGCAGTCGACTCAAGTGTTTCCTCGATTTGGGGTGCAACCAATCTCCACTCTTGTTGTCGTTCATAAAATATATTCGACCATCTGTTCACTTAGATTTGCATGAAGGACGCCGTGTTTGTTGTCTCTCCTAGTGTCAAAATGTTCGCTGTAAGGTGGTGCCACTTGCAGGTTAGACATTTCAAACCACCCTTGCACCTCACGAGTATGTAATTATTATTTCTATTTTTCACTCTTCTGGTTCGTACCTAGTGCCCGTGCAGCTCAGAAAGAACCTTGACAAGCTTCCCTTAATTAAATTCACACTTTTTATTCCAGGCTGTCTCAGAGCTTCTCTACTCAGAGCTAAACCATCCACAAGCTCCTCTGCTCCTGTGTGATGAAAATGAAAGAAAGGGACTCCGAATTCCAGAGCGGTGGTTGTAAGAAAAAAGATGTTACTCACAAAGCAAAAAAGCAAAAAAAAAATAAAAGTCAGATAGAGTAGAGGAGCAAGTTATAAGGGTCATCAAAATATATACAAAGTTTAGCCCGCCGACTTCGCTTACGGCTCACGCGGTGTTGATGCAGAGAAGACGCCTAGTTGACGGAACGTTTGTTCCGGAGCTTGGCAGGCTGGGTCGACACACGAGGAGGTTTGCTGCAGCTTGGCTTGCGGCGGTGGTCCACGGTGTACAGGTTCAAAGTCACCACGGGCCTGTTGGCACCCGTCTAGAATTTTCCACGGCTGTAGGGACCGCTGGTGATGAGCCGGGTGCCGATGCCCGACAGCCCCTTTTCGAGCCCTCCAGCGTGTGCCACGTTCACTCTCCTCGTGTTGTCCTCTTCTTTTTTCTTCCTCATTCCTTGATATGGTCAAGCAGTCTTCTTCATCTCTGACTATTGAAGTGATCACAGCGTTCATCTGAGTCGTCGTCCTCGTCGTTTGTTCAGCCCACATCGTCACATCCTGTTCCTAAAGGGGTATTCACACGAGGGAGAAATCCCGGGGATTTCTCCCCGGCACGCGCGCATCACGAGATGAAAACGCGAGGCTTTTGCACATCGCAAAGCCCCAGCGATGGGGCCCTTAACTGCAATGAGGAAGAAGCAAAGACCGAGTTTCTGTAAATTGAATTCCCTGGACTTGACTGCTCCCCAATCCAACCGTCACGCTGACTCTCAAGGTAAGCCAGGGTAACCCTCGTGTGATTAAAGCATTCTAGGGTCAGTGGAGCTAATGATGAAACCAACATGCCTACAGACAATTGTTTCTACGTGATCTACATGATCTACTTGATCTACATACTTATGCAAATAATTCCAAAAGATAGCCCGCTCAATTTAGATATAACCCTTCACCGATACATTGCTCATGTTCTGAGAAATTTAAAAAACAATCAAAGGTTATCTTTTGTGCCCAATATAAGCGGTTCTATGCATATTTTCTTTTTATGAGTACAGGCTCAGTGCATCCTTTCGGATAGAAGGTTAGTGTGCACACCATCACAGGCCCCATCAGACCGAATCGGAGGACACCCACGACGAGGCCTGTGGTCCAGAACTAGACGAGAAGGAACATTCTGTGGGATAAAAGGACAAGGGCAATGACACTTCAGAAGAGCACGGTGAAAGGTACGCACAGTTGAAAACTACATTGAAATAACTCGAAATGTATTGATTAAACAATGAGCTTGCAGTTGTTTACAAATTATGTTGAGAAGTTTTTGTCACTCTGCCCTGCACTCTTCATCTGAACCGAAACCGTAAAACATCACATCTGCTTTAAGATTTGGGAAGGGACGACGGGACGGGCTGGGGGGGGGGGGGGGGGGGGGAGATCGAGATTTGCACCATCCTCTGTCTTTGCGGCACCTAACTACAAAACCAACATTAAGCCTGACCTCACTTTTACATGGGAGTATCAATATTACTGAATGTGCCCTTTTGTTAATAATCATGCAAATATTGAAGAAACTTCAGAGACAGAAATAAGAAAAAAAAATAGCGAGACGATTGGGGCGCGAAAAAATGCCCATCGGTACGAGCGACCGAGCAGCCAGCTTCACCAGCTTTACCTGGCTCCCATCGATCATCAAATTGCCTGTAAATATTGCATAAAAATGCATTGCTGCTACGAACTTCAACGACGACCAGACTTTCTTGCAAATATATCACTCAGCCCCTCACCCCTGCACACTCATGTGAATGGGCTAAAATATTCAATGTTTCTTTATTGCAGCTTTGAAAAAGCAAGCCGTAACGAGAAGAGAGTGCTCTTGGTGGCGGGGGATCGTCTTCAGCAGCTCTTCAAAGTTTTCTCAAAGTGCAACGCGAGCTGCCATGTTTTTTCTGGAGTGCGAGGGGACAGTGGTGCAGGCCTTGAAGTGCCCTTCAAAGACCCTTTGCTACTGATTGACCAGGATGTGGTGAATCAGCAGCCACTCCTTTACCTGCTGCGTTGCGCTCGTATCTTGTTCGCAGGGCAACAGAACAGCATCCTCGAGTACGTTGGCAAGCATCGTCATCCAGTTGTTTAGCTTCAGGCCGTTCCTCAGCCTGCAGCATTCTCACCTGCCAGCTATCAGAGAGTGAGTGTCCACATTTTTCCGCTCTGTATTATCGCTGCCATAGGGCTCTAACACTCTACCTGCTACTGAGCTTGATGCTTGAGATATAAGCATAAAGACACAAAGTAGACGCACTAGTTATTGCGCGTCCTTCGATGCCACGGGACTAACGCCTCCTCTGAACTTCGACTTTTCGAACCCCAGCACTTGGGAGCAATGGGTGCTTCAATTTGAAGATTACAGATACGCCTCCGGACATCATCGAACATCTGGTGAGGTTCAAGTAAGAACAATCCTTTACGCCATGGGGTCCCAGGAAGCACGCCGCATCCTCGATACGCTCACGCGGACTCTCGCGGACTGGAGCTCGGTAGAAGTCATAAAACAGAAGTTTAAGGACCACTTCATTCATCCCTTGAACGAGGTCTACGAGAGCGTTCGGTTTCACTGTCGAGTCCAAGAGCCTGGTGAGTCAGTCGACACCTTTTACGCCGCGCTTCGTACACTGGTCAAGAAATATCACTACCAGTGCGCTGAAGTGAAAAGTTACATTATATTTCCCAGAAACTTTCTGGAAAGACTCGAAGTCTTCCGGGAGTCCAACGCCATCATGAACAGAAACTGAGAACGATCCACTATTCAGTCGGTGGGTGGCGAAACGTATCCGCATCTGCGGAGTCATGGTCGATGCGTACTCTTAGTGGCTGGAAGTTTATACGATGCCTGCCACGACGTCCAAACACGTCATTGACGTTCTACGGTCTCTTTTACCTACTTTTGCCCTACCGAAAATACTTTTCTCTGATAACGCGCCAAATCTTGCTTTAAATAAAATAAACAAGGTTTTGTAGGAAAACAAAAAACCGGCATCAGGCATTACATTAGTGCCCCATACCATCCTGCAACTAACGAGCAAGCAGAACTGGTGTGTGCGAAACGGAAATATGCCCTTTTGAAGCTTACGGAAGAAGCAGTTCAGTGAAGAATCGCCAGGTTCTTGTTCCAGCAGCACGCGACGGTCTCATATTACACGGTAAAAACACCCGCCGAAGCAATATTCGGTGGACGAAGAGCCACACCCCTCGATCTCGTGATACTATGGCCTACGAACGAAGATCGAGAGATTCCCAGAGGGAGTAATGGCAGTTTATTCGGTCGTACAACTCGTCTACGTGAGGAATTTCAGCGGAATTCGGGCCTTCCATGTAAAACTTGAGCAGAAAAGGCTCTATGTTGGTTGACCAGAAGGTGTCATCCCCCAGACTTGGACGTAATTCAACTACTCTACTCAAACTACTGTAGTTTAACTACTTTTCCGAGTAACTCGGTAACTTTCAATTACAACTTTATTTGGGTAATTAGTAGTTGAATTTAACTACATTTTTCAGGTAACTTCTACTCAAATTACTAACTACTTCCGAAATCTAGTGCTAATTTTGCTCGACACAAACGTTAGAGCGCAGAAATAAGTAACACGCCGGCAGATGAAGGGGCATCCCAAAACAAGGGGTCCCCTCACCTTCTGTTCCCACGCACTTATAGACCGTTCCATTAGGGTCATAGCAGAGAGGGTAAAAGAGAAAAAAATGCATTCCCCCTCTCACCCCGCGTGCCGTGCGCTCTGCCGAGTGGGCTGTAGCTAGCGTCCGGCTGGCGTGCAAACTCTGTTTAAAATCGCGTCAATTTGGAACTTTCTAGCGCAGATGCGCAGATTTTGGTATGCCAGTTGTCGTGTAATATTATGCTAGATAACGAGACTCACAGGGTCCGATTGCGCTGTTACCAGCATGCAAATAAAAGAAAAAAATAGGGAAAACTGTGTCAGAATGGCCGATCTCTTTGGCGAAAAGTAAATCCGGTTGCTGTATTTTTTTTATTGTACAAAGTTCGTACTGGTGTAGGCCTTTAGCGACCATGAGTGGAAGTCTGAAATAATAAATAAAACGTGCGCTCCTGCCGCAATACACGCAATAGTTGAGGGTAATACTGCCGGCTGACTCAACTGCTATTTAAGTAACGGAAAAAATATATGCTAGTTGATCATTTCGCAAAATAGAACAACAGAGAGCTATAGGCTGATTTTGGAGTAGCCACAACTATTCTAAGAACACGAACCACTTCACAACGGCAGCCACGAGCGAGAGTTCGATGTTCGGTAGAGCTCGCCGATACAGCCCAAAGATGGAGAAAGGCAACCTCCCGGTTTGTCGTCTGCTAGCGGAGTCTGGCGCGTGCCCTCTCTCTCGTTTTACCCCGCCGAACCCGCAGAACTTCCCGGATGTGTGGAGAGGGCGCTGCGGGCGAACAAAATGGTGCCGCCCAGAGAGCGCTAAATGGAATGGTCTATATTCGGCAGCCGTAAAAACTGCATCGCAGGCGTCCTTGGGGCAAGGTGGCGACGAGCAGCCAAAGCATAATACCGGCGCGCACAAACACAGGCAGAGATGGTTAACAAGCCTTGGTCGGGTATTGACCTAATCCTGTAATGCACGCAGGCGCCGCGCCTGCAGCTGCAACCGTGAAAGACGGGGACCCACCAAAGGTTGTTGTTGTTTTCATGTTGTCTGCGGTTTGGGGGTTCTACGGGAGACGCCACTGGTATGACCTCGCAGCTGTCCGCCTGTTCCCATGGTCGCCTCGTCGTCAGCGCATACTCCCTTGTAAAGCCGGACTCTCCCGAAAACGCAGACACGGATAATCCGTTCATGGGTGCACGTTCCCGCTTCCAGCTGCAGCTGTACGAGCGACCATGCTTGTTCACGTAGTTCAACTACGCGTGCTTCCGACCAGGGCCGTAACCAGGGGGGGGGGGGGGGGGGGGGGGGGTTAGAGAGTTCTGAACCCCCCCCCCCCCCCCACCCCGAAATTTTTTTCTGGGTACGGCCCTGGTCGGTGCACTGGCAGTCAGCCGATTTTAATCTCCACCTCTGCGCACGCGCAGCGGCGCCGGTCGGCTACCGGGTACCAAACCGGGACCGGTTCTCCGGTTTGCTCTAACTCTCCATTATATGCCACCGATGCACATGATTCATAGGCGAAAATAAGACAATAGACACTTTCAAAATGCCCGCCGTTGTCCCCGAAACCCCCCCCCCCCCCTTCCCCCCCGAAGTTTTTTTCTGGGTACGGCCCTGGTCGGTGCACTTGCAGCCAGCCGATTTTAATCTCCACCTCTGCGCACGCGCAGCGGCGCCGGTCGGCTACCGGGTACCAAACCCGGACCGGTTCTCCGGTTTGCTCTAACTCCCCATTATATGCCACCGATGCGCATGATTCATAGGCGAAAATAAGACAATAGACACTTTCAAAATGCCCGCCGTTGTCCCCGAAACCCCCCCCCCCCCCCCCCTCCCCCCCGAAGTTTTTTTCTGGGTACGGCCCTGCTTCCGACTTTCCACGCCAGGGAGACCTCCTCTTTGTTGATAAGCTTTACTTGTCAGGCGTGTCAGGCGCGTCAGAATACCGCTGTGGCCGGCGAGGATTGCGAGTCACCCTTGGGATATCCTTTCTTTGGACCCGGCGTCAGCGGTGAAGTATACTTCGTTTCTTCATCTTCTGTTAAACCAAAGCAATTTTTTTTCTTCAGTAGCTCAGCACTAGCACTGTAACGAGACGCGCAGTTGTCCGGATGATCTCATCGTTGTGGCGCGAGACTTGAACCCTCGACGATCAGGTGCACTCGCTTAGCGTACTCTCCGAACGTCGTGGGAATAAAGAGCGGCCAGTGATTACGATCTCCAGTTGCCGAAGAAAAAGTGAAAGCCGTTTACAAATCCCTGTAACGCCGAATTGGAGCGCAGCTCTTGAGGAGGAGGAGTGAAGGGTACTGGGGGGAGGGTAGACCCCTCCCCCTTCTCCTCCTCCTCCCCTCATTCTTTAATATGCTCTGGGGGGGTCACGTGACCTCGGGGGGAGGGGGGGGTGTCACGTGACTTCGGGGAGGGGGTCACGTGACCTCGGGGAGGCGTGACCTGGGGGTCACCTTAAGGTCACGTGACCCCCAAGGTGACCCCCACGTGACCTTGGGGGTCACGTGACCTGGAGAGGTCACGTGACCTCAGAGGGGTCACGTGACCTCAGAGGGGTCACGTGGCCTGGGGGGTCACGTGGGGGTCACCTTGGGGTCACGTGACCTTGAGATGACCTTGGAAGGGGTCACGTGACCTTGGGGAGGAGACCACGTGACCTCGGGGGTCACGTGACCTCTGAGGGGTCACGTGACCTTCAAAGGGTCACGTGGGGTCACGTGACCTTGAGATGACCTTGGGAGGGGTCACGTGACCTTGGGATGACCTTGGTTACGCCGACGCCGCTCAAGCCGGGAACGGGCCCCTAAGAGCTGCGCTCTAAAAAAAAAGTTGGAGATTTTGTTATCTACCCGAGGCCAACCTCACATGTTTCGTCATGGACACCTAAGATGCCGACACTCGCTTACCCGACCCTGCACAGCCTGTTTCTCAAATTCAACGCTGCCGTTTCATATCCAGCGTGTCAATGGAACGCCTTTTTAACTTGGGTGGGGACGTCTTTAAAAGGAAAAGTGGAAAACTCTCCTCAAACACTCAACACAATGGTCGCCTCCTCGCACAAGCAACCGCCCAAGCGTCGATGACACTGGCCAACGACACTACACAACCCACCCGCACTGGTAAGAGTGTAGAACGCGATATCAATCCCGACCTGGCCTTCCATCACGGCCCATCCGTTGCTGAATGGTCCGCATCTGACGAACAGCTAGGCAGCGATCATCGCCTCATCCACCTCACACTGATCACCAACGTCAAACAGAAAGTACGTCGCAATACTGCTCGCATCACAAACTGGGATCACTTTCGCTACCATACCTCCAACAACCCCCCACCGACGGACGCTGATCCCAGAGCCTGGGCCAACCATCTCCTCCAGGCACAGAACAAATGCACCAAAGAAGCCCAAACCACAACCGGTACCCCGTACATTGACAACCATCTTCTCAACCTCTGGAAGACTAGGCGCAAATTGGTGAAAAAATGGAAGAAAACCAAGCACTCCGAACACCTAAAACACAAAATTCACAACATCACCAAAGAAGCCGAAACCTACGCAAAGCAACTCACCACCGAAAACTGGCTCCAACTTTGCGACTCCCTCAACGGCCTACTCGGCACCAAAAAAACGTGGCGCATCCTACGCACACTCCTCACACCCTCTCAACCTCGCGACCCTCTCACACGCATTATGCTCGCCAGCAAAATTACCTCGCACGACCTCGAGCAGCAACTCCGAGACACCTTCTTTCCACCCCCAACCGACACATCACACACACCAGAACCTCCAACTCCTCCCCTCGACCCATGCGACATGGACGCCCCCTTCCCACACAACGAACTAAAGCGGGCACTTGACTCTCTCAACCGAAACACATCACCTGGCGAAGATCAAATCACATATCAACTTCTCCGCAATCTCGACGACACACAACTCCAACTCCTAAACTACTTCAATAGTGTTTGGCAGACTGGCGACATACCAGCAGAATGGAAACACGCCATCGTCACCATGATCCCCAAACCAAACAAAACCTCCGAAGTCAAGAACCTACGACCCATTTCTCTCACCTCGTGCACCGGCAAACTTCTTGAGAAACTTGTTCTCACACGCCTCGAATGGCATCTCGAGCACGTGAAAGCCCTACCCTTTACACTCATTGGCTACCGCAAGAATATCTCCACACAAGACTGTCTCCTTCGGCTATACAATGACCTCCTCCAAGACAAAAGTACCACACAACTCCGCTCACTCCTAAGCCTGGACATCTACAAAGCCTTTGATAACGTCTCACATGACTCCATACTCAGTACCCTCAGAGAAACGCAGTGCGGCCCTCGAATGTATAACTACATCCGCAACTTTCTATCGAACCGCACGGCCGCCTTTAAAATTCCTGGACACATCTCCACACCTTTTCCGTTACACCAAGGAGTACCACAAAGCTCCATCCTCTCTCCCACCCTTTTCAATCTTGCCATGAGCAAACTTCCCGCACAACTCGACACCATCCCCCACCTCAAATTCTCCATTTACGCCGATGAAGTTACCTTATGGACCAACACTGGCTCCCCCGGCCAGCAGGAAGAGACACTGCAACACGCTTGCAACACTGTCGCACGCTATGCCATTAGTATAGGTCTGGCCTGTTGTCCATCCAAATCGGAACTCCTCGTCATCTCCAACCGCAAAAACAATCCCGACAGGCAGCTGATCACCGTACACCTCGAAGGCACTCCCATACCCCAACGCCCGCACATCAAGCTCTTAGGCCTCACCATCCAAAACAACGGTGCAAGCGATATCACCGTCTCCACCCTCTCCAAACAAATAAATCAAATCACACACATCCTCGGCCGCGTTTCCCGGCGCCACAGAGGCCTCAAAGAGAGCGACATGAGACGAGCCATCGAAGCTCTCATCTACTCTCTCGTACTCTACCATATCCCCTACATTCCACTCACTACCCGTCAACTCAAACACCTCCAGACACAGCTCCGCAAACCCACCCGCCTTGCTCTCGGCGTGCCACAGTACGCTCCCCTAGAGCACTTACAACAGATGGACCCCTTCAACACACTCGAGGAGCGAGTCGACTTGCACCGACTGGGTCAACAGCAACGCTTAACCACGTCTCTGTAGGGTCGCTACATTCTCAATTCTCTCGGTTACGACACCTTGCACCTCCCTCCCATCGAAACAACCACACCTCCCTGGGATACCATACCCCAAATCACCGCACTCCCCATACCCAAACATATGAATCCCGACAGCAACCCGGAACGCCGCAAGCACAGAGCCAAACTCATATCCCAAAAACTCGCCACACTTCAGGCACAGCAGCACCTCATCTACTACACAGACGTCAGCTACGACCGTGGCACCAAACTCGGCCGCACCGCAATTCACTGTCCCCAGACCAACACAACGCTTAGGCAAACATACACCGAAGCGCCTTCGGAAGACCTCCTGGAGACTCAGGCGCTGTGCTCCGCCATTCACCATGCCATCGCCAACCCCCACGAGGGACACACCTCCATCACTGTCCTGACAGATTCCCAAAAAGCAGTTCGCACATTTCAGTACAACCAACTCCCGAACTACATGTCGCGTGAGCTTCGAGCCGCCCTCAACACCACCCCCACCCTTCGCTTCTACATCTACTGGATCCCTGGCCACGCTTTAATCCCAGGAAATGAACGAGCACATTCACTTTCCCGAGTCACTTCCACTCCGGGACCTGCGATTGACTGGCCTACGTCCTATGACCCCCAACTCCAGCGCAATGAATACCATCAACAGCGCTCTGACACACTCCGACAACTCCGCGAATCTAGACTCGCCCTCGTACCACCGCCTCCCACACTCTCTCGACAACAGGCCAGCACTATACGCCGAGCACAGACCCACACTCTATCCTCCCCACAGTATACTCATCTCTTCCAAGGCGCTCAGGGCACAGCTAAGTGTCCCTTCTGCACTGGCTACCCAAACAACACGCACACCTACTGGCAATGCCTCCATGCACAACCATCCATCCGCTCTACACTTTCCAAGCTCCCTCCCGGGCTTCGGCCTACGACATGGAAAGAGTGGCTCTCTCCCACAAATCATCAAAACGTGCCCGCCATCTTTGACGTCCTTCTTCACCACATCACAACCATCGAAGAGAAGCTGAGGGCATCGAAAGACGACACCAATCCCCCATGATCCACCTATCCTCACCCTTCTGAATGGCGTCCTCCTGGACACCACTTTGACACCCTGAACTGAGGTTCAATAAAGATGTTTTCTCTCTCTCTCTCTCTCTCTCCTATCAAAAACTTTGAGAGTTTGCGAGTGAATAAGCTATTTTGGTGAAAACGCAAGCCATAAAATGACTGCATTTATTTTAGCCTCGCTGGGTTTTTCATGGATCAAAACTGCTGTTCATTTTGCTACCACAAAAATATAAAAAAGTAACTTCGAAAGTAACTTCAAAGTAACTCGCTACTTTTTTACAGTAGTTAGTAGTTTACTCAATTACTATTACAAATGAGTAATTTCTACTCTACTCTAATTACTTTGGGGTCGATACTCGGTAACTTAACTACCCTTTTTGAGTAATTTGTACATATCTGCATCCCTCTGAATACGTTGGATATCAATGCCCTTGAGTGTAAATATAACTAAATCACAAAACTCTCTTTGTGTATTGTGTAACTGCCCTTGTATTTGATAGTAGAAGCTATGGTGGGACCTTTCACACCAGGCTCCTATTTCTTATTTTTCGCCTCATACTCCTTTGCGGTTTAAGTATGCTTCAAGAATCTTTTGGAACGGGGACACTTTACGTCAACGAGGCCATTTATTCCAAGTAGTCAATCAGGGAACGCTGCTAGAAATCCGTCCCTCCTATTAACGAATAAACCGCACTTCTGCACAGTACACTTTTCCTGTTCCACGTACATTTGTAAAGCAGCATCCTCATTGATTCTACCATATTCTGTTGCGGGTGAAGAAAGTCTTTGGGTACACGATACCTGAAACAAGTCTGGCACTGTACGTTGTGGTTCGACACCCACTAAAATCGTCGTCCTTATAGAGCCTCGTCATTTAATCATTACCGCGTCACCTCATATTGCTCTTCATCAACAGTAAGTACAATAGGCTGCCGCCATATTACAGTGCAAGAATTGAAAAATTTAGTCTTTCAGTCCTTCAACAAATTTATTATTTATATAATGTTATTACGTTAGATTACCTCGAGACGATCGACGTCCATCGTCGATCTTCAAATACTTATACTTGTATATAAATTAGACGCACAAAGGGGGGGGGGGGGGGGGGGGGGGGGGGGGGGAGTCGGTGGCCGAGTGCATGGTCTAGCGCACGCCAGCTCGGAGCGCTTGGAGCGAAAGCTCGCGCTGCAGAGCCCACCCCGCCCCTGCCCGTTTCGATCTGGAGGAGCATCGTACCGGCGTGCGGTCGTGTATCCCTACTGCGTGGTTCACGTTAAAGACCCCAGTATTGCGGTTGTACCGCACTGGCTAAATTGTTCATCTACAGCTGAGACACCAGACGCCCACTAAGGCAGACTAACTTCCGGCTGTATAACATACACACAACAATTCGCAATTAGACGCATAATAACAAAGAACACAGCGTGGCGCCTCTTTTCTTTGGATGCGTTTTTTTAAACCAGCGGAAGCTCGCGCGTTCTCTCTTTTGAGACGGGTAGAACGGTCGCACATAAAGCTCGCGTTTCTCCTACCCGGCCGCTTCCTCCTCTCATTATGTGTAGTTGGTTATAGCTAAATAAGCTATAATAATGGTGTATTATTCGTATTTAGTTTCAGTTTCAATCAGGGAAAAGGAGTTTCGCGGGAGCTAGAGCCAATAAGTGAGCGGCGCTTAGAGTATCGGCACTCTCTTCCCCGACAGTGTTGTGAACGCTGCCATGTGCTTGTGCGGAGCAGGCGCAACTGCCGATCGTTATGATTCAAAAGTGCGACATCCTCAGCATTAGATTCGGTGTTAGGAAGCTCATGTAATGTAGCTTTGTTTTGTCGCAAACTGTTTAAATTGGAGGACGGAAAAGCGTTTCTTGGGATTTCAGATAAAGCTTCAAATAACTGGCAACCATGATTTTAAGCCACAATATGGCCAAGCGTCGCTACACTAAAGCGTAGCTTATTTAATGACATTATTCATGCTCTTTCTCAAGAGGCTTGTAATACCTGGAGGGGCCATGACGTAAGCCCCGTGGATTCCACAAGCCACTACCTTTTGACACCTGCCTCTTCCTCATTGTTCCCGCTTGTGCCAGTAAATTAGCTACGGTTCAGAGTAACGACACTTGTCCATATTGTGGCTTAAAATCATGGTTCCCAGTTATCTGAAGCTTTACCTAAATCACAGGAAACGCTTTTCCGTCCCCCACAAATGTTTAAACAACCCGCGACAGAGCATTACAATATTGCATCAGCTTCCTAGCACCGCATCTAATGCTGAAGAAGTCGTACGTTTGGATCATGACGATCTGCCGTTGCGTTTGCACTGAACAAGACCCAAAATGGCGGCGCCCAAAACAATTTTGGGGAACGCAGTGCCGACGCTTTAAAGCTCATTTAGTGACTCTAGGCATGAAGTGAACTCGGGTTCAGTTCAGTTCAGAAAGAGTTTATTGGCCTTTGGGGGAGGGAGAATGAGGCTGAGATCGGTGGCTTACAAGCCTGGTGTATTCTTTCTCTCTTCGTCTTTATTGTTTATTGATTTCAACCATACCGAATAATAAACACATTATATCACGCTACGCTTGTGTAATTATTTGTCTTAGATTTATTAACCTAACTCGGTACTTAAACCATTTATTTATCGATAGTAAATCTTCCAATATATTTTTTTAATGTGAAGGTAAAAAGACACGGAGATTGATGATGATACAGACGCCAACGCCGCCCTCGGAAATTTTTTGAACATTAGAAATCAGCAGTTTGTCTGCCATCCGCCAGGTAGCGCAACAAAACACCCAAACAGTTTTTAATTGTTTTTAAAATTATCTAAGCTCTACACCTATTAAAAAACCAAAGCAATATTATTGCGAAAATTTAATACATTGCAATGTATATCTATTCCGAACAATAAATGTTATTAGATGCCATTAAATCTGTTTGATGTCCAAAAAAGATATGCGTCAAAAACAGGTAAGTTTGAAGGGCTCCTGACGCGTTATGACTTTGAAAATGAAAAAAAAGCCATCGCCCACCTCTTGGGCAACCATTGTAGCTCTAAATGTTATAAAAGATTTTATCATAGTTTAATTATTTCCTCAGAGGCATTTGAAGTACCATGACTCGAAGCACCAAAAAGTGCTATGTTTGATATAAAATATCTAAACAAAAAAATTTTACACAACATTAAATTTTTTTCTGCACATTACCAATAATAAGCGCTACATCTGTACCTAGTTTCATTTTCCTATCGTTTTTAATTAAAAACATATTTTTGCTGAAACATGTCAATTTTAGGGCAATATTTGGAGTGATGAAAAAAACAAAGTAGTGCCAACACCAAAAAAGTGTATCGTTACATTCTGCTCCGACATCATCTTAACAAAAACTGCTATATTGGAACCGTGTTATTTTTAATGGATCGTTCATAAAACATGAACTAGCGGAGCAAGTGAGGGTCCGCGACATCATATTCGCAACGCTGCAAATGCGCATGAACAGTAAAAACCAACACATACATAATATCAAAAGAAAGAGGATTGCATTGCCTTTCGAATGACATCAATCGCACAAAACAGTATTTAAAAGGAGATGAGTAATGACCTGCAAAAAAGTATCTAAACTGCCACATTCAGTGGGACCGTGGCCTTAATAGCTTTTTCTGCTTCTGCTTGCGTAATTGTTGTGTACTTCTTTCTGGTCAAGAATGTACTGTGGATGTATCATTTCACCTTTGAGGTTTAGCACTGCCTGAGCTTGATTTTGCTGACAGTCTTTGATTGTTTACAGTGTTGCGAACAGTACGTCTAAAAACTACTTGGAAGTACAAAGTTAATGAGAGATTATGTACTTCAAGTAAAGTAGTAAGTACAACGGGTGCAATGTACTTGAAGTGAAGGACTATAAATGCAATGTACTTTCAAAGTAAAGTAAAAGTACTTTTTACCACACTCTTTCAGAATGCCCTTTTATTCCCTATAAAGCGTTTTTTTTTTTTTCTTTTTTTCTTTTTTAACAGGCGGCATGCATAGCTTCACGGGAAATCGGAGGTGCATCAGTTTTTTTTCGGAAAGGGCGGCAAAATCGGAGGCGCATCAGTTGTCTTTTTTTCTTTTTTTTGTTTTTTTTTTTTGGGGGGGGGGGGGGAGGCGGAAATTACGGCAACTAATAAGCCATAGAGTAATTGCTTTATTCTCGCTGACGAACCATTTAACACAATCAAGTTATAAGGCACTTATTTGTATCGGTCTTACAGTCGCCATTTCTTAACTCAGAAAAATGACCAGGTGACGTCTCGAAAGACAGCACAAGCTGTACAGGAGCACCAGATTAACTTCAGAGCGGGTGCTGCACTTGGTTACCGCACTTAATTGAGGATGTAGTTTGTATACCTCCTGTAGTGGGCAAGGATTCCTACATTGGGGAGAAGCGGCGACAAGCCCTTTCTTCAAATGCGCTAAGCCTGCCTGAGCTTCGGGATACAAAGAAACGCCAGCCTTCGGCGCTAATCCCACAGCTACTCGGCCTTTCTTGCGTCGTGTCTGTTCGCTCCCCGCGCCTCATAGTAGTGTTGCTGCAGTGGGGGGCTGGTTAAAATTTTGGGGGGTTTTGGACTATCCAAATTGCTTTCTTCCTCCCCCTCCCTCTCTTCTACTCCACATGCTTCCCCCTCTGCAAATATCAGCTGATCTTCTAACACATTGTCTCTGTTGATAGGCGAAACAACTACTAAAATTCGAAAGTAATTTGTAATTTGAGTAGAAGGCACTCGGAAAAGTAGTTTAAGTACACTACTAATTACGAAAATAGAAATGTTATTGAAAGTTACTAAACTACCCAGAAAAGTAGTTAAACTACAGTAACTTGAGTAAAGTAGTTTAACTACGTACAAGTCTGGCTGGCAGGCGCTCGGCGTAAGGGTTTTCACATATCTGCCTAGCCCCGCACACCACCACATGGGCACCTTCGAGTATGTGCTAATAAAATAATTCTTCTTCTTAGTATTATTATTATTATAACAATCCTGTTTTTGGCTCACAAGTAGTTAGTGCCAAAACAAAATAATATTGCTTTTTAGCTGGCGTTATTTCGCGATTTTCATGTATCTGTATAAAACTAAACACATAACTATCATGCTCGACGTTGCGCATCCGCCATTCCTAACTCTCCCCATCTTCCTAAACGTTCGTGTGTGTCCTAACACCAAAAAAACAGAATTTTAAAGGTCAAAAACGGCATCGTTGCGAATATGGAACGCACACTTTCACGCAAAGCTGACGTCAAGTGACTAAAAAAAAAGCATAGTTACAATATTGTTATCTTTTCTGGTAAAGGCTCAGTAACCGTTGCATTCGTTTTCGCGCATGAAACGGCGACTCCCAGAGAAAGTAAGAACGCAGTGATTGCCTTTATTTTAACAATGTAAACACACTTGCAGGCGTGCGCTGATGAAGCTTCAAAGTCAAAACTCTCGTAGTGTGATTGGTGACTGCGCCGGATACCCAACCTCGTTGTCGCGCCACTTGCTGCAAGCAAACACTAAAATTGCCAGTAAACACACAAAAGCGACATCGATACAATTATCTTGTAGAAAGTCGTAACTGTGTCAATAGGCAATACATGTTGTATTTATGTTAAGAAAAAAAAAAACATTTTTTCGTTAGAAATACATAAATATCAATGTTAAGTCTGGTAACAGTGTATTTTGGCCAAATCTTTGCCAAATCTTTAGAAAAGTTCGGCAAAAGTTGCGCCGAATTTTCGATTCGGCAAAAGTTCGGCCCATCACTATACTTCGTTTCAGCTTCGGTCCGAGCGCGGCCGATGATATGAGCGGAAGGGAGAATCAAACACCGCAAAAGGCGCAGCGTTATGGCGTGCTCTCTGCGCTTGATAAGACTTGCCGGCGGTGTAGCACGCACAGAGAGACGGCGAATACCGGCTGGTCCTATCAACTGCAAAGAGCACACAATGACGTTGTGCCTCTTTCGCTGTTTGATTGGCCCTTCGGCTCATAACATCGGCCGCGCTCGGACCGAAGCTGAAACGAAGTATAGTCCAAATATGCGCCCCAGGGGGGGGGGGGGGGGGGGGGGGGCGTCTGGTTTGCCCCCCACTCAAAAACAAGTTGGTACGCCACTGATTTCGGACATCGCCTGTTTTAAGTTTGTACCCGGACTCTCACCAGATGCCCCTTTCCAAGCGACGGCAGTAACTGGGCTTGAGCTATACTTCCAGGATTTTGTCTGATCCTCACCATCCAACCTTTTTTGCTCTCCAGCAATCTTAATTTGCTCGTATTTTTGAAAATAAACCAAGCATTGTGCGGCCATTGAGTTTTCGTGTTCACAGTGATCAGTCATCTCTTGGTCTAGACCTTCATGGCATCAACCTTCTCCACAAGGCCGAGAGTATTCCCCCTTGGAAAATGCTTCCAGTATCATGCGACTGGTCATTCACACGGTATAGCAAGCATAATGTCTCCCCTCTGCTTATTCAACAAGAATTTCTTGACTTACAGAATGAATATGACGACTATACTCAATTTTATACAGATGGCTCCAAGATTTTTTCTGCAGTGGGATCGGCTGTTTATTCGGAAGGTTTCATACAGGCCCAGCGGCTTAGCTGGATGGCTAATATTTTTACTGCGGAGCTATACGACGTTCTCCTTGCAATCGAGTATGTCACCACCAGCAAAACAATGAAGGCAATTCTTTTTGTAGACTCTCAAAGTGTCATTGTTGCCCTCTGCTCTGTAAGAGATACAAAAAACATGCTCGCTAAGCTAATACGCTATAAAATCAATCGCTGCTTAGAGCGTCGGTTAGTTATCAAATTCTGCTGGATCCCAAGCCATGTTGGGATCAAAGGCAATGAGAAAGCAGACCAGCTGGCTACCTCCGCGAGCAATCTCCTAGAAACTCGACGGGATATACCCTTTCAAGATATCAAACTTCCCTTAGGAAAGCTCTCCTCGATGCTTGGCAATCTGAGTGGAACCTAGAGAGAGCAAATAAGCTGCATGTTATTAAGCCAGTTTCTGGGTTGTGGGAGAATTCATCTCGTAAAAACCGTTTTCATGAGGTTCTCTTGTGCCGCCTTAGAATTGGACACATCTTCCTGACTCACGGACATCTTCTTTGTGGAGAAGACGCTCAAAGCTGCGCGCATTGCGGTGAACCTTTGACAATTTTGCATATTTTGTGTGCCTGTCCAGGCTTTGAGCACCCGTCCAGGCTTGCCTGTTTTACAGAGCTTTTTACATATCAGATTTGTTTCCATCCAACACTTTTTTTAGGCCGAGCATCCCATCATTCCATTCAATCGGGTCCTCAACTTTTTGCAAGCAAGTGGCCTTATACACAAAATTTAAGTACTTAATTTTCTGTTCACCATAAATATATAAAGCATCAGCTTCATGTGCGCTCTCAATTACCGTTACTGTGAGTCGCATTAGTCTTGTAGTCTGGCGCAGCATGGCCTTCGTCGCTTTTGCGCCATTAAACCGTTAATCATCATCATCATAATTTTTTTCTTCTTTTTTTTTTTTTTTTTTTGGGGGGGGGGGGGGTTATATGTGCTGGAGTCACTGCAATCTAAGCAACGGTCAAATTTATTAATAATTTTCTTTCTCGAAACCACTAAGCACGGGACCTCGAGGATTAGTAGGCTACTTCACTATGTTTCGTTTCCTGTGTACATTTGTTTTCGTTTCGTTTTTTTGTACACCGGAAACTACGTCCGGGTATTAAAATTTAAAATGACCGTATCTAGCCTCCTGTGAGTAATGTAATTTAATAGCGCTCTTTTTATTTATTTATTTTTTCACGAGAGGGATTGGTTGTGTTTGCGTCCGCCACTCACTCAGCTCTAAACAAAAACGGTCTGGGCTTTTTTTTTTGTACAACTGAGCGCGAGATTCCAAGGAATATAATATCGTAATAAAAAAGCTTGAATGAAAAGTAACGTGGGAAGTAATCGATTACTTTACAGTAATTTTTGATTACTTTTTGAGGTTGTAAATGTAATTGTAATCGGTTCCTTTTTACAGTGAGGTAATTGTGATTGTAATCGGTTACTTTTTTTCAGTAACGTATTCAAGTCTAATCCCACAACAAAGTGTGGGTGGACGTGGAAAAGCAAAAATTGAAAACAGGCCATACGTACACGAAACTATAATGTATGTGTCCGACGCAATTGCATATGGGTCGAATAGCCCACAGAGCAATTAGACCTTAGTTTACGGAACGACTTCACAGTCGCTGGCAAGTACAACCCGGCATCACGCAGAAAATGTACACGCGTGAATCACGGCGAGAAACATCGAGACATGAATGCCTGAACGTTTATGCGACCAAGAAGCGCAGATAGAGAAACTTAAGCAAAAAGAAACGTCAGCCAGGCATATACAAGAGTATCGATCGTGCCTGGTCTGCGAGCGCCATGGGGGAGGTGCGATTCCAAGAGCCAGAGGCACTTCTTCTCCGGCTCTGCGACGTGGGTGGAAAATAAAACAGGCAATAGTGTTATGAGCTCATAGGCCCGCCAGTCACAAAGAACCCTCCAGTACCCACGGGAGGTGGTTTTGTCTGGATGGAGCGTTGTGATTGGAGATTCTCGGCAGTTCGGATGGCCCCTTGCCATTTCCGATACTGTCACATTACGAAACCTGCAAATAAAGGTTGCTTCACAGCGCTCTGCGGGGTCTGCCTTGCTGCTGCCGGCTTCGCAACATGGCACAACGCACTCGTTCAACAACACGCAGCCTTTTACTGACTGCTCACACCGCGCGCTCCGACCCAGAAAAACCATACACACGCTGCGCCGGCCTTAATCAGCGGCGGAGCGCCGCTCGTAGTGCATTGCGCTTGGCCACCTCGCGCTGGAAATGACCACAGACAATTTAACATGTGAGCAACCCGGTCCAATGTTTTGGATCAGCAGGTTGCCCAGCCCGTCCATTCATTAAAATCGCGAATCTCCTGGACGACAACTGCAGACGCCACAAAAACGTGCCGCGACCGTATGCTGTCTGGTCGCTCTAAGTGTACAGGGTAATGGCTTACATTGTTACGCAAATACCACCCCTCCTCTTTTATAAGCGCCAATGGTACGATCTAAACTCGAATACGCAGTATTGACCAGCACGTCACGTCTGTAGTTTGATATTTGTCCTTACCCATAAACAGTGATATGTTATCATACTTTATGGGTAACATTATCATGGTTATTACTATTTATGGACATCGCTCCTTATGGGGTCTTGTTAACCTGCCTAAAAGCATGTTGACGAAATCAGCGCTCCTTTTCTCAAGTGTGAGATATTTTAATGGAACCATCAGAGGCCACCTCAGAAACCGAACCCCGCGTTGTTCAAAGGTTCAAAGGTGTTTATTGGCTCCACTTCCGTAAGACAGAGAGCCTGAGGCAATCAAAAGGCAGAAGCCCGTGCTTAGATATGCTGATTTCCTCCTTGGCCATATGTTAATAGATGAAATGGAGATTTTGGAAAGAAATATGTACAAGGGTGAGAATACTTAGTCTAATGGAGAGATTGGGTTTCCTGGTGATTCTGCACCAGATCTTTAAATTCGTCTACACCTGCGGCCTGGCGAGCAGCATCTGGTTAGTGATTCCTCGGGAAAAGCGCTTAGACAAAGAGGGAGGCAGAGGCACTAATGGTGCGGGCGAAGCGCTGTTCAAGTTTCGAGGAGTCCCGCCTAAACCTCCTCAAGTGACCATCGGAAATGGGACAGACACCATGTAGGTACCTGTGCAGGAGTACCCGCTTGAAGAACAATCGACGTCTATCCAGTCTGGACCAGCGGAGGGATTGCAGCCGCCTTTCATAGGGTAGCTTGCTTGCCGCCTTGTCTGTAAGTAGAGTGCTGTCTTTGTGGCCTTTCTTTGCGTTGACTCTAGCCTCCTCTGTAGGTCAACCTGATGGGGGCTCCAGACAAAGGAGCAATACTTCAAAACCGACAGTACAAGAGCCGTGCACAGTGTACAAAAGGCATGGCTTGGCATCTCTCTTGCTGTCCTGGTTATGAAGCCTCTCAATTTGCTCGCCCTTTTACAGACGTAGTCCACGTGCTTTCTAAAGGACAGGGTCTTTTCAAACCAAACACCAAGAATCTTAATGTCTTTGACCTCTTGTAAGAACTTCCCTTCGGCATTGTAGACGTCGACGGGTTTCCGTTTTCTTGATATTTTAAAGTACACAGTTTTGTATGAGTTGAAGAGCAGTCCGTTGAGTTCTGACCACCTACAGATCCTGCGCAGGTTGTGATTTCAATGGTGTTTACTTTTTAGCCATCTCGACCGACAGATTCTCACTTTGTATATTTGAACTGAAAAAATATTAATGGTAAACGTTTCTCAGGTCGAACCGTAGCTATAGGGCAGGTTGGAAAGAAGGGGTTGGTAAAGCAAATGTGGTCAGATTTTTATTAGGGGTAAGGCATCTCCATCCTGTTTATTTATCACACTCGTTTTGTTGAAACCGGCTCGTATGATGTAAGAGTATAAAACCGGAATGACCCAGCCGAAGCTGGAATCTCTTGTGATTGGCACTACTTCCTAAATGTTTAAAATCGTCTTCCGTGTCTCTTTTAGATCGAAGGTACAGTATCTTACTACGGACTGGTCCCATCAGGCACCAAACTATTCATTGTATATTTTTGTAATTATTAGCAAAAAAAGTTGATTATATAAGGTCATTTCTGTGCATAATTAAATCAGAAGCTTTTTTGTTAACTGAATTAAGAATGGGTGTATTTGCTACCTATAGGACTGGAACGAAATATCTAATTTGGTATTCATAATAATTCTATACCCTAACATTACATTAGTGAAACACAGTTATGTTCACTTTTTATTTCATACCTAAAATGACCATTGACGTATGCATATCACGCAAAGCATATAAACAACCAGCTGGTCATAACATTGTTGCTGCCCTGTATGGTGCTTTTGAGTCCAATTAAAGAACTAGTTCAGTGCTTGAAGGAATAAAACTGCTCTGGTTAAGTGCATTAACGAGTTTAACACATTAACACAGGCATCTAGTTAAAGAGGCATTGTAATATAGTAGAAATAATGAAAATAGTGGCTGTGTTTGTGCTCTGCAAGCTCTTTATGCTGATCCAAAATCGCTGGAACCAGTTACGTCGCCGTGTTAGCTGGCACAATTGATTAAAAGTTCTATATAGTTTGCTCCTCTTTGCTTTTTATGTGGGTTGGTCACTGGGAAGTGAACTAGGTGGTTTTGGAAGTTCATAACGGAAAATATCCGATTCTACATAAAACGATTGCATCTACGGAAACTTGTTTAAATGAAAACCGGGTGTGAATTCTTCTGTTCAGCAAATAGTCTGACCACTGCATACAAATTGATGAATGAAATTAAAAATGAAACAAATCCGGCCATTTGAAACATTGAGTGAGAACGTGTATTCTGATTACTATTGTGGTACATGTATATCGTGACAGTTTTGCAGCAATGTTCCTCGTAACCTCTTTAAAACCTGTTTAATCTGAAGGAATCCCTGCAACAACCCTATTTCAAACACGTCTGTGGGGCCCAAAAGGATTTCAGAAAACTTTTGACCTACCCTTGATGAATTTCTGAGAGGCCTGAAATGTCAGCAAAAGTTTTTAAGAGGTCTATAATACCGTTAAAAATTTTATGAAGGGGAAACCCGGGGGGGGTCTGTCACAATTTTTTTTTGTAAAAGTACGGCACTTATTTACATTGTTTTAACTGGTGTGTGGGAGAAATCACGTAACCCTTCATGATACCCGTGTTGAAGAAGACGTTTGGATATTCTGTATTGGGCGGCCGCAACGAACGGTCGGTCAGTGTCCACTTCCCGTTTTACACCTAGGATCTATCTCCTAGAGCAGTTCAGTGCGTGTATAAGGAACAAGGTACCTCGGCGCCCTGTTTCTTGCGCCTATTAGTCCGTCGGGCTTCAGAAGCTCGTCCGGTGAGTGAAAAAGGCGCCGGGGACGCCACCGCGATGGCACCAGGGAAAACAATGTGACCGTGCTCTCAAGATTTCGTCAACAACGGCGGTTGTTGGTTTCGCGTTCGTGATTTTCGCTAAACGTGTGAAAGGGACCATGAGGCCAGTTTCGAAATATTATTTGACGATTACAATGGGCGTCAGGCACGTCTCAGACACTGTTGACCAAGTTCCAGCCGGAACAGAATTTTGGGCGCCGCACCAATCAATTAAACAGTTGTGGTAACGTTCGCGCCGAAAGCGATGCCTGAGACCTCCCCCCCCCCCCCCCCCCCCCCAAGACGGCGGCAGAAACGTGAACTACAGAGCCGCGTCGAAGCGTGACGACAATGGGCTCCTCGTCAGGAGATTGGTTCAACGGTTCGAACAAATGGACGCACTAATGGTTTCGAATTCGGTGGTGAGATGTGATAAAAAAAAGTAATTTGAACGTTGAATCATTTTTTTTTAAGTTGTAGTTCGGAATTATTAGGTTTCATAGCGTGTATAATGTTGGTTTCCTAGCGAGTATAGGAACATGTTTCATAGCCTGTATAGCGTGTAGGATGACAAAGAAGAAGACTTGTGGAAGTAAATGACATCAGTATGCTGTGCTGGTTTTGAGAGGGTTGTCTGTATGTCCCATTTTGTTTCCTTGTCTCAGGGTTTTATTTCTTAATTATGATTGTTCACCAGCTCGCCTGCGTTTTAACTCTTATTTCGCTTTGCGAACTGGCGTCTCTTCAATCATGCCGCGTTTACGCGCTGTAGTAGGCTGTGCATTGTGTTCCTGTGACGGCGCTGCGTAGGCGTCGGCGAGTAGGGCGAAGAGTCGCTCTGAGGTGGCGAGCGAAGACTCGGTGGCAGGTCTGGGGCGCCCTCGTAAAGCGCCAATACAGAGTTTTGCGTCCTGAGCAGCATATCCCGTTCAGTCGCCGTGAGGTCGATGCACGGGAGCTCGAACTCGTTTGCAAGCGCGGCGTGGTCGCCCATTTCTTTCAGGTTTCCTTCACAGATCATCATTCACTGTAAGCTACCATGGGAACCGCGCTGAGTGGCTACTAAATCCGAGCAATACCGGCAATGCTCCTCGACGTCACTTCCCTTTCCAAAGGCGAAAAGGGAAAGAAATTTGAATATTTGTTTCGGTTTCGCAAATTTATTTGCAGGCAAATTAATAAGAGTCGCAAAGTTCTCAAAAAACTTTAGTGGCATGCCAGGACACCAATGCGTCCGAAAACACCTTCTTTAAAAAACAATATAAATTGCCTTCATAGTACCTCTAATGACAGTGTGTGCGTGTGTGTGTGGTGCGCCCGCTGGTTTTTAAGAGTTGCACTACCTACTGTAAATCTTAGAGTGAGCACCTCCAAAGCTATTTTAGGCGACAAAGGACTTTGTCGCCGCTATTTGGTCTGATCGCTTCTCTCTACAGCTGCTTATGCCCAGGTTTGAATGCACGTCGGTTCTTATCGTCTTTATGAATTCAACGTGCATGTAACATCAATGTCTACCGTAAACTTCATATTACGTTCTAAAGAACTGCATTCCTGGTCTATTATTCGCAGGCATTTGGGCATCTAAATGGTTGAAACGCTGAACGAGAAAGGCTGAATCGGTCTGAGAGGCTGAAGGAATCTGAAGGGTATGAAGGACTGAAGGGTTTGAAGGGCTGGAGGGTTTCAAGGGTTGAAGGAGTTTGAATGGAGGAGAGGTATGATGAACTGAACGAATCTGAAGGAATGAGATTGTCCCATAACACATCAGCGCTGAAGGGTTATTTTCACTAGGGAATGCACTGTCGTCTGACTTACGCATCAACCTTTTTTTATTTGCACCTCAGATCTTGGAGAAAAGCATAAAGGGGTATGTTTAAAGCATAAAGTGGTATGTTCACAGCAGCTGAGTGTGACAAACAACACAAATACGAATGGTAATTGGAGACTGTCAATTATGGCAGCCATGTGCCACGAGCCCTTTTCTTCTCCAGGAAGATTTGATTTGCAATGGAAGTGCTAAAGCGTGATGCAGACATAGTTCAGTCACCCAAGCACATGTATGACACCACAGTCAATCATACCTATACGCTACAACTAAGATTCCGTGTTTTCGGAGTGAATTTCTCGTGAAATTCGGAGCTCAATTTTCTGAAGTTATTTTTGATAAAAGGAATTCGGGGTTTATCGGAGTTTAATTTTGTTAGATGCCTAGTTTTTTTGTTTTTTTTTATTTTAGAGATTGTTTTTTTCCGTAACAAATTTTTAAAATTGCAAAGAATAATGTTTTGGGTGAAAGCATTATTTACCCGCTGTCCTAACGAAAGCTTCAGCTAGAATACAAACCCCTTTTGAGATTGCAAAATAAACTAAATTGTCTTCTCTTCATTACACTAACCATGTGCTCTTACCAATTTATTCGTAAAACACCGCCTTTTCGCATTTTAATTTTTTCATGTTTACCCTCATTTTTTAATAAATCCGATTTATTAAAAATTTACCCAAGGGTCTTTTTGAATTTTTAGTTGTTTTTGTTTTTGTTTTTTTGTTGTTGTTTTTTTTAACCGAAAACACGGAACCCTAGATTTAACTCAAACATCCTGCCCGAATTAAGATACTTCATTCAAACTGAAACATCCGGCCTAATTTTAGCGATCTTTCCGAATTGGAGACTCGGCCAAATTGGGCATTCAGCAAAATTGGAGCGTTGCAGCCGAATTAAAGATTGCAGTGAAATAGAGAATTCAGCCGACTTTAAACGTTCTATCCGATTCGGATTCTATACAGATTGGGCCGTTAGCCCAATGGACATTTCAGTTACATTGGCATGACATCAGATTATTAAATTGCGATAGAATTATTTTATTAATTACGTTTGAGTAATAAACTTTTAATCTGAGAAATGGTAGGTATAGTTTAATAGGTATAGTTTCCGTTAGAAACTTCTTAACCACTAAATAAACTTATGCTAGATAATATAAAATGCACGCGCAGTATCTTGCTACGTTCCGAAAGAAACGCTCGATTCGGACACGTTTCTGGTTTCCGCCAACGGTCGTGTCCCCCGTTGTTGGGGAGCGCAGGAGTATATATTTGTCCATTTAGCTGTCTTTTTGTAATACCAGCCACTCATTCCAGGACGACTTTCTCCGAGCACACAACAAATTTGTGAAATGAACTAACATTTTTAATCCACTTTTTTTTTTCAATATACCTAAGTGCGGCAGCCTATCGAAACATCCGGGTGAAAGAACGACTGGCTTGAAAGCAACGCGCTGGCTAGGTTCGTTCGATCCGTTTGACCATAGAATAGGGTACGTTTGCCGAATTCGCAGCTGTTCGGGTCGCTATTCTTCGAGATGAAGAAATCCCGATGGCGTTTGAGGCGGACCGCTGAGTCGTCACCCCTACTCTGTGCGAATCCCTCCCAGGACCAAGATTCCCCCTGCAGTCAGACGCTGCTTTGCCGCAGCACCATCACTTCATGAGATACTATGACGCCATGGTGTCACGTGACGTCAAGTGGCACCATGACGTCACAAAGAATTTATAAATGTTATGCATATAGAGTGACATTGGGAAATACCAAAGTGAGAAGCATCTTCTTTTTGGATATGCTTGGGTGCGTTACCTCGTATTTGTTTATTTGTTTGCTCTGCTTCAACTGCGGCACAGACAGCTCTTCAGCCTTAATAGTGTGCACATTCCACAAAACAAAATCGACCAAAAATCAGTAAAAATAAAATAGAGCCTCTATCCAAAGAAGGCAAAGGAAAAATAAAAAATAAATGCTGAATTTGAAACACTAAAACAGAAGTATAAAAGCAGACCGCCGACGTATCTTTAGAACGTCGACATACATATCTTCAAAGTTGGAAAGAAAGAAACTAAACCCAGATCACATTTATTGCGGTGCTAAGATGAGCTGCAAGACACAAAATACCATTTTAGAAAGGGCAGATCACCGACTTTCCGATAACGCCATCACCTAGGGTAGCTCAAAAAATGGTCGGAGTACCCTTTAACCCACGAGCTTCCTGCAGAAGATTCCTTAAGATTTTCGGACCTTGGTCTATTTTATTTTTTCTCGTCATATGTTTTTTGGGCGTACAAACAAAGAGGAAAGAAACCCCTCCTTCAATAACAGTCGTTGCTCTTGAAGTTAGTAAAAAGGGACATAGCAAAACTATGTATCAGAAATGCTCTTACTAAGTACTGCCTCCATTCGGTTATAGATAGCTTTGATTGTCAAATATTCCGACTCTGAACAGCGAGATGTCCTGATACTGTGCTAACCTCCGTCGCTAAGAACATTCTAAAAATAACAAACCAGAGTGAAGCAACCATACGCCGAGTAAGAGATAAGAACAAAAGAACGGGAGTTATTCGATACATCCACCAGATATCACGAGGTCTCAAGAGGATTAAAAACCGGATAAACTTAACGGCAGCTTTCTCAGCACCTAACAAGCTTTCGAGCGCGTGCAAAGAACTCAATACAGCCTCACATCAAAAATCAAACCGCCCATAAAATGATAAGATCCGTGTCTTTCCTTTTACTGAAGCAGTTTATTATATTCCCCTAACCTGCGGCAAACAATACACCGGCCAACGATAAATATGCATAAATCATAGATTACGAGAACATAAATATAAAATAAAAAAGCCATTTTCTGACATTTATGAATGCATTGCCGAGAATGTAGATGCATAGTTGTGTTAGACAAAGTAAACTAATAGCCAAGAGTGGCTATCAGCTGACGAGAGAAATCATTAAGCAGAACAAATAGCGCCACACTAACATCGCTGCGTCAGGGAAGTATATGGATCATAATGTAAAAACAGCGCAAACAAACACGAACGAAGGAGAAGAAAACGCAGACGGGACAAGCCCGTGTTTCTTCTCCTTCGTCCGTGTTTCGTTGCGCAGTTCTTACATTATGCTCAACGAATACTAACTAGCCGAACTCTCGACAATAATGAAGTATGTGAAATATTTAGCGCGGCATTTTTAGCAAGGATTCTATTTGTATGCATGTGTTTGTATGTATGTATCGGGATTTTTGTCTATGAATCAATTTACTGATCAGGAACACGAACCAGTTCCAGCTAAGTAGATGTAGAGAAAGACGAACGAATTAACTATTATCCGAGCTGTAAGTTAGCGCTTAGTTTGTCCTTCGCGAGTCCCTTTCGTACTTTTTCTTTTGTGCGTTATTTTTGTACAGCACGAATCACCAACTCGCCTTGAGATCGAGACTCGTTTTTGGCTGTACTCGGCAATACATATACTTCTGAATAAACCAACGTATCAACACCCACGTCGTTATATCGCTGACAGAGATCAGAGTCATGAGCTACCATCAAGGTCATCTGCAGTCGAGCACCCGGCGGGAGGGACCTCACCCTGGATGATTCGCAGACCTAGCCATGCCCGCGGATTACTAATGTTTGAAGAAACGATGGGCCCAACGGACATTTCCAAGGTACGACTGCAGGCCAACCTTGATAGCCACAGTGCCGAAAAGCCGTCACGGCGACCATTGTTGGTAGCATCGCTAAGCAGAGTCGTCCTGAAGCAATCGCAGGATTCTGTAACAAGAGGCAGCTGCAAACTTCGGCAATCTGTCGGCCGTCGCGTGAGAGCCCGAGCTTAACTGAATAGACGAAAAATGTTTAATTGTTTTGTTTACTAGCGAAGTAACGGACCTTATTGCTCCCTGGGAACCCGGAAACTAGCAAACTGACCTACCCCTTTCCAGAGCTTCAAGGTAAAAAAAGAAAGAGTATATTTTTCTTTCTGGAACAATTATGAAGATCCCATAGACCACAAGCCAAAAAATGAGCGCAGACGTCTAGTCCCGGGAAGAATATTATAACACTTCAGAAGATCAAAGGTAAGTGATATAGTTTTAGATATGCTATGTTTAGCTTGTTCCCAAAGAGCATTATCAAATTGTCATTTATTGTCGAGTTTGACGCATTTGAAGTTCCCCCTAACGATAGTTTCCCTAGCAGCACACTTCCCCGGCTCATACTTGGGTCAGTTTAGCGGAAGCTTGTGCCAGGCTTGAGCCAAGTTGGCTCTAGCTCACGCCAGTCTGGCCAAAATCTGGCCCGAGGAAATGTGCTGCTTGGGTTGCGATCACAAAAGAATATTCGTTCCCCAAGCAAAGATTTCGGTCCCAGAGCCTTCCACAGCGCTGCAAACCTTTTACGAGAGAAAAGACGTACTCCGGACACGCAGTTTCTTGATTTGAAAATAATACTTCTCGCAGATCCCAATCGTCGAAATCCGCGATGCTTGAACCGCTGACATTTAGACAGGCGCGCCTCACGCAGAAAGCCACAATTATCGGCTGCAAAAATACAAATGCAACCTTTTCTGTAGCTGGGTGTGCCTTGTACTAAGCACCGAAATGCCATATTTATATTTGGCAAATTATTTCTTCTGTGATATTTTGAAAATGGTTTTTCATGTCGGAACATGTAATTTTGTGCTCTGGATACAAAAACACGCAAGCGTTTTGGGCAGGTGCACCTTTCACAGTAAGCCTCAATTATCAGTTAAGAAGGTACAAATGCTACCTATTCTGTACCTGGGTGTGTGGTGCTGTAATCCGAAAAAGCATGCTGATACGTGGCAATTTTTTTGTGAATGTTTAAATGTTTTTTTTAGTCAGAACATGTTTTCATGGTCTATAGACTAAGACCCGCAAAACTTTTAAAAAAGTTTTTTTTTTTTTTTTTTTTTTTTTGCAGGAAGCCACAATTATTACACAGATAGTATTTGGATATTTGGTATAATCGTTTTTCTGAGATTTTTTGAAAATGGTTCCTCGTGTCGATACATGTAATTTTCTGACCTGGAAACTAATACCTGCTGTCTCTTCGTGCACTTGAGACTTTCACAAAAAGCAACATTTATAAGTTGAGAAGCTACAAATGCAGCATATTCTGTAGCTAGTTGTGTATTGTAATATACTACGGGAGCGAATGGTGGCTTTACGTTTTCACAAGATAAGAAAGGCAAGGATTTCATCTGTAAGTCCAGCCTCTTGTGCAAAGCTACACCGTTATAGATACCAGGATGGGGTTTCGTGAACTTTGTGCGTGCGCGAGGACCCACACTATCGAATGGCAACGAGCACGTGCTGGAGGCCGGGCGTCTACTCCGTAAATCCTACATTCGCCTCTGATATCACATCACTAAGGTGGCGCTGCTATCGGCCGGCGCGTGCGCATATGCTTTATTTCACCCAAAGGTAGTTTCTGCGTACGCGCAGTTTTCATACAGGCTGTGTGCAAACTCTCACTCTTTTTTGTAAACAGGGTGCAGAGTTCAGAGTGAAGGTACCTTTCGCAGACTCGTGTGCATTTGCAAGTGCATACACAATCATGGTGGAAGATATACGACTCCTTGTAACATTACGGGACGTGTCGTCACGTGATGCAGGTGATGATTTTGTTGGCTACTGCTTGTTTCAGTTCCGCCATCTTAGGGAAGGACGCGACACCTGATAATGGCGCGCATCTTGTCTGATTCGGGCAGTCTCCAACGCACCTTATACAACCCGTGGGATATTTCGTTGTGTATGTGTATCGTGCTTTAAGTCCTTGGGTTTTTTTGGGTTTTTTTAGTTGTTGAAGCATGCAATAAGTAAAAAACAGCAGCAACAAGAAAACCGAGTGATTAGTACGACTTGCGCACGCGCGATATTTAGGCCGCTGTTAAATTTATGTCGTCACCCTTTCGTCCGGTCGATGGTTACTTGGGCAAAACTCTTTAGGATTCTGATATTAGATTGATTTAGCTGTTCACTGGGTAAAAATATGTGAGCCAGCATTTCTGGTTCCATTTGATCCGATAGACTTCATTTCACCTTAAAGGGGCCCTGCAATCATATTTAAGCGTCTACCTTTTATGCGGTTTCCACGTCTCTTGGGGTTCGGGCAAGCCAGCGGGCACGGAAAGAGTAGCTAAATATCAGTGCACCATATTTTAACCGGACGACACGGAAACCTCCTCCACTGACGAGGGCGACCCGCGGTACCGAAAGCGCGCAAAATGTGACGTCTTTGGTCCTGGGCTTACTACTGGTCAGAGCCACTAAAAACTTCTTTTTGGTCGAAATACAAATATAAGTGGAGCGAACCGTTTCAATTATTTATAAAAGTAGTTTTTGTTCACTATTATAGATGAAAAAAGAAAGAAATGCAGTTTATAAAGTACGGAAACAAGAAATAACCCGTCAACATACCCGCCGCCAAGGGGTGGAAAAGGCGGCGCATACTAGAAAGGAGTAGTGGGATGAGGCGCCGACACGGAAAAATCCCGGATGTACGCGGTGGCGCTGCAGTCGTATGGACAGGAGGATGCGACCGGCTCCGAGCGTTCCGAAGGCCTTCGGCGAGAGGCTTTGTCTTGCGGTTTGGCCGTTTCGCGGTATGGCAGCGCGAAGTAGCTCCCATTCTGAACTGATCTTTACCCCGTGTTTGCTGTCGTTTGTGGCCAATGAAGTGTCATGCCGAATTAGTGTTTAATCGCGCAGCAAACGCAATGAAAGCCGCTTTGGCTGCCCGCTGCATACAGCCTATCCAGAACATGCTTTAGTGGCGCCCTTTGGCGTTGTCGACATGGAGTGCGGCGGCCGTGAGCGCTCGATGAGCTCACTATTCCTCCTCTAGTTCACGGCCACTCAAGCCAGGACCTACGACGTCATGAAGGGGGTTACTTCTTGCTTGTTTTTGTAATTCTAAATTGCCTATAACTTTAAAAATAAAGCGAATTTCGCGAAAAGAAAAGTTTCACTAAGTTACTACGTACAGTGCGCTCAGGTTCGGTGCAAATTAAAAAACAGTAAAAAGTCCTTGCAGGGCCCCTTTAAATCCAGACGCAGCCAACGCTACACTGTAAAAACATTACCGTAAATATATTCCTATTTTACTATAAATTGCACTGCCGACAAACCGTAAAGATGGAACACGGCGTGGAGTAAGTATCTTTCGCTCCGCGCGCGCCGCGAGACAAAAAGAGTTGAAGAAGATCCGCGCTCGAAGTGACAGCACGTGTACGAGTAGTTGGCACATGCGTAAAAAGAGGTAAAGCCGCGAGTTCACGCCTGGCCCAACGTCCCGCTTTTATTTATTTAAGTTTTGCGTTTTTAGTTTGTTTTACCAACCGTAGGGACATGTCCCTAAATGTGGAGACTTCTGGAGATCGTTGGGTCTAGTAGGGACGTAGGGACGCCATGCCAGTTTCACTGGAAAAACTAGAAACATTTCAAAAGCCTGCAATATTTTTATTCTTGTATTTAGGAAGAATACTAATTTTCGAAGTTCATCATTGCCACCCTGTGTTCATTATTAACCCTGTTAAAAAAAAGTTCATTGGCGCCGCGTCGACGCCGACGTCAAGTACCACACATAGCCCCTGGCTGACCCGCCCACCATGGCGTGCTGTTTGACGAAGATGGGTCAGATGAAAACGCGTTTCGCACTCCTGCTTTGGATGATACCCCCTGTGTGTTATACATATTTTTCAGTGGAATACAAGCATTGCAATAAACGTTATAAAATGTCAAAATGTAAAGCCAATAACGTGTTTTTTTTTTTTATTAACATAGCGTTAGTAATGGCTTCTGTGGGTGCAATACGGCTCCTGGCGCGCGCTGAGGAGCATGCTTCTAAGTCACAATGCAAGCTCACAGTAGCAACACCACTCCGTACGGCAGCCTGCAATAACGCGTGAAATATAAAATAAAACCGAAAGCGGCCCATTATGTGGTATAAAAAGTAATAATACAACATGGTATACATTGATAAAATGAAAGCAATTCCAAAATTCATCGGTGCGTGGGGAAGAAATATTATTTTAAAGAGGTAAGGAAATATGAAGCAATAATAACCATGTTGAATTAACCTGAGACTGGGGTAGAGAATAAACATCAAAACGTAGAAGGGACAGAAAATAGACAGGACGACGTCTCAATGACGTCGTCATTTTTCAATGAAGTAATATTCAGAATATACTTAATGCGTTTAACATCACAATTGACGCTAAACATTTTATAAATGATTGTTTTCCCTATAAATCTTCGACGGACTACAAAAACTACGCTATCATAATCGACATTCGTTTCGTGATTCCTCTTGTTTTTGTTTTAAGAAGTGTCCGCTTAAGCTGCGATCTGTTTTTTTCTTTTTTTCCGCTCTGTGCCATCACAAAATAGTCATTAAAATATACAATTCGAAGAAAATACTATGCACACTGTTAAAAAACAGGACTGTAGGGATTCTACAACAAAATAGAATCGCGTCGGAACATTGGGCCTTGTTTAAGTAAATCAGGCTTTTTTTTTTTTTTTCTGGGCATTGCCTATTTTGACGTCGATGTTCAAAACAATTGTAAGAATTATTTTGACATCCGTGACGTCACTTACTGAAGAAGTGAAAATAATTTTAAATTTATTTTAACGTCCCCGTCTTTTTTATCTTTTTTTACGTTTTAAATTTAGAATTCTGAGTTTTCGTACTCTGGGGTTGGAAAGTGAGCGAAAGTGGAGGTCAAAATAATATCTTCATTTCAGGCGGTGGCGCGGTTCAATATGCATTTTCCGAAAACAAATATCGTGCAGTCGATTGCAGCTTTTACAACATCTTAAGGGATGGGGAATGCAAAATAACTTTTGAAAGTACAACATCACCTATCAGGCCGCACTAACGTTTCCTTGGTTGCGCTATAGATGACAGAATGCGACAGCGTTGATTTCCGTGTTTTTGTTTCACGTGCCTTATATGGACAAAAGAGCTGAATCTTGTGTCATAAAACGTGCAGTTGATTAAACATTTGCTGTCGGAAAATACGTGTATCTCTTCGTACAACCGGTGAGTCAAAATCTTTGTTGTCTATTCGCACCGGTCAGCAAACATCAATGAAACAATGTAATGATTGTATTCACAACCTTTTATTTGTCATCCCGATCGTTTCGTAGTTAACCGACTCGTTATACACGAACTTAAAGGAACATCTAAACTAAACAACGAACTGACGAAACCCAGTTAAAAACAAAGCGAGACTTCGGAACCATACGAAAACGCGCTCGCGCTGTGGTGGAGGCGTGGAAACACAAAAGGCGTGCCAAACTCTCAGTGTTACGTAGTGCACGCACTCATTTGTCACGTGCAGGCAAGATAGAGGGACACGCAGCTCGCCTTTGTTGTGGATTCAATATTTTGACTTAGACGCGTGTCGAAATGACGTGCGAGAGCTCAGAAAATCGCCGCCGGGCATGTCAAGTCTGATAGGATATACTGTCGAGCCGTCGAGCCAGTCGAGCACACCCATGCTGTATAAACCACTTTCAGTGCTAAGTAGGATCGAAACTTCTTAGGTATGCGACAAAGCGACACATGACTCCTTCGACATGTCAGCAGAACACCGACATAACCATCAAAAACTAGACAGGACAAAACCGACAAAACCATTTAACGGCTACAACTGCGACGGCTGCATCGCGTATCGCTGCATCAGTTGCATTGAAAGGGGACGTATAAATCATAAAAACCCTATTTTGACGTTTAACCGAACTGATGTCACAAATAACAAAACAATTTTTAAAATATTTGGACGGTGGACGTCGAAATAGTCACTGCCTTTTTTCCTCTGTGTAAGGACGGATGCAGGCACTTTTGTGACTAGTGTAGGGACATCTAGGGTTTTCAAGGGCGCGTCCACAGGCTACAGCCGAAATGGCGTTGCCCCCAGGATTCGGCAAGTTCTGTGAAGGAACGCAAAGTACTGCGTACAATGTAAATGTGGTAATTACGTTCACCTTTGGTAACACCCGCTAAAAAGTACATTTCTCGGCCGCCCCTTTTTTGAAAATGTTCTTGGCATTGGTCGAATACGCGCGCCATTATGACAGCCGTGATTTTGGAGCGCGGCAGATTCCATGGATCCACGCAACTTGCTGTTTGCAATTCACTACCTATGTAGGGCTCAGATATCGCCCCCTTAGGTTTTGTAGGGGCCAATTTTGTGAAAGTGGTCTTCCGCTCAATTTAACGCGTGAGGTTAACCTAAAGTGTTTCGTGCTCACATGCGTTCGGGGATGCTTGAAAAGTGCTCAGATAGTGGTGCCACTTAGGGAGCGCACCGACAATGGACAATAGACAGTAATGACTGTTTTGTAATATCGTGCACATTTTTGCTGGAATGCCAATGTACGGGGCCGAGGGTTGGTCAAGCCTCAAAGGCCTCGGCTCGTCAGGTCAAGCCTCAACCTCGGCTGCCTCGGCTGGTCAAGCCTCAAGCCTTTGCTCCACCATGCTTCATGGAAATAAACTAAACTATAACTATAACCCGTAATTCAACTGTAAAATGTCGGTCACTGTAAAATCTACATTTTCGCTTTATCTCTCAAGAAAGCACGTTGTAATATCCCTTGCGCCAGTTGCCGTCTGCGGCACAGGCGGTTCTCAGAACAGTGCTCACAAAAAGATGAAAGTATCAAAAATATGAATTCTGAAGGGGGTGGCACGCAGTTATTTTTTTCTCTGAGCGACCTTGGGGAGTGCAACAAGTACGGCCTGGCTCTTTTCTATCTAAAACTAGAAGTGAAGTACAGTTTACCTGCTTCCACCGTTCGCATATGTGGCAAGAAATTCAAAACATGCATGATCTCGGTAAGCAGCCCATGCTTAATGCTTTGCATGGCAAGTTGGAGAAACGCTTAAATATGGTTGATTCAGAAGAAATTCTCAATGATAAAAACAGCTTCGATGTATCCATGCAATCTGAATACAACAATGTCCAACAGCGAACATATGATACAAGCTTACTTCAAACAAAAGTTTTCGTATGTCAAACAAATGCAGATTCATCGTGGACGGGACAGGAACAAGAGAGAGTGCTCGTTTCAGTACACTCCACTACTGGAAAAGCTAAAAACTCTCGCTTTAGAATAGGTCAGTTGGTGGCTGCATGCTTGGTAATCTTGCCGATGTTTCAGCTGCTTCAGATTATTGTCCGAAGTCAAATATTTCCTTTGGAAGCGGCCTACCAACCTTTGAAATATTTCTGTCCCAGGATGCCTTTGAGGTTGTTAATTCATTGGGTTTCGCAAGGAAGAAACACAAGCTTGATGGGATTTACTTCCCACTGGCAAATTAAAAAAAAACACAACAGGTCTACCAGCTGGCGCTTCTTTTTGCTGGGAAAAACATCCGAATATTTAGAATTAAAAAAGTGTTCGATCCTTGGGAGACCTGCGGCAACTTGAGTCCAACAGTATATTTGTTAATGGCATGCACATGTGTTCGTAGACAACTTAGGATCCCTCCTTATTGGAGACTTTACAGGAAATGTCATCTCTTCTATCTTCATCTGTCTGACTACTCTACTGCGTGCTAACACGGCCCGGATTCAAAGAGCCGTATCGACTTAGTAAGAAGCGAACTATGAAAAAATATGATTTGGCTGTCCAGGAGGTTGAACACATTGGGTGTTCTGTTGAAGGAGTGAAATTCAACAATTCATTTAACAACCTAAATTTTTTTGTTTCTTTTTTTTTTTCATGTGTGTAATGCAGGACTTCTTTTTTGCGTTGCACCTGACCTTTTAGAAGTCGTTATATCGTATGACGTACTTCTTTTCTTACGGTCCTTTTAGAGACATCTGGCTGGCTTTTGCTGAAGTGCCTCAACTTCACAAGGACGTCTTTTAATTGTTTGGGCTTTGACGCAACCAGCAAACCATGTGAAGTAAACATACAGGAAAAGCAATTGGTTGGTGAAGCTGTGAAAACATAAAACCGGCTGCACCCCCAGCCTGTTCTCATTGGCCATTAATTTGCTTGCAGGAAGAGCAACTCTGGTACCTCTACCTAACCTTGGGGAAAATGGTTGGCATTGTTTTTGGACCCAAAGTTAGCGATAAAATGGTTGCAGGCTTGCGTGAGCTCGTCTCGTCGAAGAGTACCTCTCAGACAGAAAATAGTTGTTTCCTATGGCACCTCTAAAACACAAGCACCACTACCTTCTTCACTACACCAAGCAGCTTCGTCTATTAATAAACCTATGGACCATACGGTTTAAATGTAAACATACATTCTCAAAAATTATATCAGGCATTTAATAGTTTTCAAGGCACTAAACAAAACACTATCTAAAAGACTAGCTGCTCCAGGCATACCGGCACTCTGAAATATTTCTTGTTGCCCAGATTACCATTAAGGCAGGAATGTTTTTTCTTTCTTTTGACTTTGAAGCGCTCCAGAGCTATTTAGACAGTTTCACGCTTTCGCCGTCAAACACCATAGCTACAAATGAAGGCACATACAAAAGAGCAACCTACTCATTTGGTGTCTTTGTAGCCATCTTCATGAGTGAGCTGTACATTGGCAAAATCACCCTGCACTTTATTCGTGACCGGAAGGACATCTTCATGGCTATGAATGTCACAGAGCAACGTATTTACCACATTTGCATTCATACGGAGTTCATGGTTCTAAGGAGTTTGGATCGAGGCGCCGAAGGACGGACCAAGTGAAGAGGGTAACGACAACACGGAGCGCACTCGCAACTGAAAGTTTATTAAAAAAAAAAAACACTTACTTTAACACTTTAATAAAACGCGGTCACTTCCAACCACAACACTCTCTCTCTCTCTAAAAATAATATGTATCTATCTAACAGTGCTACAGACGGCTCGCTGATACACTTATCGGCGCCCCTTGTTTTGACGACAAATGCTTCGTGAATTTAGTTAGTTGATTTTCCATTGTGTCGTCCCAGGATGGTTGTGTTTGAAAACCAAGGGGTGAAAGAGCATCGATCGAAATGCACGGCCAAATGCCCAGACGGCGTCTGTTTAATAGTTGCTGATTGTTCTCTAGCACGGTCATTTACGCAGCGGCTTGTTTGCCCCACATAGGTATGCCCGCAGGATACTGGACGACAGAAGTTGTACATTGGAAGCTCTGCAGCCATGAAGCATGGCTGCATGGAAGCTCTGCCGCCATGAAGTTGCTCATGTTTTTCGTCCTCCCGCAGTTCCTGAGCGTGCCGGCGCGTGGGTCCCCAACTAACTGGAGTCACGATGACGGCGCGGTTTTCTTCCGGCATCCGGACGGCAATCTTCAACCTGCCAATCACTCATCGACAGCACCGTCCTGTCCTGGTATCAAGTTCATCGAGAACCTCGTTCACACCACGTCATCAGCAGGGACATCGACAGCGGCAGCTATAAAGGAGCTCCCCTTGCGACAGCGCGCCAGTGGGCATGGAAGCTCTGCAGCCATGAAGTTGCTCATGTTTTTCGTCCTCCCGCAGTTCCTGAGCGTGCCGGCGCGTGGGTCCCCAACTAACTGGAGTCACGATGACGGCGCGGTTTTCTTCCGGCATCCGGACGGCAATCTTCAACCTGCCAATCACTCATCGACAGCACCGTCCTGTCCTGGTATCAAGTTCATCGAGAACCTCGTTCACACCACGTCATCAGCAGGGACATCGACAGCGGCAGCTATAAAGGAGCTCCCCTTGCGACAGCGCGCCAGTGGGCATGGAAGCTCTGCAGCCATGAAGTTGCTCATGTTTTTCGTCCTCCCGCAGGTTAGTAAACAAAAACCTTGCCATTGTTTTAAATCAGACAATGTTTGCCTTGTTATGCTTCCATGCCCCGAAGCTTGTATTGAGTCTTTTAGAGTTCTGCTGCTGTTGTTGTCTGGTGATGTTGAGCGGAACCCAGGTCCCATGTCAAAACCCCAAGAAGAACAATTACTTAGCTTACAAGAAACAGTCGATAAACTTAAAAACAGTCATGCTATACTTCAACAAGAAGTAAACCTTTTAAAAGAAAAACAAAAACAAAGTGAACAGACAGTTTCAACACTTGAAGAGCGACTTAACAAACTCGCGAGTGAACTCGACGCACTAAAGCAGAAGGATACTAGTAGCGCCGCGACTACTGAACCCCAGCTTACTGCTGCCTTAAACGAACTATCTCAGCTAAAAACACGTTGCGATGATGCAGAGGGCAGATCCCGTCGCTGTAATCTTTTATTTTTTGGCATCACCGACGCAGACAAGGAAACGTGGGCTCAGTCAGAGTGCTTGGTCACTAGCTTGTGCTCCGAAAAACTAAACGTGCAAGTTGAATCATCTAGGATTGAAAGGGCGCATCGCCTAGGAGCATTCGACCCTCAGAAATGTCGCCCAATAATAGTAAAGTTTTCTTCGTTTAAAGATAAAGATAGCGTTCTTTCATCAGCCCACAAGCTTAAAGGAACTCGCGTAGCCATCAGCGAAGACTTCCCAATTTCTGTCCGGCTCGCACGCCGTCACCTTCTTGATTTTGCAAGGCCAAAAGGCACCCCCTACAGACTGCGTCATGATAAACTTTTTATAAATGATAAGTGCTATGTATTCGATGCCGCTCTCGGCGCCGTTAAAGAAAAAGACACATAGCCACGCCAGCGCTTCTTCTCGTCGCCCTCTAGGAGTCGACCGGCAAAGCACCATGTTATCACTAACAAATCTTCAAGTCATTCTATCCTATTTACTAACATTAGAAGCCTAATACCAAAGAGAGACGAAATAATTTCAGTAATCGAAGCGTGTAATGCCGCTTTTGTTGTACTTACAGAGACGTGGCTAAGCCCTGATATATCTGACGTTGAGCTATTTCCCTCGCAACTAAACTTTCGAGTGTATAGGTCTGACAGAAAAACTAGAAAAGGAGGGGGCGTACTTTTGGCCATAAAAGACCATATACCATCACGGCTAATACCGCTTACCACTGACCTAGAAGTTGTTTGGGTGTATCTTTGCACAACGCCTTCCGTAATAATGGGTGTGTGTTACAGGCCGCCGGATAATAAAAGAGATTTTGTTATTGAGCTGTATAAATGCCTTTCTGAACTCGCATGTAAATATCCTAACGCTTTAGTTACCCTTTTTGGTGATTTCAATTACCCAAATATTGACTGGTCTACTATTTGTTCTAGCTGTGCATTTTCTCAAGAGTTTATTGACCTTTGTTTAGATTTTAACCTATCTAATGTTATCACTCAACCCACTAGAATTACTAATCGCTGCAGCAACGTACTCGACCTATGTTTAAGCAATGACCTTTCTCTCTTCAGCAACGTCACATACTTACCCAGCATTAGCGACCACCTCGTCATTGAGCTAACATTCTCCATCACTACTCCTAAGAAATCACGTTATTGCAAATTCATTCACGATTATGCGAGAGCCGACTACGCATCTATCAACACCAACCTCGAAGAATTTTATCACATATTCTCAGTAAACTTCGCAGAAAGGACGGTCAATGAAAACTGGATTCTTTTCAAAGATAGACTAACATCCCTAATCAAACGTTTCGTTCCACTCACTCGAATTATATCCGATAACACTAACCCTTGGTACGATAAAACAGTTCATTGTCACTCCAACAGGAAAAAAAGAGCTTATACGAGGGCAAAGGCTCATAACACTAACGCATCTTGGAATGCCTATCACGAATGCGCTAGGGCCTACAAATCCGCGATTCATGATGCCAAATCCAAATTTTATACTCATGACCTCCCCAACATTTTAACCAATAAACCTAAAAAGTTTTGGAAAGTAATTAACCCAGCACTCTCTCTTCCATTACAATTCGTTGACGAGTACGGCCTTCCACTTTCTGACGAACATAGTGCTCTTGAAACTAACAACTTTTTTAGCTCGATCTTTACCAATGAAGAATTGTCAAGTATGCCCAACTTGTGCCAACCCCTTCATCCTCCTATGAATCCTATCATGATCGACCGCTCTGGTGTACTGAAGGCCATTGATCAGCTGAAGGTGTCTTCTAGCTCTGGCGACGACCAAATAAACTCGAAAATATTAATAAATACTAAACACGTCTCTTCAACTTTCCTCTGCGACATTTTCTCGCAGTCTCTTCAACTTTCTGAAATTCCATGCGATTGGAAAATCGCTAACGTCATCCCCGTTTACAAAGCAGGTGATCGCCAACTAATCAACAACTATCGCCCGATCTCGCTCACCAGTGTGTCGTCTAAACTCTTAGAGCATATACTCTATTCTAACATAATAAACTTTCTAGACTCCCACAGCCTTCTTTTCGAGCATCAGCACGGCTTTCGCAAGTCATACTCATGCGAAACGCAACTAACAGCTTTTCTTACTGACGTTTACTCAAACTTTGATTCTAATAAGCAAACTGACGCCATATTTATTGATTTCTCCAAGGCATTTGACAGGGTCCCTCATCAACGTCTCTTACTGAAACTTAGAAATATTAATATCCATCCCTCAGTCGTCAAATGGATCTCCGAATTCCTCACAAATCGCACCCAGTACTCATCTATTAACAACACCAAATCTACCACCTGCACTGTAACCTCCGGCGTCCCCCAGGGAACCGTTCTTGGCCCCCTTCTATTTTTAATATACATTAATGATCTCTACCTCAACATCTCTTCAATACGTCTCTTCGCCGACGACTGTGTAATTTATAGACCTATTAATTCAAACCACGATAATCAAATTTTGCAGAATGACCTCGCACTTATAACTCAGTGGTGCCACAAATGGCAAATGACTTTAAACTTTAATAAATGTAAATCTCTATCATTCACCCGCAGTTCACATGTTTCATCCTTTTCTTATCACCTTTCCACTATCCCAGTAGCTACCTGTTCCTCATATAAATACCTAGGCGTTCACCTGACCTCTGATCTGTCATGGACTACTCACATAAATGCTGTCACTGCCGATGCTAACCGTACTCTCGGATTTCTTCGCCGTAACCTCAGACTAGCTACACCTTCAGTAAAACTACTAGCTTATACGACCTTGGTCAGATCAAAACTTGAATTTGCTTCATCCATATGGTCACCATGGCAATCATATCTAACTAACAACCTTGAATCCGTTCAAAACAGAGGTCTTCGTTTTATTTACTCTGACTACTCCCCATACACTAGCATATCAGGATTACGCAAATCAGCTAACCTTGACTTACTTTCTTTACGTCGAAGGGTGTCACTTCTCACTCTTCTTCACAAAATCTTTTACCACAACAACCATCTAAAAGATTCTCTACTATCACCTCCCTACCGTATTTTTCCTCGTTTTGACCACTCATGTAAACTGCGCTCAATTACTTCGTCATCTGTCTCCTATAAAATGTCGACTTTACCATCTGCTATTGACGATTGCAACTCATTACCTGACCTCATTGTAAACATGACTGATACTAACAAGTTTGCTGCAGCCGTTAACCTCTTTCTTTCTGAAATACAAGTATAGATTACAGCGTGTTTTTTATTAACTATTTTTGTTGATGTTTTAGTGTGTTCACTCCCTTGTATAATGCCCCCTGGGGCCCTCAAGGAAAATAAATGATGATGATGATGATGATTCCAAAAACTTATTTTTGTGTTTCTTTTATCATTCGTCACTGTCTTGATCTGGAGCTCTGTCTGAAGCATTGATTCTTCTGCACGATTACGAAAGCTTATTTAAGGTCGAAAAAAACACCAAAACGTTGTAACGTCCGCATCTTTTTTTTTCCTTTTTTTTTCATGTTCTGGGAGATAGCATGAAGGTAAGGAATGATAGCCAGTCTTATTTTTTGCCATTCATAAACATTTTGTGAAACAACTCTATACCTCCTTTTCAGACCATCCGCCGCATCAGTCAGAGACTTCTGTGGAAAACCCGCACTTAATAGGCGGTTGACCTGTAACACGAAGCTCCAGCCCATTTCACGGTGACATTGCTTCTTCACAGCTGCTCCGAGGCAGGACGTAGCGATACCTTTTTTTTTTCAAGTTTTTAATGGACGGAGTCGTACCGTGGCACACTTTGTTTTGGAGCGGGGCTCATAAGCCCAACAAATGTGATCGTCTAGAAACGTGAGTTTTAAATCCAGAAACTGCAAACGCCCCCTACAGTGTACGAGCCGTACTCGCTCAACTACTTAAGGAAGGCAGTGAAGCTCTTAAAGATCCTTGTGTTGTTTAGAAACATGAACCGCTCTTTGCGTCTCAAACGACGTCCGGTCGCTCCGCCTTTGCAAGCCTGTCGAGTTTGCTTATGTAACCATTGATAGAAAGCGTAAATGCTACACGGACAGCAACGTTGGAGATGTAGCGAGAACCTTCGGCTGTACGATTTAACATCTTGGAGGAGACAGGATGTCTTCTCCAAAACGTTTTACAGTATTAAAAATTTCAACAGATCTCGCACTTCTTGGTTCTTTTTGGCGTTCGCCTGGAGGATACAGCTTTCTTCAAAAGTCAGTATGGCAGCCAACAGCGGAAGTGATATTGGCGTTTCCAACCGCCATTGCTTGTTCATCTTGTCGAGTCGCCCGCTGCTGGTACTCTGAGTGAACTAGGTAGTGCTGTAGGGATGTGCGCTAAAAACACTGAGGGTTCAAGAGATTTGTTGATAATTTTTCAAAAAAAAATGTTCTCAGAGAAGTGTAAATGCCTACAAAACTGGCATGGGTGGGTCCGGCACTTACGGCAGCACTTCCCAACGCAGTCATAAGCTGCTTTGCAAATCCTACACAGTTCCGTCGTCGCTCCGCTTTGGTTCCCCATCCAGGTAAGCACGGCATCACCACCTTTGTAGAATTCGACCATTTGTTCTCTCTGCTTGACTTTCATAGCCGCCATTGTGTCTAAAAGTGAGATCTTGCTCTGTTGTGTTTTTGATACCTGCGTGAAGCATCTTGCGTCTTGCGTGTACCTCGTACATACATTCTACGCTGAAACAGGATCGACCATTAACGCATAATAAATGTCAAATATTTGTGCCTGTTAACCAAAAGCGGTAAAAGCTTATCGCATATGGTGATGGAGGGAATAAAGAGGGAATCAAAGTAAAATTAATCGCTTTTCTGAAGGCGGCCTCTTTGGATCCATTTCAAATGTTCGTTTTCGGCTAGTTTAAAGAATAAGAAAGGTCATTTTAATGCTGCAAACACTGATCTGAATCATGATTGCAGTTCCTGAGTAACAGACTTTCCTTTTCAACCAATCTTGCGATGGATGTTTCTGGTCTCATTCATGCGAGTTGTATGCTGGACCCAGATGAACTTTATATGTTCTTGATATTCAAGGACTGACAGAGAGATGCAACAGCAATACCAATTTTCTGGCAACTCTTGAAATGGATCGCGTGGAATTATTCCCTTGCATTTCTTGCAGCCCTGGGGTGTTGCATGTAATATTGTCAAACGCGTCGCCGAGCGAGCGCGTAAGTACATGGCGAGGTCCTCGCCTTTCAAACATTGCTCACTGAGATGATAAGTGTATGGCAACCAATGTGATCATTTTAAAACCTTTTAAATAGACAAATAGAGAGCGGAATGTTTTTTTAAATTATTATTATTAGTTATGTCTACTAGGCGTTCTCGCAGATTCGAGGACTTTATCGTCTGATCATGTTGCGAATGTTCTACGCGCCGAATGTTCTAGGCCGAATGTTCCTGAAACCCACGCGGGTACAAAAGCTGCTCCGCGTGGCGAGCCGAAGTCAGTCTCGCCCCAGCGTTTGACCCTGCTGTTTCGCCACCATAGACGTCTGCGACTTTAACCTTTTTCTATTTTGTTTTCGGCACAAGTTCGCCTCATTAAGCGTTTAGTTTGCTTCAGTTTTTGTCGCCTCATCGAATGTCCTTCTTGACATTTTGGTAGAGGTGCGTGGTACATCTCCGTGCAGCAAACTCCTCCGAGGGCCCGCAGTGCAAGTCCGACCCCCAGCCCCCAAAGACCCAACGAAGAGAAGACCGATACCCGATCAAGCCCCCAAAACCAAGGCCTACCCCCGAATTTGGGCTCTTACCACTCAAGACCAAGCAGTCAACGAGGCCGACTATGGGCAAGCAGTCGTCGCAGACCCCGGCCGCCGCCGTCGTCGATCACCTGCCCGTCGCACCCCGGACTCCGACGCCTTTCCACTAGGGGTGCACGAGGACATTGAAGATTTGCTGCAACAATACGAACGAGTGGCCCGCCATAACGGATTGACATCGGAACAGTGTCTTTAAACGTTTACTTCGGTTTGGAGGCCACAGCACGGAATTGGTTTCAAAACCACTACGCGTCGATTACCTCCTGGGAGCAACTGAAGGCTGAGCTCCGAGGTACGTTAACCAATTAACAGTGGAGAGAAACCACCGAAGTGCTTCTTCAAGCGAGGATCCTAGGCCCTAACGAGAGCGTTGTTACCTTTGTTGAAGATGTCCTTCGACTCAGAAACCGCGCCGATCCCCAAGCCTCCGAAGCAAAACAAGCCGAGAACCCTGATGTGAGGTGTCAAGGAGAGCATCTTCGAAGACCTTGTGCGATGTCTATTTACCACCGTCGATACGCTTGTAATGGAGGGGACCAACATTGAACGGGTTCTGCAAGCACGAGCCGCCCACAACCATCAAGTTCCTGGTATCGCTTCACCCACGCCGTCCAGCTACGCCCTCCACCCCAATATCCCGGGGATCCACAAAATCCTTTGGGACATCGTCCGTGAAGAACTGAAGACCTTGGTACCTGTCGCCGAACGTTCAGCTTCGCTCTCAATCGCCGAGATTGTTCGAGAGGAGGTCCAGCAAGCCCTCCAGCCAGACGTTCTCGCCGACGCCGCACCGGAACCACCAGCTTTGACCTACGCCGCAGTTGCACGCCGTCCGCAACGTCCTGTCACCCGGCGGTACTCAGCTACACCCCGACGAGAGGTCTCTTCGCCGCAGTACGCTCCCCGCAAAGAGCAGCGCGGACCTCGAAAGACCGACGTGTGGCGCACTGACGGATGCCCGGTGTGCTTCCACTGCGGGGAGGCTCACCGCGTTTACCGATAGTTCCCCTACTGCCAGCTCGGCCTGTGAGCATTCGCGCCAAACGACCGTCGACCCCGCTTTGGATAACGACCCCGGGACATCGAGGAATAACTCCATAGCCTCCGTCACCAGCGCTGACAACACCACGAGTTTCCCTTTCGCCATCCTCCCGACGTTCCGCATCGCCTTCGCGTCGGTCGCGCCGTGACAGCCTGTCTCCCCTATCTCATCGGGAAAACTAATTGCGGCAACGCCTAGAGGTGGCATTGCCGAAGACGACCAAAGTAAAGAGCCTTTAAGAACGCAGGAGGGCTCCTACTTTCCCGACGTCACGCATCGCAACGACGCCCCTGCAATGGTGCCCAACAACCTAAATGTTCTATCGACGGTCACGACGCATCGGCACTCGTGGACACCGGAACAGACTACACTCAGTTTTCAATGAGAGGCCCTCTAGCCGCCTACGAAAAGTGACAACGCCGTGAAATGGACCTCAAATACGGACAGCCGGAGGGCACCTCATCACACAAGTCGGAAGGTGGACTGCTGGCGACGAAATTCACGGCGAGACGTCTCCTGTAAAATTCGTCATTCTACAAGACTGTGCCAAAGACGTCATTCTCGTCATGGACTTTCTGTGTGAATATTGCGCCGTCATCGACCTTGAACAGAAGAGATTGACGCTGCGGACGCCTGTTCTGCCTTCAGAGAAACCCCAAACAGCGTTAGCCCCCATGCGAGTCTCTGCCGACCACGCGAACCTGCCGCCATGATCAAGTGTTGTCATAGCCGTCGTGACCGACACAGCTACTTGTGGCGAAGTTGTTCTGGAAGGCAACCTTCAATGCCTCCTGGGAAGAGGAATAGGCCTCGCAAGAGGACTGGCTGAACTTCAGCATGGGCGCACTGTAGTCCTCGTGACGAACTTCGATAAGAAACGCAACAGTTTATGAAAGGCGCAGCTGTGGGCCACGTCGAGGATCTCCGGCACTCAGCCGAAATCGCCGCGACTACTGAAGAATTCTCGACACCTCAGCAAAAAAGCATATCGCTAGCGCAGCTCGACATTAACCCTAAGTTTCCAGGCCCAAAACGACCGCAGCTGATTAACCTCCTCGCCGAATACAGCGACTGCTTTGCGACGTCGTGGAAGGTGCGTTAAACCAAAGTTGCAAAGCACCACATCGTTATCAACGACGACGCGCTCGCTGTGCATCGATCGCCGTACAGAGTCTCCGTAAAAGAAAGGGAGGTAATCCAGGAGCAAGTTCAAGACATGCCGAACGACGACATAATCCAGCCCTCAAGCAGTCCCTGGGCCCCTCCAGTCGTACTGGTTAGGAGGAAGGACGGAACGCTTAGGAACATGATAACCTGATCGAAATTAAATCGAAGTTCGGACACGCACACTTTATGGAAGCCCTTTTCAGTACCTGGGGCCACTGGTTCCCTATGAGTTTTAGGTCTTCGTATCACCCGAGATGGATTGCATAAGGCAAGGGGTTTCAACACCACCAACGCGGACATCGATGTTCAAGTCATCGCAGCTCTGGCATCCTTCATCTGTAAAATGTTCAGCTGAACAAGCATCCATCATCAAGGTGTGTATGCTTTCTAACAGCGCGATGGCTAGAGCCACTCTTCAATGATGCAATGAGTGTAGTAAGAAAACTTAGCGTGTACAACTTCTAAAAATTTGTAAATATGACCGGTGTTGAGTGATTTAGAAAATCTTAAGTTTTTTAAAGTAAAGGAAAAAATGTTTTTGTTTTGATCTTTCAGAGATTAGAGATCTTGCCTGTAGCTGCTGTCTTGGAGAAGAACACAAGGCAGCAGGCAGAAAGCCAGCAGTGGAGGGACGCCCGTCTACACCGTGTGACAGGGATGGGCAGTATTTCAAATACAAGTATTTGAAATACGTATTTCAAATACTTTCTGTATTTTGCGTTTGTATTTATTTACAAAATGGGTAATGTATTTGACGTGTGCATTTGAATACTAAAATGTGGGTTTTTTCAAATGCAATAGTAATTAAATACAATTTTGTGGGCGAAAATACACCCCTCAAATTTATTGTCACGACTCATTTTGCTCATCCTAGGACCTGTCCAAAGCTGCTCTTTCTTCATGCAGTGTCTCTCAATCAAGCACAAGCGTTTGGTGACTTTGTGATTACGGTGCTAGTTCAGAGCAAGAATGGTGACGAAATCGACGTTCACAGGCACACTGGCTAAATATGTGCCTGTGACAACTTGTGATTCTTTCCAGCCTGATTTCCATCCATATTTTTGCCTGGAACATTCTAAATGCGCGGGTTGTCCAGATTTTCGTAACTGGTGCGAGTTGCAACAATAAAAAATTCTCTAGCTAGTACTGCGCGTCTTGGTCGTCTCAGTTCTTTGTTGGTCTATACAAAAATGTAATCTACAAAAAAAGCTGCTTGAGGTTCTGTACTTTTTTCACCTATTACTCCAAGCTGATTATATTTTATTGTGATTATATTTCTATTACGTTACTAGAGCCTCGTGCACTAACTCCCGAGTGTGCGATGCAAAATTAAAATGAGATACCCAGAAACCCGTTGCAGGTGCCCTGAAGTCTTCACGCAAATTTGAGGAATATATTTGGAAGAGTATTTGGAAGAGACCAAATACATTTGGTTTTATTTGTATCTTGTACTTAAATGCTTTTTTTTGGAAATGTAATTAGATTTGTAACTGAATACATTTTTGACGAAGTATTTTGTATTTGTATTTGGATACATATTTGCATGTAATTTGCCCATCCCTGCCGTGTGACAACTTCCTCGTTTGGTGTTGTCCTTACCCGCTCTACATGGACAGAGAAAGAACCAGAACCTGGCAACACCCAAAGACCTGTCACGTCTACGAGCTGTTCAGTAAGCATGGGCATTTTTGTTTTTATTTGGTATGAATATTCCGACAGAAATCTTTAATGAACACAACTTGCATACGTGGTGCTCAAGTCAACAGTGGTAGCAAAAGGTGGATCGAGGTCTCATACTCTGCCTATCTTCGAAGAGCCACGCCTTTAAGATAACACTCCGTTTTCAGTAACCAATCTTTTTATAAATGCAACCACTATTTCTTTTTCAGTGTAACAAAGGCAAACGTTTTAGACCTATACTCAGACAAAAATACAGTAATATAAAGTGATACCAACATATTTTGTTTTGTCAACCTGCAGTTACTCTTATGTAATTATTTTTTGTAGGCATGGCACAGTATTTAAACCAGTCGCAGTGTACCGCTACACGTCAGCACCAAGAACAAGGTAGCACGAATTCGACCAATTCAGAAGTAAACTCCTTTTTGACCCTTCCAGCCCATGGTTGGGGGCGTGGCCAGACCGGTTCATTTTTGAGCCGTCAGAAGTACCTGTGCATAGCATCCTCGAGGCTAAATGCCCATGCTGCTTGAAAGTTAAATCGGCCATTGAAATACCAGGCACATTCTACATGAAGAAGAACAGTTAAGGTGTTTTCTGACCCGACCGTGCTAATGACCATTACTTTCAGATCCCTGGCCAAATGGCTTTGTCATGTTTGCCGTACGCAGATTTGTTTTTTTTTTTTTTTTTTTTTTTTTTAGAAAAGTTTGTGCTTGTTGTGCAAATCACATTTTGTCACCCTGACTGGACAACTGCTAGGCCTAAACTAGGACACTTTATTTTTCTGTGTTGTTTCCTTACTTGGCTTTAGCGCCGCGAATTTAGCCTGTGAGACTGCCCATGTATTTATTTTTCAATCCCCAGCTTATGGCACAGCTAAGTATGCCTTTGACACAACCTTTTCTCTTTTTTTTTGCATTTTTGGAAAGGTGTACGATATTAATTGCGCAGATTGTCGTATCTGCCAGTGCACAAGTTGTGGGCGTTTTCTCAATTTCCGTCGGTGCATCTTATACAACGGTGCAACTTGTGTGTGTGTTTTTTTTATAAATGTAGCCATTAACTGTAACGTGTAACGTAAACATTTTCGACAGAAATCTGTCTGGTTTGTTGGACTATAGTAATAAAAAAAAATACCCCAGGCCAAAGCACTAAAACAGTTACCCAAAGTTTCGAATCCTGCTTCATTTCTTCTCCAGGGGCAACGTAACCAGAACAACTCGGTTTGGAAACTGCCATAAGAGCCCGCTTTGAAAAAGGGGCTCCGGTCCACACTAGAGAACCGAAATAGACGCGATCGCAATGTCGCCATTTCTTCCACAGCGGCCACTCCGGGTACTGCACGGCCTCACGCACAAGATCTGTTGAGGCGCGCAAGGGCCGGTGGCGCCATCTCGCGGTAGCTATGTAAAGCAACGCGTATGTTTTGACTCGCCGCTAAAGGGCGACGCTGTAATCATATCTAGTTCGGTATCGGTGGACGCGAGTGGTCCGAGTTTCAAAGGTGAGTTTCTCAACTGAGTGCTTTAGTAACGTTGTCCAGGAGTGACTGAATCGCACGGGACAGCAGCAGCTCTCGTCTTCTTTGTCTGCCAAGAACAACCTTTTACTACAGAAAACAATTCACAAAGGACCGCCCCTGTTTTAGTGCTTTGGTAGGAGTATTTTCTTATTACTACATTTCGACCAACCAGATTTCCGTCGAAAATGTTTACGTTACCGTTGAAAAGGGTTGTTCCTGGTAGATGAAGAAGACGAGAGCTGCTACTGCCCTTTGCGATTCAGTCACTCCTGAAGAAGAAACCAAACAGGTTTCGAAACGTTGGGCCACCTCTATTAGTGCTTTGGTACGAGTTTTTGTTTTTTTATTGCTACATCCCTCAACTGTGCTGGACGTAGGCTAGGAGGGGGGGGGGGGGGGGGGGGGTTCTATCTTTTGTTGGACCTGCTAGCCATAATATTGAAACTGGCTACCACTTGAATGTATATCGTCATCAATATGCACATATGCGGGTTTGATATCAATCAATGCACAAGCGCCGCGCCAACCGTTCATGGAAGTGCGACTTATAGACAATAAAATATGGTCTGTGAGTGGTTGTATAGTTGCGAGATCTAAACAATAAAAAGCCTTGTGCCAAACGACGAGTAATAAAATATTTAATGGCCATCAATCGTTTCATCAATGGCATATACTTACATCAGTTGATTTACAGTCTCTGCCTTGCAGATGCTGAGGTCTGTAGATTTCTAGTAATGATTAGTCATCAGGAGAACACACAAGTGTAGACTGGAAATCGGTCAACATCACGCACACAACCCACATTTCACTTATGACGTGCCCCAGAGAATGCTGGAACGGCCTGTCAAAGATGTGAAAGTCCCTTACATGTTGTACACGTCGTTCAACGTGAATACGCAGCGACGCAATGCCCTCCGTTCCCTTAACGTCTTCCTCACTGCGCTGACCCCTGGTTAGGAAAGAGGGAATGTTCAACCAAACCTTTATATCTTTGAGCATTTCTTGTATCTTGTAACCTTTGTCGGCCATGACAACATCGCCTTCATCGAAAGGAAGGGTGAGAAAACCACTTTGCCTCACACATTTTTTGTCAGAGATAGAGCCTGGAGAAGGTTTCACACAGGGGCGACGGTGCCATCGGGCGAGATTCCGATCAATCCTTTAAACGTAGTTGCTGACTTGTAGGGAAGAAATGTTGCTGATTGCACTGCCAGTGAACTTGCCGTCTGGCATTTAGTTTCCGTTGTGTTCAGGATAACTCTGGTTGAAGAATACTTTTCTTTGAATGCAAGAGGAATTTCTGCTTGCACTCATTCCTTTGACTTCTATGTAGGAATCTGGGCTAGGTGAAGGAAGGTATAACCTGTGCAGGTGATGCAAATTCTTGACATTCTGGCAATTGGCAAGTTATACCTGTCTGCAAGGTCCTTGTCAGAGAACCCAAGACTCATCCTTCTCTTCTTCTTCTTCTTGTTGTGAGGTCCAGAGAAGGAAAGGGAAAGCCGGGAGAGATGTTGGCCTCCTGTACGGGGCGAGTCGCTACCCGGCTTGGGGAAGGGGGAGGAGCCGTAGGTGGCTAAAAGAGATACTGTGGAAATTTGGAAACCAGTCCAATAATGTGATGGGGCTTTGGCACAAGTGTGGGTTTCAATTTAACAACCTTGCTGTTTGCGGTGTCCGATATTTGATCAAAGACGGTCCGCCAGACCAGTCTTACTCAAAAAATCCAAGAGGTCTTTGTAAGCCCTCTGGACAAGCCGATGTGGGGCTTCTGGGATGAGGAGTTCCCGAGTGTTGGAGGAAGGAAGTCCATTGAAAGTGTAGCGTTGAAACAAGGTTTTACGCTCTTTTTTGTATTCTGTGCATACTAGTAGCACGTGTTCAATGTCCTCTAGGGCTCCACAGTGTAAGCAATCAGGACTATTGACTCGTTGAAGTTTGTGCAGAGTTGACCTTGTGTTTGCGCAGTTTGCCCTCAGCCGATGTAACATTGACGCTTGTTCTCTTGACAGCTTGCGGGGGATTGCTGGAGGGGGCCGTCCTTCAGCCGTCTCTCGGTGTGGGTGTCGCTTCTGGTAGAAATTTCGTATAAATCGCCATGCTTCGTTGTACCGGCGAAGGGAAATGGTTGGGCTCTCAAGTCCATGGGCTTCAGTAGCGAGGGCATCCGCCTTCTCATTTCCCGCAATTCCAGTGTGCGCAGGACACCACTGAAAAGCAAGTTGCCAACCCTTTCTTTCAGCCGACCTGGCAGATGCTACAGTTGTTGCAGTCAATTGAGTGCCAGTCTCGGTGTTCCGGAGAAGATGATGAGCAGATTTCGAATCTGTGAGGATGACTGCTCTCCCTGGCGTTCCACTTCGCACTAGGAACTCCAAAGCCCGCCAAATGGCCACCAGCTCCGCAGTAGTAGAGGTTGTGGCGAAGTTTAGTCTGTCTGCAATGCAGACGTTGTGAGTTGGGATGAAGACTGCTGTCGTGGTAGTTCCTGTCGCCGGATTAGTGGAGCCGTCGGTGTATACTTGCAGCCATCCAATATACTCTGTGTAGAGTAGTGCCTGGGTCAAAAGGCGAGAAATTGTCCTAGAAACACTCGCCTTGCTATGCATGTAAGGAAGAGTTTCACTTATCGTCAGTGGCACTTCTAGATGGGGCTGCGGGGGTGGAGGGATATGTCCGGGTGGTCTTATAAGATCTTCGAACTGTCTAGCCAAATAGCCAAAGCGGGAGTTGGGGCGGTCAAGGACGTGTGAGAGTAGTGAACTCCCAGAGGACACACCATGAATTCTTGCAATGTGACGGCAGGCGCGCTCATCAGCCCGGAGAAAAACAGGCCATTCTTCCGCAGCAACGAGTGTGGCAACGTTCCCGCGTATCGCGGCAGTCCGACGCACATCCTTAGTGCCACACGGTGAAATGTTTCAACATCACGTTGTTGTGCTGGTCCGATGTTGAGAAGTGGCAAAGTATAATGTAGGCGGGAAAGGATTAAACCTTTATATAACTGAAGCAGGGGGTGCTGTGCTGTTCCCCAGGCATGGCCGCGGAGGCACCGGAGAACTCCGAGAAGGCTGCGGCACTTGGAGAGAACTTTGCGGACTTGCGGTCTCCAGGTTACCCGATCATCCAACAACAATCCAAGATATCTATGTGTCCTCACTCTCTTGACTGGCATCCCAGCCATCTTGAGTTGCAGCGCTCGTTCGGGGGGAAAGGGGGGGGGGGGGGGGGGGGGGGCGTCCCCTCGGACGGTAAAGCAGCGCTGCTGTTTTCTCAGAGGAAAGTGTCAGTCCCAGTTTTTCGGTGGCAATGCAGATTGTATCGAGTGCCTCTTGGAGTTGACAACGAATCTTCCTTGCCCTTCGAGTTGGGCCAGCGCACCAAAGAGCCACATCATCCGCATAGATGGATATCTGTACAAGGAACGGTCCCTGCTGGCGAAGTGAGCTTGGAAGCGTTGCCATGGCCACATTGAAAAGTGAAGGACTAAGGACACTTCCCTGAGGAACGCCCTGAGTCATAGTACGTGGACTTCTAAGCGCTCCCGGGACCCTCACCCGAATCGTTCTACCAGAGAGAAATGCCTTAATATATTCAAGCATTTTCCCTTTTACTCCGAGATGTCTGAGGCGCTGGAGGATAACATTATGCGGAAGTGTATCAAATGCCCGCATTATGTCTAAGAACACACAGTGAAGCATGTTGCGGCGTGCTTTTGCCTCTTCGAGTGCAGATGACAAGTCGCCCATTGTGTCTGCTGTACACCTCTTCGCACGAAATCCTGACAGCTGGTGTGGCATCGCATGTGATTGCTCTAGGTGCCATGTCAGGCGTGTCAAGACCAGGCGCTCAAGTAGCTTACCCAGGCAGCTTGTCAGGGACACAGGTATATAGGATGAGGAGGAGTGGCTCGGATTACCGCATTTCAAAACCGGAATTACGATTGATTCTAGCCTGGTCATAGGCAGAATGCCTGTTCTCCATATTGAGTTGAGTGTCTCTAAAAGTTGTGGATGATAAGCTTGGTCTATGTTTTTCGGTGCTTGATACGTGATTCCCTCTGGCCCGGGTGCACTTCGGCGTTTGCAGTGTCGGAGCACATACTGCAGTTCAAAGATGGTGAAGTCGTCATCTGCTGTGGATGCTTCAGAAATGGAAGTGCCTATCAGCTCTTGGGGTAAAACCACGGCTGGTGGAGGAAGGGGGCACGCAAATTCACCAGCTAGCAGTTCTGCCGTTTCAGTCATGGTTTTGTCGTTCGTGATGGCGAGTGCTGCAATCGGGTGACGAGGGACCTTCCCAGCTGCCAAGGCGCCAACTAACCGCCAAGCTTGCGCGGCTCCCCTCAGATTCCCGAAGGAAATACATTTTTGAACCGATAGCGCTGCATTTTTTTCGTGTGCCTCCTGAACGCTGCATCTATTTTTTTGTAACGTGCCCAGTCGTATTCTGTATCTGTGTGCACAACCCGTCGTTGGGCTTGTCTCTGTGCCGCTCGGAGGTCTAGAAACTCTAGGTCCGGGACAGGTCGCGTGATGGGAACCTTCACTAGTCGTGTCGCTCGTCGAATGCAGTTTTCAGTGATGGCAGGTAGGTCTGTAGCGTCAGCCGCAGTTGCCGATGCTGCCATATATTCACGGTAAAGGTCCCAGTTGCCTACTTTGCATGTTCTGGTGACGACTGCACTTGCGTTCGGCGAGGCTATAATGATGGGAACATGGTCGCTACCCCATGTGTCTGGTTGTATTGCCCACGACACTTTGATCGCAGGCGATGCAAATGTGAGATCAAGGACGCTTTTTCTGATCCCTTTACGGATAAATGTGGGTGCTCCGCTGTTTAGAATTGTGAGGTTCAGGGCCGCAATGGTGTCTTCCAGACGTCTTCCCCTTCTGTTGGTTCGGCTATCACCCCAGTTCATGTTGTGTGCGTTGAAATCTCCAGCTAATAAAAGTTCACCTTTAGCTCTCTGTTGAATTTGGTGCAACACATCAGGGTCCCATGTGCCCCCAGGGGCTACGTAAATGGAAACTATTGTGCTGTCTTGCGTGCCGAGCCTTACTGTGACTCCCGCATACTCTGCCGTTAATGAGCAGAGATCTGAAAGGTCCCGGATGCTTTGATGGAGGCTTGATCTCACCAAAAGTGAAACTCGAGACCTAGTCTTTGAGTCAATTGTGGTCGAATTGTAGAAAACATATGGAGAGAGTCGTACCTCACCTTGTAGGATGTTGGTTTCTTGAAGTGCAACTACCATCTATGGTTCTCTGCTGTAGAATTTGCCGAAGTTCAGGAATGCGTGTACGAAGGCCGTTCACGATTCATTGGAGAATCGATGGGAATTCGGGGTTCCGGTTTCGTTGACACAACCTGTTGGCTTTCCCTCCTTTTACTATGACTCCATAAGAGGAAGAATCATGTTAAGGAATGAGAGGAGAAGTCGTGCCCACTGCGCATCCACAGTAGCTAGAAAAGCCTAAGCCATGCGGGTTGCCTTCTGAAGAACTGGAATCCAGCTTTCCCATGCAGATTTAGCTGTAGGTTCAGCACTCGGGCTGGGAGGAGGCTGCGGCTTCAGTGCAGGCGTCACATTCAATGCTGGTCTGACAGTGTCGGCTTTCGATTCCACAGTACAGGTGTGGTGGTTGTTCAATTGAGATACTCCCTTCGTCGTTTTGCATTTTCGCCGAAGTGCTGCAGCGTAATCCACAGCACTGACATTAGGCTCCTTGATGGGATCATTCCTCCTTTTCGGTGGGCTTGGAGGGGGCTGAACATTTTGATTTGCGTTGGCTGTATTATACTGTTGGACAGCTGTCCTTGCAGCGCGAAAATCAACGGCATGTTGACGTGCGTAGTTGCGAGACTCGCTTTCTTTCTTCCATTTGGGGCAGGATGAAGAAGTGGCAGCGTGAGGTTGTCCATAGTTGACACACTTTTCTTGCGCCGAACACTCGGTGTTGCTCTCATGTAAATCTTCGCAGCGGCTACAAATAGGAGGTCGCTTGCAAGTCGCTTCTCGGTGTCCATACGCGCAACACTTTCGGCACTGTATGGGGCGTTCCTTGAATAGAGAGACTGGGTGACGGACATGGCCGAGGTAAACATAACTTGGCAGTGTGGTTGTAGAGAAGAACAGCTTCACTGCTGTGCTCTTGCCAAGTCGTCGCAATCTTGCCACTCGACCTTCCGGAGATCTCACGTTCTGTTCGATCTCTACTTCAGAAAGCGCAGGTTCAACGTCTGTAATCACTCCGACGGCGCAGTATCGCGGAACCGGCTCATATGCTCTGAACTTCATTCCACAAAGCTCGGAACAGGCAAGGAGCGTTCGAGTCATCTGCCCATTGCGTGTGTCTACTGCAATGAGGTTGAGTCTTTTGTTGGGACGGACCTCAAGAATGCACTCCGGGCACATTTGTTCCAAAGCAATTGACAGTTTAAGGCTGCCGAGTGTTGCGATGAGCTGATTTTCAACCGTTGATACAAAAATGACAGTCAGCCCTTCTGTCACTTTCGGCGAGTGGGTAACTGTATCCGTGCTTTTGCTTGAGTTTCAGTCAGTCTTCTTGCGTTTTTTGGCTCCTTTGGTGTCCCAGCCTTCTTCGTCGTCGTTGAGCTCCATGTCGCAGAGTTGTGACTCTTCGGCATTCAATACGTTGATATTTGAATGTTGACCAGCTGCGAGGTCTTCTGCCAAGTCAGCAGCGGAAGCTTCGTACTCCGATTTTGCAAGAGATGTACCGCATATAGAGGAACTCACGCTGTATCGGTTGGTTGCAGCTCTTTGACTTGCCGTTAGTGATGGAGTTCTAGTGGACATAGCGGAGTCATTTCAGAAAAGCTGAGGAATAATCCCCAGCCGACAGGCACACCTGCCCGCATGCAGTTGGGAGCAGGCTTCGCACTTGTATAGGCTCAAAGAAAAACGTGTAGAAGGTCGATACTATTAAAATATAGTCACAAATAAGAGAGACGAAAAGAGCACAGACCTGTTCGAAGCACGTCTTCTTTTCCCCGCATCCTTCCAGAAAAAAGGAAAAGTTCATTTTGCACCGTAACGCTTCTTGGTCTCCCCGCATTGAATGAGGCTGCTTGTGTCGCGGACCACATTTTTACATTTTCTCCTTGTTCACCAGGATTCATATTGTCAAAACTTTTTGGAACAGTGCGTGTGATGGAGGGCCAGTATAAAAGAGCATGTCTTCATTGTTGTGCTTGAAACGTTCTACAAAAAAACTGCCTGCGAATTTTCTTTTCAAGCTTCTTCGATCCATAAAACATCTCTGCAGGTTGTGCTGCGGGTGTATTTAAGCCAGTACTTTCGGCAGTCAGTCCGTCGTGGTGACTGCGCAGAAGTTCCCTTGTCTTGTGTCGCTGGCTGTTGCACGTGTTAAAGCACTCTGTTTGTTACATTGTTTTGGTGGTTTCCTTTGCGTTCGAGCAAGTTTTGACGAAAAATTAAATACGCTTGGCACAAAATATTCCTTTAAATGCTATACCTCAGAAGCATACCTTGGATTTAAGTCGGCACCAGTAGAAAGCAGTGATTTCGTGCTTGTTCATGCTGAAGGTGTTGCCCATGTCTCTGCGTACTGCTCCAATTCACATATTTTTCAAACCAGGAACCTACTGAGCGTGTGAGAGAGGTGTTGGTACACCTTTTGGTGGCCTCGGAAAGGTGTTTCGAAAATATTACACGATAGACCGGTGTCATACTGGGTTTTGCGTAAAAGACATGTTTTTGGGAACCTTGGGGGAGAAAGGGGGGACTAATCGGCTAATCCAACTAGAAAAAGGGGAGAATTGCGTCCAAAATTAGAAATGGCTACCATTTTTTATATTTTTGGTTTGGGCCCCTAAACAGTGGACACACCATCGCAATCGTTAGTTACGAGAAAAAATGGCGGCGGTCGCACGAATGGATAGATGTGCAAAAATGCGTCGTTTGCCATTCAAGGTAAGCTCTTGATTTTTTTTTTTCATGTTTTTGGAAGACGCATAAAACTTGGAAACGTTAATTGGTGCAATATCAAAATTTCCAATCAATGTAAGTCACGTTTGTAAACGGAGCATTACTAAAATGTCAATTACAAACATATTTCTTTTCGAGGTGGGTGAAAATCGGAACTGCCAGTTGTATGTTAGGAATTCAAAATTATGGACTGCTCTTGGTAAATTGGTTGTCTTCATTCGCGATATTTCAGTCAGTGATTCCCCTTGACGTCAGTTAAAACTCGGTGACGTTTTAGTAATGAAGCTGTGCAGGTGTTCATCTTTACGGTTAAAACTAAAAATATCCGAATAAGGGAAAACAGTGACTTTAACTACGTTACGTCGAAATACGACTTCAAATTACAGGAAAATGTATGCTTCGTATGCCGCGTCCAGAGACATTCCTTGAAATGGTTGCCTTGCGAAGTACGCAAAGCACGAGTGTATCGCTCTTGGCGGCCGTATCTCGGCGTAACATCCCCAGGATTTCTGGACACGAGCGCCGCCTCCCTACTTGCGCCATCTATTGGCCGCGGTGGCGGGTCGGCGCGTAACTGAATGGAGGGAACTTGTTTATTTTTATTTCACAAAAAACTAAGCCACATATTACTTTGCTCTCTTCGGCGATCTTTTCATTATCTAATTCCTGTTTCCAATGCGAGATTTGAAGACCGCTTGGCTATAACAAATAGGGCCAATGGGCAATAGAAAGAAAATATATTAACCTTGTGGCGGTAGGCCCCAAAAGAGGAAGTTGTTCGCATTCAAACTCGAATCCTGCAAAAACTACGCAATATCTCGTGTTACTCTGGGTGGTTCCATTGGCTGACTCGCTCTAGCAAAATGTTAAAACCAGTTTCTTCCGGCTTAACAAATTCCATGGACGTCTGTAATCATTTAAAGGTCATTACTTGAGTGTGCTCAACGCCTACGACGGACACTCTACAGAGGAAAAAGCAGCATTTCGGATCCAATATGAGAGGTATAGGTCGGCATTTTAAGCTGTCCTCACTCAAACTCACGATCACAATTTTTGGCGCAATCAGAACTCACACCCACTCACGATCACGATTTATTCAAAATAGGATCATCACCCGGACTCACCCTCACGGTTTAACACAAAACCAAAGCTCACTCGCCGTCATCATCGCGTCCGTCACGCTCACAGATCATCACGGTCATCCCGAACCATCAGACTCACAGGTCATCAGACTCACAGGTCCTCACACTCACAGGTCATCACGGTCCTCAAGGCACTCACACTCACAGGTCCTCAAGGCACTCACACTCACAGGTCCTCACGGTCCTCACGCCCACAGGTTCTCACGGTCCTCACACCCACAGGTCATCACGGTCCTCACGGCACTCACACTCGCAGCTCCTCATGGTCCTCACACTCATAAGTAATCATGCTCATCACACTCATAGGTCATCACGGTCCTCACACTCACAGGTCCTCACACTCACAGCTCCTCACGGTCCTCACACTCACACTGGTCCTCACGCTCATCACACTTTCAGGTCATCACGCTTACAGATTACTTTCTTCGTTTGTTTTTTTTTTCTTTTTTCTCGCAAGTTGTTGGTTTGTCTTCGTGTGTGTCGTGGGGCGGGAAACTACCCCAAAACAGTAAACTTCTGAACCACTCATCCAATTTGAAAGAAATGTACTATGTTTATGTTTATGCTCCGCATAGTTCTACTAAATATTGTTAAACTAGATTAATTACGCAAGAAACTAAATGCAAGCTGACGGAAGTGGGTGTGTTGAACTTCCGCCTGCTGACAAGGGTGGCGGCAAAACACAAACGCGGCTTCCGACATGTTACACAGACAGCGTCCAGTAAATAGAACATCGCCCCGCTGTGCATACCTCGCTCATTTGTACACGAATAAACGATTACTAGATATATAACCCTCGTTTCTTTTTTTTTCTTTGTGTTTTTGTGCCACCCACACGTACTTCTACGGAAGCTTATGCAGCATATATATATATATAGTAAACATATGCCCAGACCAAATTTTTTTTTCTGTTTTGGGAGGGCGTTAATATTAGGTAGGGAGGTTTTACGTGACGAACCTATGGTTTGAAATCTCACCATAATCCCTGTTGGCAGTGGTGTCCGTCAGTCGCTTGCTATTCCATGAGCAGAAGCCGCGGAGGCCGAGATTTATTTTTCACTCGAGTTGCTTCTGCTTTAGTTGATCGACCATGCTTGCCGGAGTAGGCTCCGACTTAAGGAATACTTCAACGAAATTTGAAATATATCCGTCGTGTTCAAAAATAGGTTTAATATGATTCACAATATCCGTAAATGACAATCGCACGTTTCTATTTTGAGCCTGGTGGCTGTATTTTTTGTTATAAACGGCCCACTCTGGCAAGCGCTCGGAGTAGGCCCAGCTTAGAGCACGTCAGATCCGACGCAATTGTGACGTAGCTCGTTTCGGGACTAGCAAAGCTACGGCGAGGCAGACGTCGAGAGGATGGCCTAGTCGTTCCAGCCACCGAAGTGGCTGCTTTTGTACGAATTGTGAGTGAGGGGTTAATCTTCTGCAATCTTGTAGGGGGACAATAGCGACTTCTTGTTACACAAAAGGGTTTCTCATGTAGAGGGGAGTTCCTCCTTTCCCTCTTCTCTCGTCGTGGCCGGAGGCGAGGCAATAACCGTCACTACCTCTCAATGTTCCTAGACGGGCATTAGAAACAAGGCGTTAGCGACATCCACCAGGTGCTCTTTGCTAATCGTTTAATTCGTTTTAAAATTCCTTTTCGTGTCTTTTTTTAAGAAGGTATTGGTGTGTCCGATGTGATACTGCTCTTTTGAACACATATAGACCATAAGATAAGCTCCGAAATTTCGTTGTAGTATCCCTTTAAGGAATCGTCGGCCGGCACTGTTTTTAGTCTTCTCGGCCTTCATAAAATACTGTCAGCATTTATTATCTTGATATATGCAGCAGTCCTTGAATTGGTTTCGTTTGGATTGGTTTGGCATGGCTTTGCTTGGTTTGGTTTGGTTTCGAGTGGTTTGGGGGTTGGGGTCGTCCCTGTGTGTCTCTGCCGCGCTCTCGATCACGTAGGGCGCGCCACTTTTCATGTGGCAAGCCGCGACATTCTTGGCGCGCAGTTCTATAATAAGCAATCAGTTCATCGAAGTTCGAACAAGGGGACAAGGTTTCATAGACAGATCGTTTCATCGACACTGCGATGTTTCATCGGCAGATCGTTTCTTCGACATTTGTTTCATCGATGTGTCATCCGCAGATCGTTTCTTCGACATTCGATGCTCGACAGAGCTCGCTACATTTCGTCGACACTTTTTTTTTTTACTCGGACGTCTAGATGACCATTTCTCTTTCTCTCCCTTTCATCGACGCGGCGTTGGCTTCTTGACGTCTCGCGTTCTTCGCGTGTTCGCAGCGCTGCAGGGCGCAGGTGGCGCAAGCGCAAATGCTCCTCACTCTTTGTACGTAGTACGCTGTGCGCTTACGTTGCTGGAGTGGTGCATGCGGCGTGGCGGCCTTTTGGATACGTTTGGCCGTTTGGGCGCGTGCTCGGCCTGTCTTGCGGATATTTGTTTATGTAAGGAGCGTGTCCTACGTAGCTGAAACTCGGCGCTTGGCTTTTGGCTATGTGCACCATAGAGTTATTACAATAAACGCTAGAGGTTCAGGTGGCGCTAGTGTGCTGACGCATTTGGAAGCAGACAGCAAGCAGTCTAAATTTGACTCCCGGTGATGCATTCTAATGGGAAAACACAAATGTGTTTTCTTTTCGCGCTCTATTATAGGAGCGAATTCTGCTTAGTGTCGTGACAGAACAAGAAATTTGGGACGTTTTACAACCGGATGTACAAAAATATTTGTCAGTTAAAGCGTTTTTCTGTCAATTTCGAGGCGTTGAAACTGCGCTAAAATAGCCCAATGCACATGTATAAAACGTGTTGACGTAACGGACTGCTATTATAGAAGCGTATTTACGCTTAAGTCAAGGCTATGAAGCACGCAGAGTGAATCAGCCTGACAAAACACCAAAAGGATGCTAATATATGCCAAATCAAACAATCAAAACAGACAACAAGACCGAAGCATGGAGTTATGGAATGAAGAACACGTACTGGATTAGTAACAAACTGTGCATTAGTAAGAGACTGCGTTTCCGTCATCTGAATGCTATTATACCTTGAATAAACCCTACGTGCTTTTTGATTGTTATTTTAGAAAACAACTCTTAGGCGCCCGTTTGCGGGTTCAGCGGCGCCGCCTTCGGCGCCGGCGTCGGCGTAACTGAGCGGTGCATTTTGGGACGTGTGACGTCACACGTTATGTCACGAGGGTTACTCTTACGAGGGAAACACTCACGAGGGTTATCCGCACGAGGGCGCCCTTACGAGGGAAACACCCAAGAGGGTTATCCTTACGAGAGTAACCTTTACGGGGGTTACCCTGGTAAGGACGTCCCTCGTGAAGGTTACTTTGGTAAGGGTAACCCTCGTGAGGGTTACTCTCGTGAGGTAACCCCCTGAAGGTTACCCCCGTAAAGGTTACCCTTATGAGGGTTACGCTCACGAGGGTTACCCTTACGAGGGTAACCCTCACGAGGGTAACCCCTGTAACCTTCAAAGGGGTTAACCTCATGAGGGTTACCCCCGTAAGGGCTGCCCTCACCCCCGTGAGATTACCCTCACGGTGGTTCCCCTTAAAGATTACCCTCACGGTTCACGAGGGTAATGTCAAAACGTTACCCTCGTGACCCACATGTGTCGTCATTATGGGAAAACACGGGACGTCACGTGATGTATGACGTCAGCGAATCTAACATTGCCAATATTTCCGCTAAATTTAGCGGGGGAGGAGGAGGCGCACACCCTTCCCCCTACCCTCCCTCCTCCTCCTCAAGAGCTGCGCTCCTATTCGTTCTTACAGATAATTGTAAACGTCTTTCATGTATTTTACTTGAATTGATAGCTTGCATTGACATATCACGTAGAACATTGACCTGGGTCGTATTTTTTGCTAACTTAAACATCACTTAGTAGTAAAAAAACATTAAATAAAGAAATTACACTTTTATAATGTGAAAAAAGCTACTAGTACCCGTTACGAGTAAAGAAACTTCGCTGATTTCCATTATTCCCTGGCGAAGAGAAAAATGTCACGTACGTTTTCCCATAGAAATACACAAGAAGACTGCAAAAGTAGACTGCTTGCTGTCTGCTTCAATGTGCAACCGGAAGTCCCATAGACACTAGCGCCAGCTGAGCCTCAAGCGTGTATTGTAATAACTCTATGGCGTGCACACTCGAAGCTCGCGGGATGCTGAATCGTTCCAAACTTTTTCTAATAGGGGTGTTTCTCGACGCAGTGGTGGCCTATTATACCGCACATTTTTTTATAGAATCCTGCGACGCTTATTTTGTGCCCATGTAATGCACGCGAAATACCAAAGCTGACGTTTTGCATTCTCGTCTAGCAAGTGTTCCGAAAAAGGTAGTGACGTAGAGGTTACCCCATTGATCTCTACTTAGGGGGCTGGATGGCGCTTAGCTGCTGTCCGAGCCTGGCACCAGTGAAGCCATCGGAAGTTCTATGCTTGTCCCGGAAGTCGGGCGTGCGCTGAGCTTCCTAGTATATTCAGTCGATATTTTGGGCCATGTTTTTTTTTTTTTTTTTTTTGTCTTTGATTGGGTTTTACTCACTTGGGACATACTCACACTTGATCAACTAGAATTTCAAGATGTTTACATCGAATGGCTTCCCATGATACTTCTCGGGTCTGCATGCGCTCTTACTGCGCAACAAGCAGGCTTTCTTGAGGTAAAAAGAGAAAATCCAGCGCCCTCAACGCTTTTCGAACCAGCACTCTAAAGGGTTACAAAGCCTGCCAAGCGCTCACTTCCGGGACAAGCCGCTTACTTCCGGTGGCTTCATACCTGTTTGCTCAACGTAGAGTGCCTACATGTCTGTCTGTCTGAGGGTGAAGACATCCATTATTGCCCTAAATGTGCCAGCGCGTGACGCTCTCGTGCACTCGGCGCGTGACTTGGGCGGTAAAATGGCGTCTATGCATTAGCCAAAGCTACGCGCTCGAGCTGAGTGACACCAGAATGCGCGCGCTTGAAAATGCATAAAAAAACGATTGGGCGGAAAAATGGCTGAGATGTCACCACTCAAGCAAAAGCGCCCGTGTGTATGAAGACACTCTAGCTCAACGCGCCATCCGGCCCCCTCTAGTGGAGATCACTGGGTTACCCTGTCGGTTTCAGTAGTCTTTAACAGTCAATGAACGAGGTATTGACACGGTTCTAGCTTGTAGAGTCGGAGCTGGCGGAGATCTATCGTCTACGTCGTCTTCTTTGCCATTGGGCAGCTGACCGATTCTACGTGCTCGAGCTCTCGCTGGAAGCGTAATCCTATTTATATAGTATTTAACAGTGCTCATCCGTGTGTACTGTAGTGAAAAATTCAGGCCCGACATATAAATAGTTTATTGTTATCAACCATGAAAACGCGATATCTGTAAACACCTCCCGACAAAAAAAGAAAGCGAGAGCTCGCCGTTCGTTTTGGCCAATAAAGGGGTATTCACACGAGGGAGAAATCCCGGGGATTTGTCCCCGGCACGCGCATCCCACGACGAAAACGTCAGGCTTTGCTTTTGCAAAAGCCTCGCGTTTTCATCTCGTGATGCGCGCGTGCCGGGGAGAAATCCCCGGGATTTCTCCCTCGTGTGAATACCCCTTTAAGCGATGTCACCAACCGTCTGGAGCGTGCGTGACGCCGCCATAGCTGTACTTCACAGGAGGCAGCGGTAGTGCACGAGACGCCTCGTGATCAACACGCGTAAGCCTACAGCGGCGTTGACCCTCGTGCGGAAAGACTATAGTTCCCGCAATGCGTCGCGCCAAAGACGGCGTAGCGAAACTGGCGGTGAGGTCGGTCTATTACCTCAAGCCCGGTTCACACATCTGCGTTCCGAGCGACAGAAACGACAGAAACAGCACGAACGACATAGCACCGGGACGATTCTGTTCGCATTACAGAGCGTGACAGATAATGCAATGAGCAGCTTTATCAAGCAATCTTGTGTCACGGTTGTCCCGGTGTCACGTCGTTCGTGTCATTTCTGTCATTCCTGTTGCTCGGAACGCAGATGTGTAAACCGGCCTTTACGAGCCTACTCTGATGTTAACGCTTGAACGTCACGGAAAATTGGTTATCCCGCCTTTTCGAGGTCTCGCCACGGGTAGGAATGCTAGCGGGGTCTAAGGCCCTGTCACATTGAGGAAACACGGCGGAAACATGAACAAAACATGTTTCTCAACAGTCGGGAAGCATGTCGGCTGTCGGCTCTGTTGCCCGACAACCCTGTCACATTGAGGAAACAGCAACACAACAAGGACGACAGCGACAATGTTGTCTCGGTGTGACAGCTTTTGGCAACGGAAACCTCGACAACTTGTGTCGGGCGACACGTGTTGCCCATTTCGGTGGCTGAGCGAATTTTTTTTCCAGCAACACGGCAACATCTATATTTTGTACAGATAGTCGCACGAGAATACTTCAATAATAACGTCAAGCGTGAAGGGCAATTTCGAACGCGGCTTCTTGCGCGGCGGCAGCTGATCGTCAAAATCATCTGAATCGATGGCACAAAGAAGCACCCTGTCACACTGCGGAAACAGTCGGAGAACTTTGTCCTTCAACACGAGGAAAACATGTTTTCGGGGACCCTGTCACATTGCGGAAACAGCAACAGTCCGGAAACATGTTGCTGTAGTCCGAAAACCATGTTTCCCAACTTGTTCTCCGACACTCGGGGAACATCCTGTCACACCGAGAAAGCGTGTTGGAAGAACACAAATTGCCTCCTCTCCTGCGCGCTGCCTCCCTCTCTCTCTCGCCCTCGTCTGCCCGGCCGGCTCGGCTAAGCTACAAGCGCGAGCTCCGGGCTTTCAGCATCCCTGCCAAGCACGCGCGCTCGTGCAGTGCAAGCACTGTTCTGGGCCAGATGCTCGCGCGGCTGCGTCTGGACCGAAGCTGAAACGAAGTATAGGCGGCCAGGCTCAGATCCGCTGGCTCCGCTCGCCCCTTGAATCGTTGCCATGCATTTTGGATCGCCGTCTCATCGCCGTCGCTCTACCGTAGTCGATTCATCAGCCGCGCGAACCATCTCGTGTTCTCTGGATTTGGCGGTTGCGTTCTGCTACAGGGCTAGACCCTTGCAGGATGGCATACGCGCCGGCCACAGCAGCAGCTTCTGCTTTGGTGCTTCTTTGTGCCATCGATTCAGATGATTCTGACGATCAGCTGCCGCCGCGCAAGAAGCCGCGTTCAAAATGGCCCTTCACACTTGACGTCAATTATTGAAGTATTCTCGTGCGACTACCTGTACAGAAAAATATAGATGTTGCCGTGTTGCTGGAAAAAAATTCGCTCAGCCACCGAAATGGGCAACACGTGTCGTCCGACACAAGTTGTCGAGGTTTCCGTTGCCAAAAGCTGTCACACCGAGACAACATTGTCGCTGTCGTCCATGTTTTGTTGCTGTTTCCTCAATGTGACAGGGTTGTCGGGCAACAGAGCCGACAGCCGACATGTTCCCCGACTGTTGAGAAACATGTTTTGTTCATGTTTCCGTCGAGTTTCCTCAATATGAAAGGGCCTCAAAGCAGAAGCTGCTGCTGTGGCCGGCGCGTATGCCATCGTGCAAGGGTCTAGCCCTGTAGCAGAACGCAACCGCCAAATCCAGAGAACACGAGATGGTTCGCGCGGCTGATGAACCGACTACGGTAGGGCGACGTCGATGAGACGGCGATCCAAAATGGCAAAGATTCAAGGGGCGAGCGGAGCCAGCGGATCTGAGCCTAGCCGCCTATACTTCGTTTCAGCTTCGGTCCAGACGCAGCCGATGCTACAAGCGCGAGCATCTGGCCCAGAACAGTGCTTGCACTGCACGGGCGCGCGTGCTTGGCAGGGATGCTGAAAGCCCGGAGCTCGCGCTTGTAGCTTAGCCGAGCCGGCCGGGCAGACGAGGGCGAGAGAGAGAGGGATGCAGCGCGCAGGAGAGGACGCAATTTGTGTTCTTCCAACACGCTTTCTCGGTGTGACAGGATGTTCCCCGAGTGTCGGAGAACAAGTTGGGAAACATGGTTTTCGGACGACAGCAACATGTTTCCGGACTGTTGCAGTTTCCGCAATGTGACAGGGTCCCCGAAAACATGTTTTCCTCGTGTTGAAGGACAAAGTTCTCCGACTTTTTCCGCAGTGTGACAGGGCCTTAAGTGATTTGTTCGGCACGCAAGCGTCAGTGCAGGCTATGTCTTTGTCAACACTGCCTGAAGCCTATTCCAATTGTAAAATAAAATATTATCGAAGGCACCTTCATGGTCCCTTTAAGTCTGCGTGCTTGCGCAACATGAAGTGTCACAGCTTTGCGATCGCAATACCTCACGCGGGCACAATGTCCGCCCATATCAAAATTGAACTGGCCGGTGTTTTTGAATACAATATTTAGCATTATTTTGCGCGTTTAGTTGCCGGAAATTAGCAGCACATTCAGGAAGTTCAAGTTGAGTGAGATTTGTTTTCATAACTCGCGGAAATTATGGCGGTTTCTCTGGCCATTTAGTAGCACATTCACCAGGAATATTTTAATTTATGTTACATAATCATCAAACCCGTGGTTTTTCTGTAACCATCGGTTCGAGACAGATTCTCTGTCGCTCGGTTAACAAGTATTCCTTCAACGCCGTAGCGCACTTCACAGACCCTCTGATCAGTCTTGTCCTTTGCTACACCATTATAAAAAAATTTTGCGGGCTTGAATCATCGCGGTATATGTGTCATAGGCCTTCAAGTGATAAGAAGTGTTTTAGAAATGAATTGTAAAAAGTCGGTTATTAAATATATTCTTTATGTTTTACAATAATTTTTTTACCTCACTCTGAGTACCTATATATTCAACCATGATAACGTAAAAATGCAACATACATGAGTAAACAACGGGCAAGAGGAGCACAGCGTCATGCACGAAGCCCGAGAGTCGCGTCCAGTCGGCGTGCCGACAACCCGGCCGTGGCCGTGGGGCAGGCGCCGCCGTCTTTTTCTTCTCAGTGTAAGCAGGCACACGGCATACGGCGAATTCTACAAATCCCGATGAGCAAGTAAATTCTTTGGGGTGAGACACGTGATAGCGTCTCACAGGCGTCCATTCTAGATGCCAACTGTCTCTATGCGACGCTCTAATTGGCCCACTGAGTCGCAGCTGCCACAGTTTGCTAAGTCATACTTAAACGGGCTTATAGACCTATTGCTATATTACCCAAGCATCAAGGAGAATGCAAGGATTGGTGTTCCACACGCCGCACGTGCTGGCCTCAGCAGTAGTAACTTTTCTAAAGTATATACCTAAAACAAATGGCATATTGCACGCGCGTTCGTCAACGCTTTATTTTGGTTATTTTCTTCGATTTTTTTTTATACGGAGAAGGCGTGCGCGTGTGGGCGCGTGGAACACCAATCCCTGCACTCTCCTTGATGCTTGGGTAATATAGCAAATGATATATTGGTGTGCACATAAACAACCAGTAATGCAGTTTGGCACTACACGTTGCGCCATCCAGCGGCCGCAAAATAAAACAAATTGGGTAGGCCAGGGCGGCCCGGGTCGCGGGGACTGCGGGCGGGCGCATTTAGAAACCACGTGTGAACGTGGCATTTCGGATCGGCGTGAGCCTTTTTGCAACCGTTTTTCGTAAAAGTAAGTCTCAACTTTACGTCTCTATGACCTCACCGGGATCCTGCGACATCTCGCCTACTCCTAGAGTTTCCCCCCAAAATAAACGTCGCTACCGCTGCGTGAAAGACTGTCACAGTCGCGAAGGTGACTGAAGCGTCAAACTTTACCGCTTCACTTCAAGAACTTGGGAAACGGCACGGCGACAAAGTGGATTACTGCAGTGCGACGCATCAAGCAAGTGAATTTTGCATTAATTGTTAAAGTGAACGAAAATAGATGTGCAGGCTTGGAACGTGGTCTGACAAACTCGTTTTGCAAGATACTCGGCAATATAACATATTTATAGAAGTTGTTTTACGAGTATTTAAGACAGCCACATTGAGAAATATGGTAGGAAAAACCGGACCGATTGTTGCTTCGCTGTGACGTCGAGAATCAGGCGATCAGGTCTTCAAGCGAGATGCCCGTGGGCCCGTTCCGGCACTTGTAGTTGTAGGTATGCCATAGAGTAAAGAGCGGACACTGCCATAGGCCCCAGCGGCCCAGATAAACCAGTGACAGCTAGCGCTCCTAGCAGGCGGCATTAAGGCCACGGTCCCACTGAATGTGGCAGTTTAGGTACTTTTCGGCAGGCCATTACTCATCTCCTTTGAAATACTGTTTTGTGGGATTGATGTCATTTGAAAGGCAATGCAATCCTCTTTCATTTGATATTATGTATGTGTTGGTTTTTACTGTTCATGCGCATTTGTAGCGTTGCGAATATGATGGCGCGGACCCTCACTTGCTCCGCTAGTTCATGTTTTATGAACGATCCATTAAAGATAGCACGGTTCCAATATAGCAGTTTTGCTAAGATGATGTCGGAGCAGAATCTAACGATCCACTTTTTTGATATTTGCACTACTTTGTTTTTTTCATCCCTCCAAATATTGCCCTAAAATTGGCATTTTTCCGCACAAATATGTTTTTAATGACAAGAGCTAGGGCAATGAAATTAGCTACAGATGTAGTGCTTATAATTGGTAATATGAAGAAAAAAAATGTAATGTTGTGTAAATTTTTTTTGCTTAGATATTTTATATCAAATGTAGCACTTTTTTGTGCTTCGTGTCATGGTAGTTCAAATGCCGCTGAAGAAATAATTCAACTATGATAAAATCTTTTATAACATTTAGAGCTACAATGGTTGCCCAAGAGGTGGACGATGGCTTTTTTTCATTTTCAAAGTCATAACGCTCCAGGAGCCCTTCAAACTTACCTGTTTTTGACGCATATCTGTTTTGCACATCAAACAGATTTATTGGCATTTAATAACATTTATAGTTTGGAATAGATATACATTGCGATGTATTAAATTTTCACAATGATATTGCTTTGGTTTCTTAATAGGTGTAGAGCTTAGCTAATTTTAAAAACAATTAAAACTGTTTGGGTGTTTTGTTGCGCTACCTGGCGGATGGCAGACAAACTGCTGATTTCTAATGTTCAAAAAATTTCCGAGGGCGGCGTTGGCGTCTGTATCATCATCAATCTCCGTGTCTTTTTACCCTCACATTTAAAAAAATATATTGGAAGATTTACTATCGATAACTGAATGGTTTAAGTACTGGGTCAGGCTAATAAATCTAAGACCAATATTTACACAAGCGTAGCGTGATATGATGTGTTCATTATTCGATATGATTGAAATCAATAAACAATGAAGACGAAGAGGAAAAGGAAAAGAATACACCCGAGTTCACTTTATGCCTAGAGTCACTAAATGGGCTTTAAAGTATCGGCACTCCGTTCCCCAAAATTGTTTTGGGCGCCGCCATTTTGGGTCTTGCTCAGAGCAAACGCAACTGCCGATCATCGTGATCTAAAAGTACGACTTCCTCAGCATTAGATGCGGTGCTAGGAAGCTGATGCAATATTGCAATGCTCTGTCGCGGGTTGTTTAAACATTTGTGAGGGAGGGAAAAGCGTTTCCTGTGATTTTAGATAAAGCTTCATATAACTGGCAACCATGATTTTAAGCCACAATATGGCCAAGTGTCGTTACTCTGAACCGTAGCTAATTTACTGGCACAAGCGGGAACAATGAAGAAGAGGCAGGTGTCAAAAGGTAGTGGCTTGTGGAATCTACGGGGCTTACGATATGGCCCCTCCAGGTATTACTGGGTGGAGCACTTCATGTGCCCTTTGCTTAGGGTGGAGCACGACATCTGGCCATTTTGTCCCCCTCTTTTATTTTTATTTTTTTGCTCAGAAGCGCGTGAAAGAGCGTGTCCCTGCACGCGCTCGTGGCGCTGACTGTGCTATGGCGACATTTGTTTTCGTCGATTTTTTTGTATTTTCCCCGTGAGCGCGTGCTGTCGGCATCGGGTACTACAGAGGGTGGCATCACCCTAAACAGAAGGATATTGAGGCACCCTAGGTATTACAAGCCTCTTGAACAAGAGCATGAATAGTGTTATTAAATAAGCTACGCTTGTTGTGCTCTACGCTTGTAGTGCTCTCGCACAAGCTACGCTTGTGCGAGAGCACAACAACAACATTGCCAATGCCAACTCCGGTCACCTAGGTATTCACTGTAGGGATTGTGGCTGTTTTGCGCGACTGGACAACTGTGCTGTGTTAGGCAGGAGTAAAAACCAGCTCACCCGAGAAATTATAGAAGCGGAGAACATTGCAAGACGAGAAGCCCAGTGCGTTAGCACTCCGTCCTTAGCTTTATCGGAGAAAGAACTACATTATTTAGACAGAAGGTGTTTAAGACAGTAAGCCAGTATAAGCACTGATTTTTGTCTACATCTTATATTATTTAACAACTAATTTCTGTAACTCTTGGACTTTTTTCATCACTCAAACTATTTACGCCTAGAGTGTAGTCGACAGTAGGCCAGCTTATCACCTGGTTTATACCTGTTCGTGATTAATTTTGTAATTATTTTTTGTAATTTTTGTAACTCTTGCACTTTGGTGCTTTAGTATTATTCTCCTTTATTTTCCTTTTCTTTGTCTTCTATTCATCTGTTTGCCTTTTCTTTTTCTTTCGCCTTCCCCCATTTGCCTTTTCTTTCCCCTTTTCTTCCTTGGCAACCTATTCCTTGGGGTCGAAGAAGAGGAAGTTTGAAATACAATTCAGTTGATAGTTCAGCGCTGTGTGAGTGTATTTTTTTGTGTGTTTGGATTTTGAATAACTGTCTACTTGCGCTGGTTCGTGATGATGCCTTACCAACTCGCCCAATCTGCAGTATTAACAGGCTTTATTTCTAATACATCGGGCCCTTTTAAGCACCTTCCGTTGACCCCAGGAGAGCTGGTCACTATGATCGCCATATCCATCTGCCAAGCACGCTCCTTCGGGTAGTGCGTTCGACTACAGATGTTGCCACCGGAAATCTGGTCCCTCTTTGGAGGCTTCGCGCCATCAGTCGGCCACGGTAAGAGGATTTGCAAGATTCTCCAGTCTGAATGGCATCGACAGGCACGACACTACAGAAACAGCCTCTACATACAGTTGAATGTGAACGTTCCTCCTTACTTAGGCAAAAGCAAATGGAGAGATTACGCCTCCTTAAGTGAAAGAACGACAGAATGTTTGTGGCGGCTCACTTTAAGGAACCTCAGAGCAAGTACACCAAAGAAAGAGTGTGCTTCGAGCAACCCAGTCCACACGATCGGCAGCAACATCCATCTGCCAGAAGATGTGAGGGATGTCCTCAATCTTGGACCAAAGTTTGCAGTAGAACCTAAGCTGTCAGCATCGGAGAAGCTTTCCATCGTCAGACAAGTGTCGAGACGCGCTCCGGAGTCTGAGGTCGATAGATGCACTTCAGAAGGAGTGGACTTACTTGTTCGATACAAACCGTCATTCTCACCTCTTTCCATCAAGAAAGTAGAGACTTACTTAAAGAAAAACTCGCTCTTTCTTATGCCAGCCGATAAAGAATGTGGTTTTGTGGTCATGAACAAAGAAACGTACGGTGCTAAGGCATTAGAAGCCATCGCCTCAGTCTTCAACTGCCACAAAGAGGTCGCATTGAACAAGATTAAAAGAGAGGCAAGACAATTTTGTCAGTCACTCGAATTGAAAAAGCTCTGCTCTTCTATTGATCGCAGCAGAAATCAAAACCTTGAATTATTCTTCAGCGCCAAAACCCACAAACCAGGATGTCCCCTTAGAGTCATTGTCTCAGAAAGAGGAACTTGGCAAAAATCGGTGGCAATATTCCTTCAGGAGAGGCTAAATCTGCTAAAGATTGACGATCCCTACCTGGTTCGAAGCTCCTACGAGGTTTTCAGCTTTCTAGAAGAACATCGTCAGGAAGAGCTGAAGATATTTTCCATCGATATCAAGGACCTATATTATTCCTTACCCCAAGAACGTCTCCTAAAATGTGTGGAAGAATGCATTGACGCCTTTGGCGTCATACCCTTTATGAACGCGGCGGGTCTGTCCCAAAGTCAGTTTCTGGTCTTACTGAAGATCTATTTGAAGTCCACCTTCGCGGCTTGGGATGGAAATGCCTACCTACAAAAGACGGGAGTATGCATAGGATCCAGCATTGCTCCAGTCCTTAGTGACATCTTCCTTGCACATCAAGACAGGAGTCTACAACGAATATTGGATACATCAAAAGCAGTGAAAGTATGTAGATATGTAGATGATTTTTTAATCTTCCTTGCTACAGATGATACAAACTTCACAGCCATGGTGGAAGAGGTCCTCTACAATTTCAAGAACTGTATGAATCCTCTGGAGCTCACCTACGAACTGCCGGTCGAAAGATCATTACGATTCCTAAATCTTCGACTGTATGTGCTACCATATCACATCTGTTGGTCCTATGAGCCCAGGGGCAAAAAACCTCTTCTACCATTCAAATCTGCACATTCCAAGCTTGTAAAAAGAGGTATAGTGAGGTCATGCCTTAAGAACTCTATTAGCAAGTCATGCTTACATTCAATGCAGGCGAGCTTCGACGCTCAAGTATCAAGGCTAAGGTCCGCTGGATATCCTCTACAAATATTGACGTCGGTAACCGAGGTTCTCCTCAGAGAAATCAAGCTCGGTAGCGCCGCAAAAATACCCAGAGACAGGACAACCAGACCGGTAGTCGTGCCATATATGCATAATCTATCTCATGGTCCAAAGAAAATAGCGAACAGAGTAAATGTGGATGTAGTGTTTTCAGCACCACACAAACTTCACAGCCTCTGCAAAAAAGTAAACACCTCCTCAATCAGCACCGTCAGCTGCGCAAAGAAACACAGATCCAACTTTGTCCCATGTGTTGAAGGGGTAGTCTATTCGTTTCCCCTTTCCTGTGGAAAAGAGTACATTGGACAGACGGGGCGGTGTTTAAACGACCGCCTGCGAGAGCACAACAACAACATTGCCAATGCCAACTCCGGTCACCTAGGTATTCACTGTAGGGATTGTGGCTGTTTTGCGCGACTGGACAACTGTGCTGTGTTAGGCAGGAGTAAAAACCATCTCACCCGAGAAATTATAGAAGCGGAGAACATTGCAAGACGAGAAGCCCAGTGCGTTAGCACTCCGTCCTTAGCTTTATCGGAGAAAGAACTACATTATTTAGACAGAAGGTGTTTAAGACAGTAAGCCAGTATAAGCACTGATTTTTGTCTACATCTTATATTATTTAACAACTAATTTCTGTAACTCTTGGACTTTTTTCATCACTCAAACTATTTACGCCTAGAGTGTAGTCGACAGTAGGCCAGCTTATCACCTGGTTTATACCTGTTCGTGATTAATTTTGTAATTATTTTTTGTAATTTTTGTAACTCTTGCACTTTGGTGCTTTAGTATTATTCTCCTTTATTTTCCTTTTCTTTGTCTTCTATTCATCTGTTTGCCTTTTCTTTTTCTTTCGCCTTCCCCCATTTGCCTTTTCTTTCCCCTTTTCTTCCTTGGCAACCTATTCCTTGGGGTCGAAGAAGAGGAAGTTTGAAATACAATTCAGTTGATAGTTCAGCGCTGTGTGAGTGTATTTTTTTGTGTGTTTGGATTTTGAATAACTGTCTACTTGCGCTGGTTCGTGATGATACGCTTCAGAGTAGCCACGCTTGGCCTTAGTATGGCTTAAAATTATGGTTGCCAGTTATTTGAAGCTTTATCTGAAATCACAAGAAACGCTTTTCCGTCCCCCACTTTAAACAGTTTGCGACAAAGCAAAGCAACATTACATGAGCTTCCTAACACCGAATCTAATGCTGACGATGTCGCACTTTTGAATCATGCCGATCGGCAGTTGCGCCTGCTCTGCACAAGCACCAAAATGGCGGCGTTCACAACACTGTCGAGGAAGAGAGTGCCGATACTCTAAGCGCAGCTCATTTATTGGCTCTAGTTGCCGCGAAACTCCTTTTCCCTGACTGAAACTGAAAGTAAATATGAATAATACACCATTATTATAGCTTATTTAGTTATAACCAAATACACATAATGAGAGGAGGAAGCGGGCGGGTAGGAGAAACGCGGGTTTTATACGCGACCGTTCTAACCGTCTCAAAAGAGAGAACGCACGAGCTTGCGCTGGTTTAGAAAAAAAGGCATCCAAAGAAAAGAGGCGGCACACTGTGTTCTTTGTTATTATGCGTCTAATTGCAAATTGTTGTGTGTATGTTTATTCAGCCGGAAGTTAGTCTGCCTTAGTGGGCGTCTGGTGTCTCAGCTGTAGATGAGCAATTTAGCCAGTGCGGTACAACGGAAAACCTGGGGTCTTCAACGTGCGCCACGCAGTAGTGATGCACGACCGCACGCCGGTACGATGCTCTTCCAGATCGAAACGGGCAGGGGCGGGGTGGGTTCTGCAGCGCGAGCTTTCGCTCCCAGTGCTCCGAGCTGGTGTGCGCTAGACCATGCACTCGGCAACCAACCCCCCCTTGTGCGTCTAATTTATATACAGGTATAAGTATTTGAAGATCGACAATGGACGTCGATCGTCTCGAGGTAATGTAACGTAATAATATTATATAAATTATAAACTGGTTGAAGGACTGAACGACTTAATTTTTCAATTCTTGGATTGTAATGTGGCGGTAGCCTATTGTACTTACGGTTGATGAAGAGCAATATGAGGTGACGAGGTAATGATGAAATGATGAGGCTCTATAAGGACGACGACATTAATGGGTGTTGAACCACAACGTACAGTGCCAGGCTTGTTTCAAGTATCGTGTACCCAAAGACTTTCTTCACCCGCAACAGTATATGGTAGGATCAATGAGGATGCTGCTTTACAACTGTACGTGGAACAGGAAAACTGTACTGTGCAGAAGCGCGGGTTATTCGTTAATATGAGGGACGGATTTCTAGCAGCATTCCCTGATTGACTACTTGGAACAAATGGCCTCGTTGACGTAAAGTGTCCCCGTTCCAAAAGATTCTTGAAGCATACTTAAACCGCAAAGGAGTATGAGGCGAAAAATAAGAAAAAGGAGTCTGGTGTGAAAGGTCCAGATCACCACTGTAGCTTCTACTATCAAATACAAGGGCAGTCACACAATACACAAAGAAAGGCTTGTGATTTAGTTATATTTACACTTAAGGGCATTGATATCCAACCTATTCAGAGAGATGACACCTCCTGGTCAACCAACATAGAGCCTTTTCTACTCAAGTTTTACATGGAAGGCCAGACTTCCGCTGAAATTCCTCACGTAGACGAGTTGTCCAACCGAATAAACTGCCATTACTCCCGATGTGGGTATCTCTCGATCTTTGTTCGTAAACGATAGTATCATGAGATCGAGGGGTGTGGCTTTTCTTCCGCCGAATATTGCTTCGGCGGGTTTTTTTCCGTGTAAGATGAGACCGACGCGTGCTGCCGGAACAAGAACCTGGCGTTTCTTCACTGAACTGCTTCTTCCGTAAGCTTCATAAGAGATTTTTTTTTTTTTTTCGTTTCGCACACCATCTGTTCTGCTTGCCCGTTAGTTGCAGGATGGTATAGGGTGCACTTATAAGATGCCTGATGCCGTTTTTTTTTTCTTCAAAAACTTGTTTATTTTATTTGAAGCAAGATTTGGCGCGTTATCAGAGAAAAGTATTTTCGGTAGGGCAAAAGTAGGTAAAAGAGACCGTAGAACGTCAATGACGTGTTTGGACGTCGTGGCAGACATCGTGTAAACTTCCAGCCACTTAGAGTACGCATCGTACATGACTCCGCAGATGTGGATACGTTTCGCCACCCACCGACTGAATAGTGGATCGTTTTCAGTTACTGTTCGAGTCTTTCCACAAAGTTAGCCCAGGTGCCAGGACTTTTGTCGAAAGCGGTAAGTGTTCGAAACGTCGACAACGTCGGTAGCCACGTGTTACGCTTGAAACTGGACACTTACCAATCGCTGAGAAGAAACTTGCTTGTTCGTCTGCCATGAGTCGTCTGATATCCGGTCATCACCACAACACCGTCTCCCGACAAAACTGGTCTTCATTGTCCGCATGTCCATGGTTAGCAATCACGTCAACTTATAAATTCCCGAACGCTCATAACTTGCCGTCGCTAAACGCCTTTCATTCATAGCGTCTTCATTGCAAATAAACGTCTTCCTATTTCTTCTGATGGTTTCCCTAAGCTGTACTTACAACATAAAGTGTGTCGGTACTTCCGAAAATATTGCAACGGCGTTTGTTTTCCGGGCACTATAATGTAACAACCTTTACAACATCTTCCGGACCCCGTGAAACACAATATTTCGTGACGTTATTTTAGTCGTCATTAAAATGGTGAGGTAAGTACCGTAAATCGCGAAGCAGTTTACTCGACGTCCGCTTCCACTGGTTGAGTCTACTGAGCGTGCATTCCTGCAGAGGAAATTTTCATTGATAGAATATTGACACGTCAATCAACATTTGACTCCTTCTTGGTAAGATTTATTGCGAAAGCACGTTACAACCGCCGACCGCATCTCCCTATATCAGACAACAATCTATACCCAGCCTGACATTCTCGCATACATCCGTTTGCTGGGCCAGGCTATTTGAGCTAGCTGAGCACAGCTGGCAGCGGCGCGAGCAAGGCCACGAGGGGAACGTGATGGTGCTCGAGCCATCCCACTGTGAACCAATGTTTCGGCCACCCCACGGGTGCGTGTCGCCATCTATTGGTTGAACTAACGCCTTGTTCAAGATGGCTGCCGTGGGACCGCAGCCTTAAGCACAATCTGGTTCCAGTTCCGGTCAAGTTAGTTTCGGTTTCGGTTTCGGTTTGGGCCTTTCTGCTCCGGCGCTCCGGTACCCTTCTTCTTCTCTTTTTTTCCCTCTCTTTCCTCCTCGCCTCCCTCCTCGCTAGGTCAACACGCCCTAGAAATAAGGCCTTAGCGCTGCGGGTGGTTACGTCACAATGTCGGAGGAAGGAAGGCCCTGGCGCAACTACGTAAGAAAATTTCTATCGACGTGAAAAAAAAATTTTCTTCTCGAGAGGCGCGGTGGTGTTCGTGCGCGTTTATCCGATATCAATATACGCTCTAAAAGCGCAATCTTGTACACTTTATTACATATATAATTTAAACGTAATATACAACGTGTTACTAACGTTGAAACTGCCAAATTTATATTTATGATTATCCCCGTAACCGCGGGACTTCGCGCAGTCCCAGAGCCCCCCCCCCCCCCCACTTTTCGAGTGAACCGGCTCCGAATTTCCGATGCGACATCTTCTTCCCTCATACGGGCTCCGGGGTTTTTGTGACGTATTACAATAAAACTATTTAGTCGTTTTTAAGTACTTTAAATACTTCTTAAGCATAGCAATTTAAAAAAATTAATGCTTTTTCACGCAAAGAGTTCTAACTAATTTGAACCGCATTACAGAAAAGCGCCACGTAGCGGAGGGTATTAAACGCACTATCTGGGTCGCGAATCGGCTTCTGTGTCCTCTCTTTACGCTTACTATATTACTCTATGGGCGTCAGTTTTGTTGCGACCGCGCGCGTTGTTCGGCACGCGCGGTCGTAACCAAAACCTTCCAAACGTGTGAGTTTTTAAATAGTGAATTTTCGTAGAACAAATTTTTGTTTGTTTCGGCTACGAAATTTAATGCTGAGTCTGGTAACAAATGTCACAGCGTGCAGAAAACAGGATGCAAAAGTTTTTCTTTATAAAAAGCTCATGCGAAGCGTAAATATCCTTCTCAAACGTACACTTTGTTGCCTGTCGCTTCTTTACACCAGGCTTGTGTACAGCATGCAGAGTTTGGTTCCAATTGCTTACATTTTATTCTAGTGTATGAGGGTGTCGGAAGAAGAAGGGGACGATCGAGCGGGGCGCGAGCGGGGGCCAGCCGGCGAGGATGGAGGAAGAGCGTGCTGCACGACGCTGGGGAAGGGCAGGAACGATAGAGCCGTTTTGGCTGGTCTGGCTCACGGCGATCCCCGGAGCATTCCACCAGCGAGGTTCCGACCAGGACCGGCGGAAACGGCGAGCTCTGGCCATACCAGCCTAGGCCATGATGATCCAGGAGTAGTTCCGCTGCGAGACTCTGGCTGGTGATAGCCCGGAACAGCTAGCCTACGCAGCGCTGGCGTGGAAAGGACGATCCGCAGGCGTGGACACGGACTCCGACTGTGAGCTATGTATAACGGGCGACCACTATAAGTCGGCTTTCGAAGACGAGCAACCGGGGAGTACAGTAAACTTATTCGCTGCCTTCTTGTTGTGTTGTGTCACCTCCTGTGAGACGAGCGAAGCACAGAACGATCGGGCGGCGACTATTAAGAGTGACCCAACAAGTTGTGAAGACAACTGAAACTCGTGTACAAATGACATGTGTAGAATATGCTCTAAACACTTCGACCTATCAAAGCTCCAATGGCTTTAAAAAAACGCATAAAAGAACCAGGGACATGGCGCGCACGGGCACACGGGGACTGCTGAAATCGGGGTCGCCGCCGCTCGCCACGGCGTGACGGGCAGACTGGCCAGACTGGCCGCCCCATTAACACACACACCTCCGCTTGCGGCGCTGAACGCAGGTGGCTATCATGCACTTGCGCCATCTTTCCCCGAACGACACATAAAAGCATGACACCGCACAATGTGAAAGATTTCTCGAAGCTTCGATCGATCATGACACCGCCTTTGTTGCACTGTCTGCGTGATGACTCATTTGCGAAAAGTACGGTGAAGTGCGTGGAAAAATAAAATTGTTTGTGCGACTGGGTGCTGATGAGGATCCTGCGAGTCCCTTCATTTTATCGCAGCCGTGCGAACGTTATAGTTGACGCAATGATAAAATGCTATGCTCACCGGCACCAACTTGGCAACAGGAGCCGAAATCCACACGAGCCTTTCTATGCCACAGAGAGAGGAGCGCTAACAGTTTGGAGCGCTTCCCCAACTCCGACGTTGCCGCGCCGCCTCGAGGCGCCATCAGTCCGTTGGCGTCTCGCCGTCTGCCGTGAAGCGAAGAGCGAACGCCGAGGAGAGACGAAAGCGAACCCCACCTCCCTTCCCCCATACCCCCTTTGCCCTCCACAGCTGGTTGAGACATTGTTGAGGGCGCTGGCAAGGAGGAGCCTGCAAGAACAAGCACCCCCCCCCCCCCTCCTCCTCCGCCCTCAACAGGACCCAGCGCGTTTACACAGCGGAGGAGCAGGCAAGCGACACCCAAACTACTGCGTAACCACGCAGTAGTTGCGAAGCGAGAGTCTCCACGCCCCTTAAGATGGCCCGGGAGCTCACGTGATCAACCCAGCTAAGGTAATACCAGCGCTCACCGTGATTCATCATGGCCATGGTCCTCAGACCCACGTCATCACGCAGACTGATGCAATCACCGGACTCATATTAACCCTACGGCTCACGTCTTGATTCAGGCTCATGCTCATGAGCCTCGAAACTCACAATCACACTCAAGAGGTCTCAAAACACACGCTCATCAGTACTTCACTTAGAGCTCAAGCTCACACTCACACTCATGAGTCCTCGGAACTCACGCTCGCACTTATGCTCATGAGTTTTCAGAACTCATGCTCAAACTAATGAGTTCTCGGACTCAAACTCACACTCAAGAGTTTTCAGAACTTACGATCACACTCACAATCAAACTCACGCTCATGAGTTCGCAGGACTCACACGCACACTCACACTCATGAGTTCTCAGAACCCAGGATCACACTCACAACCACACTTACGCTCATGAGTTCTCACGACACACACTCACACTCACACTCGTGAGTTCACATAACTCACGATCAGTCGATCACACTCATACTCATAATTTTTCGAGACTCGCGGCCTCACTCACGATCACCTCAAATCTGACGGTGAGCGTGAGTGATCGTGAGTGATCGCACTCATGAGTGAGAATGCCGAGGTGTGCTTGTATGTCGTTGATGGCAGCCATCTCGCAGTCCGTGTAAGCCACCTCAACACAGTTGGTCCCCAAGCGGCGCAGCAGAACATCGAATAACCTTGAAAAATAAAATAACCATTCTGTTTTGTTTCTATAGATCAAATTACAAATAAAATAAACAATTTTATTTTTGGTATGGACAGAATCATGATAATGGGCAGACCGGGGGATCCGCGTTTTAGTAACTTTAAGTGCTTACCTTCTGTAGGTGGCTTCTGATTTGTTAAGCAGCAAACCGTAAACAATATGCTCAACTGCACCGTATACGCCTGCATGCACAGTGTAAAGCTCGTAGAACTGCTCAGGGGTGACTTTGAAGGTTCCGTCTGCGAACCAAGTGGTTTCCCGGGCCAAATAGCTCAGGTTGCGCTCAGTTGCAATGATCAGAAGTCTCTCGCTGTCGCCGCTGTAGTGCAGGAGAGAATAATTTCCTTTTGCTTTGACCTGCATGAAGTTGGAACAGTTATTACGAAATCACATACATAAGGCATCCAATCACTTTATATTGAGAGGATATTGCAGCTCCCAAACCCAATGCAATTCCAATGGCAGCTTTTTTATATTATTTTCTAGCAACCACCAAACGGATTGAATTGGGAATGGTGTAATTAAAAAAGATAATAAAAAAACGGTGTAATATTGTGGTGCTACATTTCCCGATCTAAATGTTTAAATTTTTTACGGGAACTTAAACTTGCCTGAAAAAGCCCTTTTTTTCGTTTCGTTCTTCATGAACATTTTAAAGTATACCAGTACCTAAATACAAATTCAGGCGCAAAAATATTGAAGACCAAGAGTCTTTGAATATATCTCTTACAATATTTCTTTTTGCGGCAAATCTCATTGTGATAAAAAAAAGTTAACCAAGTTTGTGGCCCATTAAAATGCCAGAAATCCAGCTGTCAGCTGGCGCCCTCAATAAGGTAGTCGGCGATACTACCTCTTGAAATTGCGCAATGTGTTACTGCGCCCCGGACTACTTACATCTTCAAGGTCGTTGGGTTGACGGTCGGGATTTAAAAAAATTAATGCCTCTGAACGAAGTGGTTTTTTTTTTTGTTTGTTTGTTTTGTTTGTTTGTTTTTGTTTTTTTTGGCGGGCGAAGATATTTTGTTTGTTATCGTGATAGTAAGAGTAGCCTATGTTGTCCATCGCCCGAGCGCGACCTTGGGAGGATGTTCCGTTCTTTGTTTGTGTTTTGGGGTCGCACAAATCCGAATAAAAAGTTTCTTTTTTTTTTTTTTTTTTCCTCTTCTGTTCGGCGGCGAAGATATTTTGCGGGTGGGTGTGAGTCATTCGTTTTCAATCGCCAGGGCGCGTCATTGGGAGGATGTTTCGTTATTTGTTGGCGTGTTGGGTAACGAAAATGGGGGTATAAGATTTCACGCTTCAAGCGGTTCTTGCGTGGGGCCTGAAGTTACCGAATGCAGGCAGACACAAGCTACCGAAGTGTCAAAGGGTCGATACTGTCTTACCACTTCTTTCTGTTCCAAGTAGGAGAGGTGATTTGATCTGGCCATTTCAAATATTCTGCAGAGATGCGTTTAAAATGTTTACATATTTTAAATGCGGAAGAAGAATACGTGAGTTTGTCAATTTTGTTTTGATTTCGACATTCGCTTTGCATATCAACTTGTGGAAGCTGATTTCTACCGTAATAAAATAAGCATTGCGAAAATTTTTTCAGTGAAGCTAAAAACAGAACAAGCTTTTTGGTAGTAGGCGTCACACGCTGCTATTTGGAAGTTGTGAAAGTCTCGCGCTGAAGATTCTTTGTTTGACACGAACCAACACACTCTTGATTCAGTATTTTATGAAATAGAGGCAAATGTATTAGACAAGAACCCGCACACCTTTTATTATGGTGTTCGTTGATTGCACTGTCTTGGCTGCGATGAATCCTTGGTCGGCTATTACTGTTGAGCGGCGAAGAGAATCTCTCCGGAGAGAAGCTCACCGGTGAAATGCTCACCGCAAAATCCACAAATGCGGAGAAAAGCTCGTTTCTGAAATATTTTTTGTTCTACATTTAAAATTTAATATTCTGGGCATTGTTCGCACTGCGGTGTTTAGATTTAAAACTCACGTTCGCACTTTGCTCACCGCTCATGCTGAGCTTTCTGTGTGTTCGTATATTTGTAAAACCAAGTGTTCTTGTTCAGTCCCCGAAGAATAGCTTACTTTCTAAAAAAAAAATGGGGAAGAGGCAGACGAATCCACAGTTTTGCAGAATGCGAACAATTACAAAAGTAAGAAACTCGTTTGTTTTTTGTTTTTTGGCTTTTACATGGAGGCAGGACATTGCCTCAAAGTTGAGTACTACGAACAACAACAATGTGACCTCCATCTCGGTACCCGACGATTCCTGACCCCCCAAAAGGTATCAAGTCCGTCTTAGGCTACATCACCGAAAGAAGACATTGTTTACTACAAAGCAAAAGAAAAACGAAACATACTATTGCCGCGTACGCAACTGGTCAGGTAGGCAGCGCGCCCGTGGGCAATAAAGAAAAAAAATAAAGCAGCGCGCCCGTGGCCTAACAATAAAGAAAAGAAAAAAAAGCCCGTGGCCCAACGGTTACCGTTCTTGCCTTCCACGCATATAGCCGAGGTTCGATGCCTGGGCATGGATACACTTTTTTATTGTTTCTGTAATTTCGCGTTCTGGTAAATTCTAGAGCCATCTTGGCGTATTCGAGGTTAGAATATTCTATGCGCCGAACCTTTTACGCCGATAGTTCCAAAAGCCCCCGCGTGTACATGGGGTACCGCGTGGCGAGTCATAGTCAGTCTCGATCCTGCGGTTCCGCATTTGGGCAGTACAACATATAACTATGCTTCCGCGCAATTTATAAATCGCACACCTATTTAGAAATCAGGCTGACCTTTGAAATAAAACCAAATCCGGTGCTCTGGGGTAAAAAAAAAGCTGGGACTCTAATGCCTGCTGATTGCATCGCGAGCTGGATAATTTCGTTTCTTTTTTCGCACAACGAGATCAGACACTTTTTAGAATGAGTAGCTTTATATTTCAAAGCACTGCTTCGCGGGAATAAAATGTGGGCTCGAAGGGGCTGCTATTTACGACGCAACGCCATTCCGACTTGTGGTAGATTATTTCCCAACATTACGACACAACGCCATGAAAGAAATGTATCGGATATATCGCATTCATCCCTCCAATGTATTGGTTGTACAAATGAACCTTGCCACCGCTATGTCCCCGTCTCCACAGGAGAGCTGACTTTGTGCACAAAGCCCTAGTCCAAAGAAGAACCAGCATTAAACCCTCCCCTAGTAGAACACGGGGAGATGCTGAATATAGGGGATTAAAATAGAAGGAAGCGTGTGCGTTACCCTCAAAACCACGCAAGATAACAACGCCCCCCACCCCCCCCTTTCTCTTTCAAGGTCAAACGCAGGTCAGCAGTACCATACCGCACTAATTTAACATTGACGTATTTCGGTTAAAACAAGAAAAAAATAGTAATTCGGCATGCGTTTGTTGGCCCACCCCGAAAACACAGAACGCGTTTCAGCTGTGCCATACTACTCTAATATATTTACACCTTTCGGGCAAACAGCCCCCCCCCCCCCCCTCCCCCCGTGAACCACGAAAAAATATATAATTAATATTTTAGCATACGTTTATTGGTTTAATCCGAAAACAGCGAACCCCACGTCTTTATCGTTTTATTGTACTATGCGTCTTTATCCAGTGGCTCGTATAAAAATATTACCTCGTGCTTTTTTGTATATATACTTCTATAAAATGGAAAGATAAAGCACAGTGTAGAAAAAACGTCAGGCGACTCCGATGTTTCGGATAGGATGTCTTTAATCACGCGCGCTCGCGACAACATCAGCGTTTGTGCATGGCGACGGTGCTACGAGCTAAAAGAAAAAAAAAACAAGAAAAAAAAAAAACAAAGTGTCTAGCACGGGGCCCCTACACACAGCACCGTGGCTGTGGCAGTTCTTCCCCATTGTCCCAGTTTTCCCAAAGTTATTTGCAGCAGCCGCGTGCGACGTTCCGAACTCGTTCGCTGATGTGATTTATCGGCGTCTTCCATTGGCCCCTTATCAGTGGAAAGAGACTTCGGCCTTGGAGCTTTACTTTTGAACAATAGGTCCGAGACCACTTTCACCTGCGAACAAAGCATCCTACCGCTGGGTGTTTTGACCTGAGAAGAGAAGAGGAGGAAGGACGTCGGGCTAGGGTCCCATTCAGTCCAGGTATAAAAAGCGCTGTGGTCTTCATCGAGCTGTTCGTTGTTCCTGCCACGTCAACCGGGAAGGAGGCCGATACTTCGGAGGGCTGAAAATGAAGTGAGTTCCAATCTTCGATATTCTCATGACAATGTCATGACGCTGTTTATTGAGTAGTCCACATCCGTAGATCATCGCAACACTGTTTCTATTGCCGCCGTGGCAGCGCGCCCTATATTTAACTTCGTCGTTTTTTTTTTCCTTTTTTTCGTATCTGTACTGTTTTTGTTTTATTAATCGAGACAGATAGCTCTGTCGTTGTGCACGTGTGTGTGCGCGAGATATGTCTGCTCGGTGTAAGTTAACTCTTGTCATTCGTTCTGCTTCTTCGATGTCCCGTCTGTTATACGCTACTCCTTTACCATGTTCGATATTCTGTCTCGTCATATTTGTTAATATTCCACTAAATGATAATTTTTAGACCTTGGTTACTTTTCCAACTAGCAAGGTGTCAGGCAATGCAAAGTTCGTGGACGTAGGAAGGGGTTTCGATGCGTGCATTTTAGTGCCGCAGTAATTTAGCGGACTTAATGTAATTGATCTTACGAAAATTTCTTTTCGGCTTTGTTCTAACTGCCGTAAGCAGTGCGTGCCTTCAGCTTTCGGGTACAGTCAGATGAGTGGATGAATATTAACGGATGGACCCTTTATAACTGAAAGTAGCTTACGCCTCCCTTTATCATACGTTTCGCCTAGAAACGAGACGTATGATTTTTCCTTCCCACCAAAAGAGACCTTCGGTCTCGGAGTTACTGTCATTCAATCTCACACAGCTCGTTTGCGCCCTTACATTCATTTTTTAACTATGTTGAATAAACCTGAGACTGGGGCAGCAATGAACATTTAAGTGGAAGGAACAGAAGAGGACAGGACAACGTCGTCCTGTCCTTTTCTGTTCCTCCGACTTGTATGTTCATTTCTGCCCCAGCTTCAGGTTCGCTCAACATGGTGAACATTCACCAGCTCGCCTACACAATTACAATATTATCTCTATTATTTCTAACCTTCTGCTCTTTTTTTACTATCACTAAAAAGTGATAAAATAACTATTAAGAGATCGGGCAAAAGTGAATGTAAGGACGCAAGCGAGCTGCTTAAAAAGAAAATCTCATAAACCCGAAATTGCAGGCGAAACCCCACACGAAAACTAAAAGGTATCGAAGGAAAACTTGAACCCACAAACAATAAAACATACTGACCTTCCAAGGACACAAAATACGTCGCGACTCCCACCTTCTTTCTTACACTGAATCATCGCTAACAGAACACTATCATTCTCCCTTTGTACTGGTAATACTAAGAACAACACGTCGCACTAGCTTCTCAGACACACAAACACAGTGGACTCCCGTGTTACCGTCACTATACGCTTTCTAGTGAGTGACTCGCTGACATCCCCCTTTGTCCCTACCCAGCCCAGGCGACCAAATTCCCCGACATCGATGCCGCGTATGGGAGTGCAGCTACGCGACGGACTGCAGGGACAACTTCATCCGGCACTCGGCCATGCACGTCCACCTTGACTCGCCCCTCACCTGCTGCCGACACGTCTTCTGGACGCGCTTCGCCGCGCGGAGCCACAGGGAAAGGATCCACCCCGACGCGGAGTACTTCTGTCGCTTCTGCGACCGCCTCTTCTCCCATTCGGTCGATCTGGCAGAGCACTTGGCTACGCATACCGACGAAGCGAGTTCCACGTGTCGCATTGCGGGCTGCTGGTCCATGTCCAGCTCCCAGGCGTTCGTCAAGGTGCACGAGCGTCGGGTCCACGGGATTCCATGGGTCTCCAGGCGTCGGAACGCCGCCATGGGTTGCGGGAACCAGCCCAGCTGCCCTTGTGTCTATGAGAACAGCTCACCACTGTCACCAGGCAGCGTGGCAGCTTCAGGCCGGCAGTCCGATGCCATGGGCTCATCTGGCGGCAACACTGGTGACTTGTCTCCAGCGAAGCCGACGGCTGACCCGGAAATTTTGGATGTCGCCGGCATTCTTTTGGATATCTTCTATGGTGGTGGAGGGGGCTGACGCGTGTCAGGAAGTTTGAGGACTATTTCTTGGATCCCTCTAGGAGCACGGGGATTCAAATTTCGTATCGAATGATTCAAGAGTGAGCCTCACTTGACGTTTTGCGGACACGCGTGGAGTTTTGTATTTTTTTCTTGTGTCTCGTACATGTTTTTGGACGACCGCCCACTGTAGGTCAGCTTGTCAAAGGATGTACCGACAATCGGAATTCCCGGTTAGATTATTGTTGTGAAAAATAAAGCATAAGTGTCACAAAATTACCTGTATTTTTTTTTATAGAGATGTCTGGCTCAGTTTCGGCTATAGCTCGTGTACAAGAATGGCCCAAGACCTCGTTATAGTTTATACATGACGTGAAAGTTTGATTAAACGATTTGTAGGCCTCTCGAAAGGTCTATTTTATAAAGGGTTCCGTGTTTTTTGCTGGCGACGAATCCAAATTCACTGGTGAACCTACTGTGCCAGAGCGAACAGCCTGGTGCACGCTGCTCCAAAGGCTGTATTTGTACGCAACTTGCGTCATGTCTGCGCAAAAAAGGAGCTATTCTTGAAAAGGAAAGAAAAAGTGTCTGGAACGTGCCATTGTTAAAGATGCCACTAATAATTAAAAAAAAAAAAAAAAAACTACCGTATTTTCTTGATTCTAAGCACTCCGTTTTTTTCACACCCGCGATGTTCAAAGAGGGGGGGGGGGGGGGGGGTTCATTGATTCGGAACATGCCTCGAAAATACGAAATTTGCACAAAAAATATGAATTCATTATAATCAAAATGAAAGAATAAATGTTCTAAAGAAAAAAAAATAAAGTAAAGACTGGAGAGTAGCCCGCTTGCCCTCCGTTTGCACCACGGTCGACTAGTCGCTATCGCGACTAGTCTTTTCAGGATGATGTAGGGCACAAAGTTTCGCACATGGCTGAAAAAACCCCGAGACTGCGGGTAAACGACACAACACTAAAAAGTTTTTTCAGCCATGTGCAATGTACACCAGCTCGTTTGCGCCCTTACTTTTTGTTTTAGAGACTTTTTAGTGTTGTGTCGTTTACCCGCAGTCTCGGGTTTTTTTTTCAGCCATGTGCGATGTACACCAGCTCATTTGCGCCCTTACTTTTTGTTCACAAGGTTTCGACCGTCGGCTGTGATACACAGCATTTCGGTCACCCATAGCCAGTCGTACGCATGTTTACTTCTCGGACGCCTACTTCGTTCACGGTTCACGTCCTTGACATGTCGATGTACACACGGGTCTCATCGGCATTGCCGATCTGCCCCAGTCTATAGCGAGATTCGCGACGCAGCTTCATCACATAACGTTGGAAGTTGACAAGCTTGTCCTCGAAGTCCATCGGTAGCTTCTGGCATATAGTAGTGCGGCTCCTCAAAGAGAAACCGTTCCTCTTCATCATCCGCTCCACCCAGCCTTGGCTTGCGCGGAACGCCGCGCTCCGAACTGTTCAGCAGCGCCGTGATTTCCGTTGTCTTCCGTTCCGCGTAAGAAATAACCGTTCTCTTGAACTTCATCGTGTATGAAGTTCTCTTCGCACTCATGATAGACGACTTCCGCAAACCACGTGCACACACTGAACGGAATACGATTCCGAGGCCAAGGCGGACGAACAGGCTCAACAGGCTAAACAACCGACTGCAACAAGCGCGAGGAGGCCAAACAGACAAAACATCTTCGATAGAGGGTACGGCAACGCACCCTCTGTCGCAACCTGCACGGACGCGAAAGTGGAAAATGGCGGTATGTGCTGCCCTCTATTAACTGACGTTGAAACCAAGCGCCATGCGGCCGTTCGCGACTCCGGCGCTCGGCGCTACCGGCGTCTCCGATCTCAATTTTTTTGTTGGGAGGGGGATGCTTACATTCACATGCAAACTTTTTTTCAGGTGTTTATGTGTGAAAGTGTGTGTGTGGGGGAGGGGTGCATAGAATCGCGAAAATACGGTAGTTTAAAATGATCCGCTATTTTAGATTGTCTTCTAAATGAGCTGCAATATTCGTATTTTTCGAAGTTTCAAGGGTAGCTAGCCCCCTTGAGTGCGCTTCTCCTCAAGCACCTGTACACTGCGGACATGCACCTTCAAAGTGGTCGGGTGCACGCACGCGCCTGATGTATAAAAAAAAAAAAAGAAAGATAAAAAAAAGGAAACGATGATTGGAACGTTGCAGTAAAATCTTCAAAAATTTAGCTGGCTATTATGCGAGGGAGCTTTTCCGAAATCTCCCAAAAGCTTTTGCAAAATCTCCCTGGAAAGCTGAAAGGCGAACTTCCCCCTGATACAGAGCCTTCTGTTTTATTTCTTTGGAAGACGCTTCAAGACGTGTTCAGACAGTTTGAATGCAATTTGTCAATGAAATCCGTTAAAAAGAAACTTTTTTGTTGTTGCTTTTATTGATTTTGCCAAGACAAAACGGATAGGTTACGGCAAGGCCCCCGGGTGGCCCCATATATTCACATATTCGTTCATCACGGTCCCGCCAAGCACACGGAATTCAGGTGTCTTGGGTGTTTTTCGAGCCAAGGTCTGAAACAAAAAAAAAAAAAGAACGACGTTCTCAAAACATTTTATCACGGAAGATCCAACAAGTGGAACCCGGCTGCTGACGTCATGAAACTGACAAAACGGTCAGAGGTTCTCTGCGTACGCGCTCGGCCATATGTCAAATAAGATTTAGATTTTTAGAAGCGCAGTGGCATAGAGGAAAGTCGGAAGAAACGGCAGCGTTCCGCCGCTGATTCGTTCCGTTCTCCAAGATAGCTAGATCTTGAGAACATGAGTGTGGGAGAAATCCGAACGGAGTTGCGTTCCTTTGGCAATGTCGCACAAAACTCCGTGATATGCTTTCTAAAGTACTGCAGAGCGCGGAAAACGAAAACGAGTGATTATAACGAATGATTTTCGAGAAGGAAAATGGGAAGCTACATGCAGATAACCTTGTACTAGCCTTTTCGCATAACTGTTTTATCTTTCTCTTAATGAGTACCGAGATTCCTATAACTTTTTCTAATGGCGTTCGTGAGAGTCGATCGTTTTGGAGTGTTCGCTAGGAATGGATAAATCCCACAAGGAAAATCATGTCTAGTCAAACGTGGTGCTTTGTTAATGGAGCATTGTGCACCTAATGCATGACAAGTTTTTTTGTTTTTGTTTTTTTCAAATTCACCGCTATAGGAGAGTTCTGTGAAAACTCTGTTCACCTGAATGAGTGCATCTAATTTGAGGTCCCTGCAGTGGGGTTGTGCCCCGTAAACCTCATATTGTAGCACTGTGTTTGGTGTTGAGCCTGTGCAAGTGGTATCCTGACCGTGGGCTTACTCCCCGTACTCTTTGCTTGCCAAAAATGTGAAGGTAGAACAAAAGCTACCGTCTAGCTTTTTTTTTTTTCCTGTTTTTTATTTTCAACGCGAAACATGTATATCTGCAGTGCGGAGAAATGTAAAACCTGCCAGTGTACATTTTGTTAAAACCAGGGCGTGGAAATGAAAATTCATCCTTCCTCCTTGCATTATAAAATAGTTCAGTAGTCTTTTCTTGCAGCAAGAGGAGATAAATGACATGGTGGGAAGGGTTTACGAATTACTGACAGTTGTTTGTCATCTGAACAATGAATGGCATCTGTATAAAGTGGTTTAAACTGTGTTATATGTTTATGTTTAATTTACGTTTATTTTAGAATTATTTTGTGCGAGTAACCTGTTTCACCAAGTTTGTAGAAATTTCATTTTGAGTAATCTTGAGTGAACTAACGTGCTTGATGTAAAACGTGTATATACGCCATACACCGTATTTTTGTCATTTTTCTCAGCCCGAGGAACTGGCTCGCTGGTGATTGCTGAGCCGCTGGGTGAGGCAGCGGCGGGAGTGCGAAGCTCGGCGCGGTGCCTGGAGAGATGCTTCAGGCCCCGCCATGCTCTCTACCATGTTCCTCGAAGCCGAGCGGTGCGAATGCTCGCGCCGGGAATTTAGGCGCCTTTGTGCTGCTACAGACAGCGCTTGCGGTGGAAATATAGGCGCTTGGTGGGCGTAGCGTGTTGATATATGGGGGATCGGTGGCCGAGTGGTCTAGCGCACACCAGCTCGGAGCACGTGGAGCGAAAGCTCGCGCTGCAGAACCCAGGGATCCTGGGTTCGAGCCCCACCCCTGCCCGTTTCGATCTGGATGAGCATCGTACCGGCGTGCGGTCGTGTATCACTACTGCGTGGTGCACGTTAAAGACCCCAGGCTAGCGGCTGTACCGCACTGGCTAAATTTCTCATCTGCAGCTGGGAGACTCGTCGCCCCTGTGAGGCAGACCAAGTTCTAGGCTGTATAAACACACACACAACCCAATTTTTTTTTTGTTGATATATAGATTACCTATTGACGAAAGAGGAACACAAAAAGGACGACACCGACAGACGGCTTTCGATTTGTAAAAAGACGCTTTTTACTGGCAAACTGCAGTACGCTCACAACCCAACGAAACTTTCGACAGAGCTCCTGGAAGAGAGAGAGAGAGCGGTTAGGGAACATTGTATTGACCAGAGTCTTTTTATCCAGGCTTGCCATGATTTTTTTTGTGTTCCTCAATGATTCGCATTAATACCAAACATTTAGGTTACACTTCACCGCCTACGAAGTACTACAATGCCCTCAATATTGACGGATGCCCCCCAGCATAACAGAGTACTCCGGAAGCGCAGCTTTAATGCTTCTTTTAATAAAGATTTTCATACCAACTTCGACTACATTCGAACTTTGTTTTTATCTAAGTGCTTTTGGGGGTATTTCGATTCGCCGTTTTCATTTAACGTAGAACTTCAGTTTTTTGTCATTTATGGCTGTATTATATTTCCGGCAAGAACATTAAAATGATTATTTAAATTTCTTTCTATGAAACCGTGATCTGCGCAAGAAACGTCAACGTATAATCGAATAGACGTTTGCTCTTTATTGGCAGTTATTCAAACATATCTTCATCAAGAAATTCATCGCTCTTAATTTGTTTGTCAGATGCATGTGCACCTTTTCATATATTTAAAGGAATATTGTATTGATCAGAGTCTCTTTAACCAGGCTTGCCATTATTTATAGACTGTTGAACCGGCACGGGCACGAGAACGTTTGTCGATAGCGATCCTCCCATGACATTAGCAATAGTCCCCAGCCGTGGGACACAGTTCCATGCCGTTCTCTAAAGGATGTTGCACCAAGTTCTTTTGACACATGTGCACAACAACGCGTATTCAATAAAAAAAAATAAAAAAAAACAGCCGACCACGTGTACGGCGTCGAAATGTGCATTTATGCGGAAATACCTCGAAAGAGCAGAGTATACCAACTTCCGTGTCGGCAATACGCTATTTTCTATCATCGTTTCAGCAGAAATTAAGATGGTTATTATACTGACAAAAACTAACTATGCAGGCAAGCCTCCAGTTTTCCGCATGGACGATTTAATTTAAAATCATTCCAGACAATTTTTTTTAGAAAGTGTTTAAATTAATTTTGTTTATGTCACCGATCGAAATTTTGAAAGATCCAAAACGTTAATTTCTATGATCCTCATCAACAGCAGACACAACTTATGTCTATGAAGCTCTGCTCACGGGAGGCCACCTTGGCAATGGCCCTTTCCCGCAATGCTATCGGCTCGCCTGGCTCGGCCCGCCTGCCCGGCCGGCCGGCCTTCGTCGAAGGTCGAGAAAAAAAGCGGGAGAGGACTCCACGACTGCCTGTCTACCGCCTACACTCCTTGAAGCTCGCTCGGCATTATACGCCATCTGGATGGGTTCGAGAGAACTAAAGGAAATGTTTCTGAATCCTGGCCATGACCCCCGTACATGTATAAGCCTCCCCTCCGCGGGATAATGCCTCTTAGCTGCTGCGATGTAGCCTGAATAAATAAATAAATAAAAATGTGCGTCATGAAGAAATGTCAAAAGATCGAAAATTTCCATAAAAGGATTATTCAGTCTCAGCATGCGAATGAACAGAGGTAAATGGTGTTGGCTACAGGAGCCGAGCCCATTTCCTCAATGTAAATTTATGAAATTCACTTAAACCTGCTAACCAGAAAACGACAAACTCTGAAATTTGGTATCCAGTCTAAACCGCTGAGACGAAGCGTGTGGAGGTGCAAACTCAGTGGCGGATCCATGGGGGTGGAAGGGGGTGACGGGGGCGGCCGCCCCCCCCCCCCCCCCCCCCCAAACAAAGTCAACCCCCCTCCCTCCCCCCTTCTCGGAGGACAATTTGTCATGGGTGGTTTGTCCCTTGCACAAGAGAGAATGAGAGAGTAGTATCCTTAAAAATGTTCCGCCCCCCCCCCCCCCCTTCCCCAAAACGGACTTCTGGATCCGCCCCTGTGCAAATCTTGTGCTTTGCGGTGAAGAAAAATCATAATTTTTCTCAGAGACAACCGGTACATATTCTTTTGCAGTTCATTTGTGCCAAAGGTCTAGTTCTAAATGCGGCTACACACGTAGAAAACTTGGTCTCCCACATATAAGTACGAAACTTGTTTCCTTTCCAAATCACTTAGTGAATTAATATGTTATATGAAGAAAGGCAAGTTGTCCATAGTGGCACAACTTTTCGCAGTTTGAATTCAAAACCACTCACGCATTTTGAAGTGATAGCTAGTGAGGAAGTAGCATATAAATTTGTTTGATTTTCTGAATGCCATATTTTAAGGAAGTCATAATTGTAGTACGCAAATGTCAAAACTGCATTGCCTTTCTGACATTAAAGTACCTGTTCTTGTTATATATGACTGATTTCTGCCCCTACTACAGAGTGGAGACGCGCTCCATGCGGCCTGCCTTGTGTTGTGTTCCACCGAGACGGATTCCTAACACCTGTTTGTCCATGCAGAGTCAAAGAAACTCTTAAGAGCGATTAACATCACCGAAGGCCTAGCAGCTCTGATGGCAGCGCTTTGGGTATTCGAGATCAAGTATGCTAAAGGGTGCCTCAGTACAACATCTGCCTTCTAAAAGGGTGTTTTTCAGAATTAACGTAACGAAGTTGAAGTCTACTGCCGTCATGTTTATGAACTATTACAGTGATTGTGCATCACAAACGTTGTTACCGGGTTAGCGGTTTTCCCTTTAGCTTTGTTGAGAGTTGTCTGATGGGTAATTGTTTGTTTGTTTTTTCTTGCAGTCGGCGGGTTTTTTTCAGTTTGTTATTTCTGGTAGTCTATAATGTTTTCTTTTTTTATCATGAACAGCTTAATTTATGTGTAAGGTAGAGTCATAGGTTAGAGTCACCCTTGCTTACCCGTATCAAAGCTAAAAAAATGGACCCTGTTATCTCTTATGCCTGGGGCGTTTCCATACCTGCCGACGTAATCCACATGTTTTGCAGGAAGTTCCGCTTTGGAATAGCGGCATCTGCATCGTCTTATGGTACATGCGACTTTCAGAAAGCAAGCCACAAAGTTCTGGGCTCTTTAGTCCCTTTTTATCTGAAGTCGCTATAGGACCCGAAACTTAGACATTAATGCTGGAAGTTACAAGTGCTGTTAGACGGCCGGGGGCCGGGGGCCCTGGGCGCAGGGTACCAGGCGTCCCACTCACGTGGGGTGTGCCACCTCTGGCAGCACCCGACAACCCCCCCCCCCCCCCCCCCCACCCGCTTTAGTGGTTGGTTGCGATTTAGGTAAGCGCAGCGGGAGGGAGGGGGAAGGGGGAGCGGGGGCTACGAAAGACATAAGTGTCCGGGTGCCAGATGGCCTAGCTACGCCACTGACTGCAAAAAAGAACTATGTGCGGAACATGCGGATGACGTCGGGGTGGTACGGCATCACACCCTCCTAAAATCGGCAGTAACGGATCACTGGGGTGCGTATTGCTCACACCTTATCGTGATGAAGCAAGGGACATCTTTATTGAACAGATATGGTCTAACAAAAAGACAGGGATAATTTTGTATAACAGCAGAGACCACGACCGGCTTTATTAGGGGCGAGGAGGTCACTCCGCGTTTCCCTATGGGAGAGCGCGGGCCACGGAATATCATGTGAACACATGGAGGGACCGAGTATTCCGCTAGGCGCCGCCCTAGCTCAACACCAAAAGCGCGGCGGCCTCTATGGAAGGCAATGGGAGCGTCTGGAGAAATGTAAAAAATAGCGCTCAATCATAAATCGCGTCTCACGCGCGAGCGTTCGCGCGTCCCAACATTGACAGTGCTTTCTTTAGTCGGTCTCAGCTGAGGTGCTTTTTCGAGCAAGTCGGACCAGGAGACAATTAATCAATAGGATGACAACAAAAATATCAAAGCATTGTATAAAAAATGCTGAGTTATTTTTACTTGTTTCTGCCATCTCGCCCCATCACGAGCTATCATCGATCTTAAATGTTTTCCGAAATTCCCTCCTTTCGATGAGACCACAGTGGAAAATACACAGATGAAAACGGCGGTTTCTCTTCGTTGATGTGCGCCCGCCTGTCTGCTTCATGGACGATTCATGACGTTTCCATTGAAGCGGCCAAATTGGCCCCTTCGTTTATTTACACGCCTGGACGGAATAGTAGCTGGTCCCAGAGCTTTGCCGTTGATCAAAGGAGCCGGCTGGTTTCGATGTTCCCTCTCGGGCTGGCCGGCCTCGAGTGCCGGGTGCCCACGCGGCGCGCGCTGCTAATGTAATGTGGCTTTTGTCACGAGCCACATTGTTATTGTCGTCGCCGCTTGGCCGCAATAAGTCTCACCCCCCCCGCCCCTAGTGGAGCAGAGGTTTGTTTGCTCCACGTAACTGTTTTGTGGGGTGAGGGTGTTGAAGCAGATGAGTGTGTGACGATTGCAGTGTCACAAATGGCTCCTTCCATGTATACAGGCTTCATCCGGTCGATCGTAGTAACGTCCCTTCGTCCATTGATCAGGATGGTCACAGTCATCTGATTCCTTGAGATGACTTCGAATGGACCATCGTAGAATGGTGTTAATGAAGGACGAACAGCGTCATGTCGGAAGAAGACATGCGTACATTTGTCCAGTTCGGTCGGTATGAACACTTGCAGTGGCGTTTGACGTCGAGGGAGTGTCGGGCGTAATGATGTGAAAAGGTCTCGAAGGTCTTGAACATAGCTAGGGAGGTCCGGTGGTGGAGTGGGCAGATGAGTAAGAAATTCGCCCGGAAGTCGGAGCGTTGTGCCGTATACGAGTTCTGCGGCCGTAGATCCGACGTCTTCCTTAAAAGTGGATCGGATGCCTACGAGCACCAAGGGTAGATGGTTGACCCAGTTGCTCCTGTCGTCTCTAGCGATGAGTGGGGCCTTCAATTGCCGATGTAGTCGCTCGACCATGCCATTGGCAGACGGATGGTAGGCGGTCGTGTGTATATGGCGCGCTCCCAGCATTTTAGCGAGTGATGCGAATAATCTGCTTTGGAACTGCCTGCCACGATCTGTGGTGATGATGGATGGGCAGCCGTAGCGTGCAATCCAGCTGGTGACGAATGCTTGTGCGACGGTTTCCGGGGTGATGTCGGGTATTGGTGGGGCTTCTGGCCATCTAGTAAAACGATCCACGGATGTGAGTATATATCGGAACCCCTGGGATGGCGGGAGGGCCAGACAATATCTACATGCACGTGGTCGAAGCGGGCGTCTGGTGGTCGGAAAGAACGCAGCGGGCTCTTGGTATGTCGCTGCACCTTGGCTCGTTGGCAAGGAGCACAGGTCCGCGTCCAGAGGGTAATGTCCTTGTTCATTTCGGGCCACACATATCGTGCGGAAATGAGCCGACGGGTTGCTCGAGTTTCGGGATGGCTGGTGTCATGGAGCGAGTGAAAGATGGCACGCCGAAAATTGGGGGGAATGTATGGCCGTGGTGTCCCCGTTGAGGTGTCGCATATTACGTCACAGTTTGAGAGCGGCAGCGGAACTGGTCGAAGTCGTAACGATGTAGAAGAGGCTTCCATTGTCTGCAATTCGGCGTCATCTTGTTGAGCCTTCGCCAGTCTGGAGAAATCCAAGTCAGGGGGCACAGTGAGCGTCTCGATCCGCGAAAGAGCATCGGCCGCTTCATTATTCGCTCCAGGCACGTGACGCAGATCGGTTGTGTACTCGGAGATGTATGCGAGATGACGAATTTCGCGGTCCGAGTACGAGATCCGATTAGCATCAAAAGTGAAGGTGAGGTGCTTGTGATCGGTCAGGACGTGGAAAATCCGGCCTTCCAGGAAGAGCCGGTAGTGTCTGACCGCTGCGTAGATGGCAAAAAGCTCACGACCGAACGTGCTATAGCGCGTCTCTGCTGGCTTCAACGTCTGGGAGAAGAAGCTGAGTGGAAACCAACCCACCTGGTCGTACTGTTGAAGTACAGCTCCAACTGCGACATCGGAGGCGTCAACCATGAGCCTAGTCGGCGCATGGGGTCGCGGATAAGCAAGGAGTGTTGTTTCCACGAGGGCTTGCTTCGCTCTCGCGAATGCATTTAGTGCACTTGTGTTCCAGTCGATGGGTGCCGTGGGGCTCTTAGGTGATCGCAGCAGGTCTGTGAGTGGCTTGAGAATTTGGGCGCAGTTGTTCATGAATCGCCGGTGCAAATTTACAAGACCCGAAAATTCTCGTAGCTTGCGAATAGAAGTTGGTTTGGGAAAATCTTTGATGATCTGGACTTTAGACGGCAACGGATGAATACCTTCAGGGGTTACTCTATGTCCCAGGAACTCTAGATCGGATGTTCCGAAAGCGCACTTCGTTGCGTTGACGACAAGGCCGTATCTGCGCAGTTGCTCGAAAACCAAGCGAAGGTGTTGTTTATGTTCTTCGGGTGACTTGCTAGCGATGAGCAGGTCGTCGACGTACGCAAACACAAAGGGAAGCCCGCATGTCATCTCGTGTATGAATCTTTGAAATGTCTGTGCTGAATTCCTTAGTCCGAAGGGCATTCTAACGTATTCGAATAACCCAAATGGCGTGGTTATTGCTGTCCTGGGGATGTCGGATGCCTCTATCGGTATATGATGATAAGCTTTGACTAAATCGACTTTACTGTAAATAGATGTTCCGGCGAGTTGTTTCGCGGAGTCGTGAAGGTAGGGCGAAGGATAACGGTCCGGCAACGTGCATGCATTCAGGGCACGGTAGTCCCCGCACGGCCTCCAGTCCCCTGGCTCCTTTTTGGGCACCATGTGCAGAGGCGATGCCCAGCCGCTGTTTGAAGGCCGGATAATGCCAAGTTCGAGCATGTGCTCGAACTCCCGGCGAGCTGTTTTGAGCCGTTCACCGGAGAGGCGGCGAGGTCGTGCGTAGACAGCCGGACCAGAGGTAACGATGGTATGAGTCACTCCGTGCTTTACCGGTTGCGCCATATTTGAGGGTCTTGTGACTTCGGGAAACTCGTTTAAGATAGCTGCATATCCCGTTGATGGTGTGATGTGACGTATGCCAATGGATGAGGTCGTTGTAAATGTCCCATGCACAGTCAGATGCGTCGTGCCGTCGAAAAGACGACGGTGGCGCATGCTCACGTTCAGGTTGAAGTAAGCCAAGAAGCCCGATCCTAAGATGGGACACTTAACTTCAGCGATGATAAAGATCCACCTGAAGGTGCGGCGCAGTCCCAAGTCGAGGGTCACGGATCGCAAACCATAAGTTGCTATGGGAGATCCATTTGCTGCGAATTAGCGTACGCCCCAGTTCAGGTTTTTTCGATCTGCTGTTGTGGGTGGGATGACGGACAACTCTGCGCCGGTGTCGACAAGAAGTCGATTACCTGTGAACCGATCAGCAACAAAGAAAAGACGGCTTGCTGGTCGGCCGGCGTCACCTACCGCCTCTAGTGACCGGCCGGGGTGTTTTCCTGCCAGGTACAGGGACGATGGCATTTCACTGCGCGGTGTCCGTATTTCCGGCGGTACCAGCAGGTACCTTGACCTCGTGGCTGCGATGGCGTTCGTGCCCGAGATGAATTCCGATGGTTGGGAGGATTGCGGCCCGAAGGACGGCGTGTGTCACCGGATGGTGGCTGCAGGGCGGCAACGGACGCCGTGAGTTGGTCAATTTTTAGCTGCAGGTCCTGCAAAGCAGTGGACGAGTAAGGGAGCTCTACCAGCGTGGAGATGGTTGGTGCCGCGTACTCAGCTACACGATCAGCCATTTCCGCCAGACGGTCCAAGGGCATGTCGGTTGCTGAGGCAGGAACCATCCGGATGCCCTGGGGTAAGCGTTTCAAGAAGAGTTCGCGCAAGATGGGGTTATCTACGTGGGGGACCTGTTCGCCCAGCAGTTGGCGCATTCGGTGCAGCAATTGTGACGGGCGCTGGTCTCCGAGCTCATATGTAGTGACAAGGCGTTGCAGGCGGCTGCTTGTGGACCCGGTTTTTCTCCGCAGAATGGTTGCCTTCAGATGATCGTAGGCATCTGCCGGTGGTGTTGCCGCTAGCACATCGTCGAGCTCGTCAGCTATCTCCGGTGGCAAGGCGGATACTATGTAATAGTATCTGGACAGTCGCGCGTTTATCCTCTTCAGGTGAAATTGAGCTCCGACCTGAGCGAACCATGCCCAAGGATTCTGTGCCCAAAATGGTGGAAGCCGAACCTGGAGTGTAGATATTGCCGACGGCCGTCTCATCTTCGGGAGGGCTTCGCTTCATGTTTTGAACAGAACAGGACAGGTCCAGGACAAGAAGTGGACGTTCGAATGTGGTAGAGGGCTACCGGTCAGCCGATGCGTTGGCTGATGACTCAGCAATGAAGTCCACCTTCGGTGTCCGTCTCCGGGTCACCACTTAAAGTGGCCAAATTGGCCCCTTCGTTTATTTACACTCCTGGACGGAGTAGTAGCTGGTCCCAAAGGTTTGCCGTTGATCAAAGGAGCCGGCTGGTATCGATGTTCTCTCTCGGGCTGGCCGGCCTCGAGTGCCGGGTGCCCACGCGGCGCGCGCTGCTAACGTGGCTCTTGTCACGAGCCACATTGTTATTGTCGTC